>NW_012106919.1:1855875-1874703 GCF_000951045.1 Mandrillus leucophaeus
AGCCTGGGCGACAGAGCGAGACTCTGTCTCAAAAAAAAAAAAAAAAAAATCCCAATGCACAAAAAATTTAGATATCGGTGTATTCTGTTTTCACATTTGACTTATGAGAAATGCCTTACACCCATCAGGAAAAGGTCTTTGTTTTTTTTTTTTCCTTTCTTTTTTTAAATTAACCTTTTAAATTAATTTTTTTCTTGTTTGTATTTTTACCCAGATCTAAAAGGTCTTTGGTTTGGACACAGAGAAAAAATGGTATACTAAGATTGTTTAGAGAGCTATTGCTCATATTTATGACTTTTTGATATAGGCATTTTTACACAAAGCTACTTCTACATAGTTTAGATATTTATATTAGGTAATCAAAACTATTAGAACTAAACAATTGGCTGGGTACGGTGGCTCATGCCTGTAATCCCAGCACTTTGGGAGGCCAAGGTGGGCAGATCACTTGAGGCCAGGAGTTCGAGACCAGCCTGGCCAACATGGTGAAACTTTGTCTCTACTTAAAACATACAAAAAGTAATTGGATGTGGTGGTGCACACCTGTAGTCTCAGCTACTCAGGATGCTGAGGCACAAGAATCACCTGAACAAGGGAGGTGGAGGTTGCAGTGAGCTGAGACCACCCCACTACACTCCAGCCTGGGCAACAGAGTGAGACTGTCTCAAAAAAACAAAAAACAAAAAAAACAAACGATTTTTTAAAAATCAGGAATGATTTTCTTTTTTTTGTTGTTGTTTTGTTTTTTGAGACAAAGTCTCACTCTGTCACCCAGGCTAGAATGCAGGGGCACCTTGTCGGTTCACTGTAACCTCCATCTCCTGGGTTCAAGCAATTCTTCTGCCTCAGCCTCCTGAGTAGCTGGGATTACAAGTGCCCACCAACACACCCGGCTAATTTTTATATTTTTAGTACAGACACTAGAGACGGGGCTTCACCATGTTGGCCAGGCTGGTCTCGAACTCTTGATATCAGGTGATCTGGCTGCCTTGGCCTCCCAAAGTGCTGGGGTTACAGGCGTGAGCTGCTGCGCCTGGCCTGATTTTCTTTTACTACCTCTTGACTGTAAAAATAGATAAATTTGACTTTATCATGATTTTTCCTTTATAAAATTATGGCATATTAAGAAAAATATTGATTCGAATATTTTTTATTTTTAAATTGACAAATAAAAATATGGTATGTACAACATGATGTTTTCAATATGTATACATTGTGGAATGGCTGTATTGAACTAATAACATGGATTATTAGTACACATATTTATCATTTTTTTGTTGTGGGAAAATCTCTTTTAGCAATTTTCACTAGAATATTTTAAATATGCAATGATGAATTACATGGCAGTCTAGAATACAGTTAGGAGCACTTACTTTGAAGCCTAACTAACTAGTTTGAATCCTGGCCCTGCCAATTAATTAGTTGTATGACCTTAGGTAAATTACTTAACATCTCTGTGCTTCAATTATTTGACTGTAAAATGGAAATAATTGTTTTTACCTCATAGAGTTGTTGTGAAGATTTAATGAATTAGTAATATATGTAATATATGCCTGGAACAGTGCCTGGCACAAAGTAAGCTCTACATAAATGTTAGATAAATGTTAGGCTAGGTGTCATTATGTTTGATTTTTTTTTTTTTTTTTAAATGAGAATACCCATTATGGTGGACTGAACAAGTATAGAATTCCTGTTGGGAAGCCAGTATTGCAAAGGGGAGACATGATAGACTCCCATTTAGAAATTGACTGTTTAATCCTAAATATACTTTGAATTTATTGTCTGTTACCCATTCAAAGTTTGTCACTACCCGTTCTTAATTTGGAGAGCTCCAGCACCAAATAACCCTACTGTGTCCTTAGCTATCAAATGAGCTACAGAAAGTCATGGAATTGTTCTGATGGTGTCTGCTGTATATAAGTGTCCTGTGACTATGTCTTCAGCTCACCTGCTTAGTAGTCCGTAATTTCCTCTCATTATTCCCTATCACATTTTCTACATAGTGTGTTGCAAACATTTTTCATTGTCCTCTGACAGGCATCTAATCCCCCATGTTTTGTAAGGATTGAAACTGACAGAAAATCTTTTTTTTTTTTTTTTGAGACAATCTAACTCTGTCTCCCAAGCTGGAGTGCAATGGTGTGGTCTAGGCTCCCTGCAACCTCCCTTTCCTGGGCTCAAGCGATTCTCCTGCCTCAGCCTCCCGAGTAGCTGGAATTACAGGCGCCTGCCACTACACCTGGCTAATTTTTATATTTTTAGTAGAGACGGGGTTTCACTATATTGGCCAGACTGATCTTGAACTCCTGACCTCATGATCCGTTCGCCTCAGCCTCCCAAGTAGCTAGGACCACAGGTGCATGCCACCATACCTAGCTAATTTGTGTGTGTGTGTGTGTGTGTGTGTGTGTGTGTGTGTGTACTACAAGGCATGAGCCACCATGCCCGGCCTATTTCTCCTTCTTTGTCTGGCCTTTCCACTTTGCCCTTTCTCCCTCTTCTCCACTTTTTCCCTTCTCTCATCTCTCTCTGCATCACCACCAAATCAGTACACATTCTTCCCCTGCTAATGCCATTTCCTCTCTCTACTTCTGAACCCTTTGATTTTTACTTTAGTCCCCATTGTACAGAAACTGCTCTGAGTTTACTAATGCTTCGTGAGTTACCTAGTCCAATGTCCTTTTCCTTGTCTATGACTTCCGAATGGCATTTCACACTGAAGCCAATCAACTACTTCTAGAAATTATCTTTTACTTAGGCTGGAGTTTTGCTCTTTTTACCCAGGCTGGAGTACAGTGGCATGATCTCAGCTCACTGCAACCTCCGCCTCTCAGGTTCATGCAATTTTCCTGCCTCAGCCTCCCGAGTAGCTGGGATTACAGGCACCCACCACCACACCTGGCTAATTTTTGTATTTTTAGTAGAGACGGGGTTCCACTGTGTTGGCCAGGCTGGTCTTGAACTCCTGACCTCAGGTGATCCCCCTGCCACGGCCTCTCAGAGTGCTGGGATTACAGGTGTAAGCCATTGCACCCAGCCCCCTAATTATTCTTACTCTGTTTGTACTAAGTTCTTTTTTTCCCCTACCTTTGTAAATGTAGGCATTCCCCAAAGTTCATAGTTCATTTAATGCAGGTAAAGTAACATAGACTTCGGTGTCACAAAAACAGTGGGGATTCTACCTTTGGATTCTAGCTTTACCACTTTCTGAGTCACCTTAGGCAAGAAGCTTTGTGAACTTCAACTTCTCATCTGTAGATGATAACAATATATTTCATCAGATTTATTGGAGGAAAAAGAAAATACATGTAGAAACATATTTTGTGGACTATAAAGCACTTTTTTTTTTTTACTTTCCCTTGGTGATTGCATTTCCATTCACCTCTCCCACACTAAGGAAGAGTTAGTGTTTCTAACTACTAACTAGATATCTCTATCTGTAGTTCCCAGTTTGTTAATGACACCACCATCTTTTTAGTCACCCTTTAGTTCCTTCTTTCCTTTGCCTGTCATTTGCAATATTCTGCTAGACTTTGATTGTTCTTCTGCATTCTGTATGCAGCTCTTCCTTTCCATTCCCTTTAATACAACCCTGGCTTGTTGCCTAGATTAATCCTGTGGCCTCCTAACCAAGCTTCAGCTTTTCTTCGTTTTATCTTGAATACCAGTATTGATTATTCTCCCACAATATTAGTTCTAGTCATGTTTTGCTGTCTCTCTATTGCCTATAGAATAAAGTCTTAAACTTCTTACTTTACATCTACTATTACATGACCGAAATCCACCATCCAGTTTTGTCTTTCATTAGTTCACTTCACACACACCCTCCAAACATGACAGAACTATCAGCCTTTCACTGAACAAGTCCTTAGTTTCCTGTCTCACCTTTATTTTCAGTCTCCACTTATCAGAATCTCATCTGTCTTGTATGACCCAGCCTAAATGGCACCCGCCTTGTACCCCAAACCAAGAGCAGTATTTCCCTCTGTTTTCGTTGTATCACTGTCTCTGGTAGAACCTAACATGTTCTGCTTTGTTTTCATATCCCATGTGCACTATTGTGTTGTAAGCTCATTTTATCTGATTCTTTGTCTCCCCCAAGGATTTAACACGCCACTTTTGTACAATGCGTGTTGTTTAAATTAAATGTGTTTGGAGTCTATTTAACTATTTTTGTTTTCCCAATAATAGGTTTATGCTAAAACTATCGATGGGCAACAGACTATTATTGCATGTATTGAAAGCCACCAGTTTCAGCCTAAAAACTTCTGGTAAGAAATAGATATTCTCTTCTATTTGTATCTAATTTATATCCGAAAGAAACCAGCAGTTGATACTTGGTTTTTAATCCAACTAGCTTGGAATAATTATTTAACTTACAGACTTCAGTTTTCTATCTGTAAATGAGAGATTAAGATTCCTTACAGTTCTGGGTTTTATAATTATATTTTCCTTTAAAAGTTACTCTTACTTTGAGTGAGAACAAGTGATTAGTAAAGTGCCCTGTTGAAAATCTGAGTTTTACTTGGCTTAGGGTTAATGCTACTTGAGTTAATTGCATAACTCAGCAGCCTGTTCATCTGATTTTGGAAGAGCCTCCCATGAGCAGAATAGGCATGGTTTTCCATTTCGAGGGAAAAAAGGAAAAATGAAAGTCAAAATAACTTAGAAAAGGCTTATGGTCAGGCCACTTAGATTCAGACTTTTATTTGAGTAGACAGAGCTTTGGATTTGCCAAACTGGAAATGACAGTTTCTCTCTCTTTTTTCTTTTTTTCTTTTTTTGCACCCCTCTTTCCCAACTTCTGTACCTCAGTGGCAAATCACTTCTTTCTTGTGCTTATTGCTAATTCTGCAATGTTGTGTGTGTGTGTTTTAATAGGAATGGTCGTTGGAGATCAGAGTGGAAGTTCACCATCACACCACCTACAGCCCAGGTAGTTGGAGTGCTTAAGATTCAGGTGAGATTCCAACATGTTTATAGACTTAAAACTTCACATCTTTAAAACGTGCAAGTTGCTCTGGTATTAAATAAGGACCAAGTATATGTAGATGCAAAGGGAGACTGATGGTAGTGAATAGAAATAGAAGCCTCCTTCTTGGGGTAGTAAACAGAGAGAGCTATTCTGAGTTGATAAAGGATAGTATGTAGAGTATATGGCAACATGGTTATTGTTATTTTTCCTTTAAAGGTAACATAAGATATATCTAGGAATTATCAAACAGCAGTTTTAGGAAAGAATTAAAATTAATAATAATTATTATTATTATTTTTTGGGATAGTCTCACTCCATCACCCAGACTGGAGTGCAGTGACATGATCTCAGCTAACTGCAACCTCCACTTCTCAGCCCAGGCTGGGTTAATTTCTAAAAATTATAACTAGAGAGAATGGCAGGTGTTTTGGAATATAAATAGCCAAGCAGAAGTAGATTGATTGATTGATTGATTGATTGATTGATTGATTTTTGAGACGGAGTTTTGCTCTTATTGCCCAGGCTAGAGGTGCAATGGCGTGATCTCGGCTCTTTGCAACCTCTGGCTCCTGGGTTCAAGTGATTCTCCTGCCTTGGCCTCCCAAGTAGCTGGGATTACAGGCATGTGCCACCACGCCCGGCTAATTCTCTATTTTTAGTGCTGGCGGAGTTTCTTCATGTTGGTCAGGCTGGTCTCAATCTCCTGACCTCAGGTGATCCACCCGCCTCGGCCTCCCAAATTTCTGGGATTACAGGCATCTTGCCCAGAAGTAGATTTCTAATGCTGATGTCAGGGTAGACAGGCAGCTGAATAAGATAGCTGTTAACTCATTTGATGCCTATCTGGATTGAAGTTTAATATCCTAGCAGAGGTTTGACTTTCTAAATTTAGGGTGATTTAATATTTAAGCTTCACTAACTCTAAGGTCAGAATAGGTACAGGTGACTGAGAAGATCAGTACCTAATTGTACCTGTATTATATTGTGTTAAGCTGTGCTTCAACAACAATTACCAAGAGTTGTCTTTTTTTTTTTTTTATTTTTTTGAGGAGGTGGAGGAGTCTCGCTCTGTCACCCAGCCTAGAGTGCAGTGTACGATCTTGGCTCAGTGCAACCTCTACCTCCTGGGTTTAAGCAATTCTCCTGCCTCAGCCTCCCAAGTAGCTGGGATTACAGGCACGCACCACCATGCCCAGCTAATTTTTGTATTTTTAGTAGAGGCGAGAGTTCACTATGTTGGCCAGGCTGGTCTTGAACTCCTGACCTCAGGTGAGCCACTGCGCCCAGCCAAGGGTTGTCTTTTTTAATGCTCTAATTTAATCAAGTGCATAGGTAATAAATTCTGTAAAAATAAATCTCCTCTTTTTATATATACCTATAGCTTCCTGCAACAAGTAGCTCCTGGCCATAGGAGCTTGCCCAACTCAGGTGAGACAGGCTGGTGTTGAGTTCACAGCTCTGGGAGCAGCCCTCAGTGATGTGTAAGAGTTGGTAGATAAATATGACAGCTTCCTCAAGTAGGACAACTCTGAAGCATGTTCTATTTAGTCTTCCAGAGCCCAGTACCCACAGCTGTAACCTGCTCATAAATGTACCTGTAAGGCTTCCTTCCCTTCTGTGTCTCACTTCTTCTGTCCCCTACTATAGCTTTGTGAAATTTGCTCCCAAATAAACTACTTTTCCTCTAATCTTTGTCTTGGGGTCTGCTTCTGGGAAGGTGCAGCCTAAGGCAGCGTACTGTTCTGTTTCTGTTAACCAAATATCTTAGTAGCCTAACGCTCTAGACCTCTTGTAACTGTGGCATCAGCATTAACTTCCTGGAACCATGGTATCAGCATTGTAGAAGCTTACTGTAAATTTTGTGTAAATAAATTTTACTTTGTTTCTAGATGGAAACAGCCATTTGTATTTTAACTTTGCCAGTGCAAACCTATAAAATAAGAGCACACATCACAAAGGGTGATAATTTATGGTAAGATTCAAAATACAGCCCAGTGTACAGACCCACATTTAAACCTTTTTAAGCACAAATTGATCACACTTTCGGGGAAGGCTTATTTCATTTACATATCTTTTAAATTTTGGAGTGAGAATTACTTGGAAAAGTCATGAAGATATTTAGCCTTTCAGGCTAGTCTATAGGCAAAAGCATCGTTCTGAGAAGGCAATAATTTCTGAGGATTTATGTTGATGACAGTCATGTTGAAATATGTATTAGTTAATTGAACCATTTTCATGTTAGCAGATGAGACCTAGAAAAGGTCTTAGAACACGTAAGTTTTGAGCTTAATTTCTTTCTTGAAACGGTGTGTCTCGCTGTATCACCTAAGCTGGAGTGCAGTGGTGCTTTCCTAGCTCACTGCAACCTCGAATTCCTCAACTGAATGATCCTCCCACCTCATCCTCCCAAGTACCTGGTGCTACAAGCACACGCCACTGCACCTGGCCAACTGTTTTTATTTTTTGTAGAGTCGGAGTCTCACTATATTGCCCAGGCTGGGTTAATTTCTAAAAATTATAATATCATTAGTGTATTAGGTAATGAAATTAATATTTTTTAGAATTTTTCTTTTTTCCTTTTTTTTTTTTTTTTAAAGACGGAGTCTCGCTCTGTCGCCCAAGCAAGAGTACAGTGGTGGGATCTCGGCTCACTGCAAGCTCCGCCTCCCGGGTTCACGCCATTCTCCTGCCTCAGCCTCCTGAGTAGCTGGTACCACAGCTGCCCGCCACCACACCTGGCTAATTTTTTGTATTTTTAGTAGAGACGGGGTTTCACTGTGTTAGCCAGGCTGGTCTTGAACTCCTTACCTCGTGATCTGCCTGTCTTGGCTTCCCAAAGTGCTGGGATTACAGGTGTGAGCCACCACGCCCAGCCCTAGAATTTTTCATTGAGATCATAGCAGTGAGGCTTATTGACCTTACCCTATATTCCTTTCCATGTCCTAATTAAGAAATATAACAGAAGTTCAGACTAATTGTATAGTCTTTATTCTTGAACAAAAAGAATGTGCTCTGCATACCTCCTCTCTTTAGACAAGTTCTGAGAAATAGAAGTTCTTGTTTCTTCTATGGCCAGATCTCTGTTTTGTTTTTTTTTTTTAATATTTCCCATCCTGTTTGTACTCATCCCCCACCCTGCCCCCTTTTTGTTTTCGTTTTGTTTTGTTTGAGATGGAGTCTTGCTCTGTCGCCAGGCTGGAGTGCAGTGGCGCGATCTTGGCTCATTGCAACCTCCACCCCCTGGGTTCAAGCAATTCTCCTGCCTCAGTCACCCAAGTAGTGGGGAGTACAGGCGCATGTCACCACGCCGGGCTAATTTTTTGTATTTTTAGTAGAGTCCGGGTTTCACTGTGTTAGCCAGGATGATCTTGATCTCCTGACCTCGTGATCTGCCCACCTTGGCCTCCCAAAGTGCTGGGATTACATTTGTGAGCCACTGCACCTGGCTCATTCCCCTTCTGAATGTTCTTTTCAGTCCCTGAACCTCTAGTTTTTTAATGAAAAAAAACAAAACTGATATTTGATTGTGACCTACTTGTATTTTAATATTCTTATCTATTGGGATTTTAACCTTTATATGTCATCATCATTGAGCCCAGTCTTTTTGCCCACATCTTTGCTATTCTGATTTTACATGTAAGTATTAGTGGTTCTTATTATCACCCTTCTTTTCCAGTGGATTTTCATCTTGTCTCCAGTGGATTCCAGTCTAGCTCTGTTGCCCAGGCTGGAGTGCAGTGGCGCAGTCTCAGCTCACTGCAGCCTCTGCCTCCTGGGTTCAAGTGATTCTCCTGCCTCAGCCTCCCAAGTAGCTGGGATTACAGGCACCCGCCACCATGCCCGCCTAATTTTTTTTTGTATTTTTAGTAGAGAAGGGATTTCACCATGTTGGTCAGGCTGGTCTCGAACTCCTGACCTCAAGTGATCTGCCCTCCTCGACCTCCCAAAGTGCTAGGATTAAATATGTGAGCCACCATGCCTGTTCTCAGTGGATTCTTATATTGTCTTTTCTTCTTTAACCTCTTAGAAAGCCAAAAGGTAAAATTTCAGGGTTTAGAGAGGGTATGGAAAGTCTAGCTTCTCTTGCCCATCTGGATAGAGCCAGCTGTTTGTCCTCATTAAAGAAGATATTTGCCAGGCACGGTGGCTCACGCCTGTAATCCCAGCACTTTGGGAAGCAAAGGCATGGGGATCATGAGGTCAAGAGATCGAGACCATCCTGGCCAACACGGTGAAACCCCATCTCTATTAAAACTACAAAAATTAGCTGGCCATGGTGGCATGCGCCTGTAGACCCAGCTATGCAGGAGGCTGAGGCAGGAGAATTGCTTTAACCCAGGAGGCAGAGGTTGCAGTGAGCCGAGATAGGCCACTGTGCTCCAGCCTGGGTGACAGAGCACGACGCTGTCTCAAAAAATAAAAAAGAAGATACTTGTTTTTGTCCTTTAAACAAGGATATGTAGGGGGTTTATGTTGTCCAGGGAAGTCTTTTTGTTGCAAATAGGTTTCTGCCTAGATGAAGCTTGGCTGTTAGTTATGCCCTTCTAATGATATCCACAAAGAGTAAGCCCCTGCTGAGACACTATTTCTCCCCAGATCAAGGAATTTCTAACTTTTTGACAAAACATAGCATTGGGAAGTACTACATATGTTGTATAGCTCTGGAATTGGACCTAATTCAAATCCTAGCTTCTCCTCTTATTAGGTGTGTGAACATGAATAAGTTATTGTTTAATAACCGCTTCAAGGCAAGTTTCAGTTTCCTCAGCTATAAAATAGGGTTAGTTGTAGTCCTCATCTCATAAGAGTTTCTGTAAAGATTAAATGAGGTGGCCTAGCGCAGTGGCTCATGACTGTAATCCCAGCACTTTTGGGAGGCCGAGGTGGGCGGATCACGAGGTCAGGAGTTCAAGACCAACCTGGCCAACATGATGAAACCCAGTCTCTACTAAAATTACAAAAGTTAGCCAGGCTTGGTTGCGGGTGCCTGTAATCCCAGCTACTTGGGAGTCTCAGGCAGGAGAATCACTTAAACCTGGGAGACGGAGGTTGCAGTGAGCCGAGATCGTGCCATTGCACTCCAGCCTGGGTGACAAGAACAAGACTCAAAAAGAAAAAAAAGATTGAATGAGGGAATATAAGTAATAGTGAAGTCTTTACGCAGCTGAAGTCTTTATGCAGCTGAAATTTTTACTACTTTTCTAACTGTCACATTTCTTATTCATGATAGCCATTTCAGTATGGTTAGTGCACTCCAGCCTGGCACTTCACTTTACCTTACATATTCAGAACTACTTCTATCTTTTTAAAAATATCTGATTTACCAATAAAATATTTGTTTTTCTGTCCTGTCTTTAACCCTCAATGAGACTTTTCCTGTACCTGGTCAGTTCTGCTTACCAATATTGATGATAATGTATATGGAGAAATGTGCCAAGTATTAGGTATTAGGATCCATTGAAACTCCTTGGTTTTCACAGAGAAAAACTAATGTTTAATGACTTTAATTATTTTAATATTGTTAAGAGTGGGATCTTATTTACCTTTGTATTCACAATGCCTAGCACAGTGCTTAGAATGTGAAAAGCATGTAATAAATGTTTGTTGAACTTAATAATCAGTTTTCCCTGCTAAGGAAAAAGCATTCTTAAACTTAAGTGTTCTGTGAATTAATTAACCACCATTGTGAATTACCATTGCTTATATTAATTATTTGTTCAGAATTGGTAAAAAGGCTCATCAACTTAAAGATAGCTTAAAGCATGGATTTGTGTCCTAAGTAGCAGGTTTCTCTATGAACTTCCCCTAAAAAGATTCATACATTGTCTCACACAGGTTCACTATTATGAAGATGGCAATGTTCAGTTGGTTAGTCATAAAGATGTACAGGATTCACTAACTGTTTCAGTGAGTATGGAATATTTAGTGTCTGTCTTACTCATGTCTCATCTTTCTTTAAAAAATTAGTTTTGATCCTGAGTGCTGATTCTGCCAGTAGAAATTCAGTTTACTTTTAATGTTTTGATTTTGGCCACGTCTGTTAGTGCCTCTTACCACCAACCAGCATATATTAGTTCACAGTTTTTGACTCAAAATATTGATTATGGCTTTAGACAAATGTCCTTCTTAGTCGCTGTCTCTCAATTGTAATAGTCACTCAAGGACAGCAATACCTTCAATCAATAAATACCAAGAGCAAGGAAAGTTTACCAAACTGCATCCTATAGGGCTGCATTTATATCATTAGAGAAAAACATTTTTAGGAGTATTCAATTAGAATGTTTTGTGGTTTGGTGTTGTCATTTTACTTGAGACGGGAACTCACTCTGTTGCCCAGGCTGGAGTGCAAGGAAGGACATGATCACAGCTCACTGCAGCCTCAAGCTCCCAGGCTCAAGCGATCCTCCCACCTCAGCCTCCCAAGTAGCTGGGACCAAAGGTGCATGCCACCATGCCCAGCTAATTTCTTTATTTTTGGTAGAGATGAGGTCTCTATGTTGCCCAGGCTGGTGTCAAACTCCTAGACTGAAGTGATCCTCCTGCCTCAGCCTCCCAAAGTACTGGGATTATAGGTGTGAGCCACCGTGCCTGGCCACTATTGTGTTCTATACCTTGAAAGAAGAGACATGATTTGTTCTTGTATTTCTTTGATAGTCTCATTACTTCTTTAAGTTCTTAGAAGTTATTGAGTACCCCCAAAGAGTTTTTGTTTATGTGTTATATCTATCAATGTTTACCTCACTAAAAATTAAAGCTGAGAAGTGTTGGCCGGGAGTGGTGGCTCACACCTATAATCCCAGCCCTTTGGGACGCCGAGGCAGGTGAAAGCTTGAGCCCAGGAGTTCAAGACCAGCCTGAGCAATACGGTGAAACCCCGTCTCTACAAAAAAATGTAAAACTCAGCTGAGTGCCTGTAGTCCCAGCTACTTGGGAGGCTGTGGTGGGAGGATCACCTGAGCCCAGGAAGATTGAGGGTGCAGTAAGCCAAGATCATGCCACTACACTCCAGCCTGGGTGACAGAGTGAAACCCTGTCTCAGAAAGAAAGAAAGAAAACTAAGAAGTGTTAAAAATATTACTTAATTAAAACTAATGATAACAAACCCATTACTTGTTAATAAGTAACATCTTTGTGAATATATTTTCCAAATCAAAAGAAAAAAAAATAGTGGGAAGAATGGCATTAGTCTTTGTCTTCACAAATTGTGTAATGTCTGGTTTATTAAAAGATGGCTGATTTTGTTGTGATATTAGTTGTTTTTTATTTGTTTGTTCTTTGAGATGAAGTTTCACTCTTGTTGCCCAAGCTGGAGCGCTATCTTGGCTCACTGCAGCCACCACCTCCCAGGTTCAAGTGATTCTCCTGCCTCAGGCTCCTGAATAGCTGGGATTACAGGCATCTGCCACCACGCCCAGCTAATTTTTGTATTTTTAGTAGAGACAGGGTTTCACCATGTTGACCAGGCTTGTCTTGAACTACTGACCTCACCTGCCTCGGCCTCCCAAAGTGCTGGGATTACAGACATGAGCCACTGCACCCGGCCTCTGCTTCATACCTTTCATTATCCCTCACAGTGATAAAGTCATCACACATCATGTAGTTTCTAGGAAATTACATCATACACACATTACAGAGTGAAAGTGAAACAGGCAGATAACTTTGTGTTAGTATTATTATGAAAGTAGAAAATAGTTTTGACCTCATAGTCTGTCTCAGGACTGCTGCTCTAGACATTAAATCCTACCCTCTTCCCTTTAATTCTGTTGTACTTAATGGTAACAGGAAGAGGGAGATTCATTTCATTTTATACTTGAACCACGTAGTACAAAATGTGATTGGCTAGTTTAACATCATAAGTGGCAAATAAAGGCATATGTGAGCTTATGTATATGACTGATGTGTCCAAGGGCATTGTTCAT
The DNA here is from genome assembly GCF_000951045.1 of Mandrillus leucophaeus. Classification (NCBI taxonomy): domain Eukaryota; kingdom Metazoa; phylum Chordata; class Mammalia; order Primates; family Cercopithecidae; genus Mandrillus; species Mandrillus leucophaeus. Next base: position 1,868,770 of record NW_012106919.1, read on the forward strand.
ACCATTTTAAACCAGAAATATTTTCAAGGCATCAAGGTTTCAAGACTTGATGATGTCTTTTGGGCATACTGTGGTAGAGTGGAAAGAGCATGGGTTTTTTTGGTGAAGACCTAATTTCAGATCCCATCTTTATCATTCAAAAGCTGTATAATTCTGGTCAAGTTGCTTAAGAGGATTCTGTTTTCTCATCTGCAAAATGGGGGTTACGATTATAACATAGTCTCCGTAGAGTTGTGAGAATCAAAGGAGGGTAGTGGGCATGGGAATGCTTGGTAAACTAGAAATTGTTATACAAATGTTAGTTAAGATGGACTTACTTTTCAGGATCTTACTGCTTACACATTTAAAAAAATCTGATTTTCCCCCTCTTCCTTCTTCCATTAGAATGAAGCCCAAACTGCCAAGGAGTTTATTAAAATCATAGAGAATGCAGAAAATGAGTATCAGGTAAGAAGATTTGGAGCTAATTTTCCTAGTTCTACTATCTTATTATTTTGCTGTTAACATATTTTGTTAGGCCTGTGTCCTTTAATATAAATATATATGCTCTTCAGTTTTACTAAATGTGGAGACTTTGCAGACCTTCCAAGTTGGCATTCTGCTTACAGTCAGGGTTTGAGGATTGCTTGGGACTGTAGCTCTCACTTAAGAAATAATATAGGTGAACTTGACCAAATTCAGAGATTGGAGAGGAGCTCACTGAAAATAATATATCCTGTCTGTCCTTCATAGGGGACTCAAGCATATCCTTTGACTATAGCGTTACTTTTCTGTTCACAACCAGCTCCATTTCTGTTCAAGCAACTCATCTTCAATTATCTATTGCAGACAGCAATTAGTGAAAACTATCAAACAATGTCAGATACCACATTCAAGGCCTTGCGCCGGCAGCTTCCAGTTACCCGCACCAAAATCGACTGGAACAAGATACTCAGCTACAAGATTGGCAAAGAAATGCAGAATGCTTAAAGGCTGAATGTAGGATTCTTCAGTATGTGGAAAGACAAGGATTCAACGTGTGGTCCTATGATAAATAAGTGATTTATAAACAAGAGTGATATTTTGCTAGGGCTTTCAAAGTTAACCGGTTTTCTAGCCTCATGAAATACTGTTGAACCTGTAGCGTTATCTTGATTCTTTTGTGTTTTCTGCCTTGTAATTTTCTGTTATTGCTATATCTACGTGTAAATCTTTTTTTTTTCCTCTTTTTTTTTTTTTTTGGTTAATTCTGCCACATTTAATGTTGGTGAGAGAGCGATCTATCCTAATAACATTTTACTAAAGTTTCCTAGCCATGAAGCCTGCTACTGATTTAGACAAGGTATTATGGTCATTACTTTCTACCCCTATCCTTCCAAGCACTTCTGGTACTTCAGTGGTTTTTACTGATCCACCAACACCTAAAGAGGCTATGCTACAATCTCTAGCTAAATGGAAGACACATTCATCCTTCTCCCTCTGACTGCTTTGATCATCATTTACTGCATCTCATAACTGTAATTTTCCAAAGTTTGGATTGGGACTTTTCAGGTCCTTTTTGGAGGGCAAAGGAAGTGCCAGCTTCTCTGGGGAACTTGTTTTTAAATCCAAAGACTTGAACCACATTCCCTGCACATGAACATGTTGCTTTTATCCCTTCTCTCATTGTCTCCCTCCCATCTTAGTATCATTGTAGTTATAGACATCTGCATTTTTAGAAGCATTTTACCCATTTATTTTTTTAAACATTCAAGAACTGCTGACGTACTGTGGATGTAGAGTATAAAACTTGAAAAATGCAGATGTTGAAGGAATAATAGGTATCTTGTGCTTTAATACTTTATGGCAGGATTGTACTATAAGCAAATGAATTAAACAGCTATGTAAATCATAAACAAAAACTAAAAATGAACCAAAGTGAAAAGGATAACTTCCAGGCAGTATCTTTCTATTGTAACCTGTTATTTAAGGAAATACTAGTGATTTCTTCTAAATAGGATGTAAAACTTATTTCAAATTACTCTTCCTCAGTCCTGCCTGCCAAGAACTCAAGTGTAACTGTGATAAAATAACCTTTCCCAGGTATATTGGCAGGTATGTGTGTAATCTCAGAATACACAGGTGACATAGATATGATATGACAACTGGTAATGGTGGATTCATTTACATTGTTTACACTTCTATGACCAGGCCTTAAGGGAAGGTCAGTTTTTTAAAAAACCAAGTAGTGTCTTCCTACCTATCTCCAGATACATGTCAAAAAAGAAAGGTGTTTGTGCTTCCGTTTTGTTTCTGCTCAGTAATACAGTCAAGCAACAGTTTGTTTCCAGGTGACCCATTGAGCTGTGTATGCATTTTTGTTTATTTCAAATAAAATATATTTGTATTATTTGTCATTCATACTATCCATCCATACCACACTATCTTCTGTATCAGGTAGTCTAATAGAAATATACCTGTTTTGTTCTAAAATTGTCTGAGTCTCTCCTTTTTGATTCATCGCTTCAGCCTTGGTTCTCAAGGTAAGATATTCAGCTGTATTTGAGCTTATGTTGAGAATGTTTAGGGTTTCTGAAATTGGTTTCTACCTTCAATTATTATAGACTTAGTGAATATCCACAGATTTGCAAAGAACAGGTTTTTAAAGCATAAGCAATGTCTATGGATCATACTGCTCTTCACTCAAAGACTACCCATGTTTCAAAGGGAAAAATGTAGTTGTCTTCTGTACCTGTCATTCAGAAAGCAAGGCCCCAAGTATGGTTGTAGTCACTAGGCAGAAGGAGAAATGAAAGAATCCCTGCCATAAACTTGGTAATATTTCACATTGCGTTATCTTGAAATGCTGCTTTCCTCTCCTTAGTTGGCCTAGCTACAGACTTGTGGGAGAGGCTTTTATCCTGGTTCCCAAAAGAGAACCAGAGGGAGTTTTTGTGCTTCAAGTACTCCATCCAAGGCCAGGTCAAATTCCCACCTTTTTGAGGAATATTTAGCTGCATTCCATTCTATTTGTAATGCAAATAGATTGAAACATTCTTGCTTTTAATTTATTAACTCTCTCATCCTGCCCCTGCTATCCCATTGATTCTTTAGCTTAGACTTTTTTAAAAAAAATTCTTAACCCCTTAACTATCTAAAGACCTTGGTTGGGAGGAAGTCAACCCTCCTTACCAAGTCTGGCAGACACTCCCTCTCCTCCTCCCGCTCCCTTCTCAACCTCCCTTAGTAGAATATTTGCTTGAATTGTATCTATTTTATCACCACAAGCTGCTGAAATCAGCCTGTTGTACCCCAGGGCAAAGATTTCCCAGCCATCTGGAAAAGAGTTTTTTGTGAGGCCTCCCTCCTATATTTGGGTTTGAAATGACACTGCTGAAGACTGTTTCATCTGAGCCTCAGTGGTTATTCCTCTATTGCTTGCCTAGTTCCAATGCCTATTGTCTTTCATAATCTAAGACTTTGGTGCTGGACCCATCTAGGTTCATAGGATACTTGGCAAACTTGGCATATTCTCTTCAAACTCAAAGAATGATTAATATTTGAATGCCAACTTACGAATTTACAAGTTTCTATAAAACTACCAAGTAAACCAAATGCTTGTGACCATTGTCTCGTTTTTCAGCTACCTACTATGTGAAAAATCAAAGGAAGATTGGTAAATACAGAACAAAGCTGAATTGTCCTATAGGTTAAGTTGAGCTAACTTAAATTTCTGCTTTGAACAGATAGGGTATGTATAAATGCACGGAGTATATACAAGCTCTGAGCACAGAAACAAATCTCACATCTGACGACCAGAGGTCAGTCTCCTCACCATCTTGGTTTTGGTGGGTTTTAGCTGCTTTACTGCAACCTGTTTTATCAGCAAAGTCTTTATGGCATGTATCTTGTGCTGACCTCCTGTCCTATCCTGTGACTTAGAATGCCTGACCTCCTGGGAATGCAGTCCAGTAGGTCTCAGTCTCATTTTACCCAGCCCCTGTTCAAGATGAAGTTGCTCTGGTTCAAACAGCTCTGACAATAACAATTAGAACCCTATGTGAAGTAGATTTTTCCTGATGAAACTTGTTTAGAGAAGTTCCATTGTAAACAAAGCCACATAGCATCACATTTTACCCAAGTTTTTACTATACTGTAGCCTTTTGTGTACGTTTTGAGAACATCCAAGAGATAAACCTGACCAGAGAAGAGGGGAGATTGTATCCAAGAATAATATGGATTTAGATTTGCTGGTCAGAATGGAGCCCAGGCATTCAGTTTGAGTATGGTTGATGGTAGGTTTTTGAGATGGTAAGTAACAAGGCAGTTTTGAGGAGTTCACCCTCTCTACTCTTCTGGAACCTCATCAGGACATTGAGGGAGAAAAAAAGGTAAAATCTTTGGCTGCTTTTCTAGTTTCTTCCTCTACTTTGCAATGATAAGTTTCTAAGATGTTTTCCTCTGCTCTATTTTCCCTATCCCTGTAGCTTTGGTTCCCACTGACATTGCATTTCCTGTTGCTAAAGCCTGTTATTCCTGGCTTCATTTGGTTGTTGGCCTGAGAGAAGGTACAAGGGTAGCCCAGCTGGAGTATGACCTGGGTTCTGGACTTTTCTTCAATTCCTTAGATTGAGTGTGTGGCTTCCTGCTGGTAACTACTATGGAGAACAACGCTAGCTTTGATTTATTTGAAAGTGATGTATTTGATTTAAAACTTTGTCGTATAACTTAAACTTGTCCCATTCTAGTGTGTGTGTTATTTCATTCTGCAGGAAAAAATAGATGCAAAGGTTTGTTATTGTAGCCCCACCTCCTTAAATTTGTTTATACAGTCTTCTGAAGCACACCAAGTTCTCTTCTTGGTACTGATGCTGTCACTATTAACCACTTATTATTGCCTAACAGTCCCTTATGCCCAAGATGCTAGTATTTTGATAAATATAAGAGGCCACCTTATATACTAGTAAAAATTGAAGAACAATACAGACTGGAATGTAATGAAGCGCCCAAATTTATGTGGCTCAGGGCTAAGGGTCACCAGCCTTTCCACGTAATGAAGCCGGTGTGGCAGAGAAAAGCAATGACTGTTTATCCTAGCAGAGCCCCTTGTCCCTCCCTCCCACACACGTACACACCTTTATCTCAGAGACTCTGGGTTCTTTTCCCCAAACTTCTTTGACCCTTATGCCAACTACGTGCGTCTGAAAGCCCAAGAAGGGAAAATGGGGGAGGGGGCGTGTCGCCTGCTTCCACGGGTTTATGCCCCTGGAAGGCTGGGGGAGGCGCTGGATGAGCTTTCCCAGTCCGGCTGCTGCCGACCTAGGTCCCAGTCCTGCCCTTTGCTCTCCTGCTTTTCACTGAGTCCCGAGGCTCTGGAGGGTGGGCGTGAGGGTAGCCCTAGCTGAGGCTCGTAGGTCCTCCCGGGCTGTTCAGAAGGCCCCAAGCGGTAGCCACGTTCTGATACTGGCTAGAAGCCAGGGGAGGGAGCTTGGGGTAAGGGGAGGGCCCTGAGGGAGGGGTCAGACGCTTTAGGAAAGAGTTAATGCGAAGAGGGGGAGGGGATAGGACGAAGAAACCGAAGGGAAAGCTCAGGTAAGAAAAGAACGGAGGAGAGAAGCCTTGCGGGGAGAAGGGAACCCGCAGGATCAGGGGTCAGAGTTAGGGGGCTTCCCCCCTGCTGCACCCTCATCTCAGGGCCGCCAACTTCCAGCTGCAGCGGCGACTTTCAGTTTCATTTCCACGGACCCTCCTGCCTGGGCCGCAGCCGCCGCCGCGATGCCCAGTAAGTTCAGCTGCCGGCAGCTCCGGGAGGCGGGCCAGTGTTTCGAGAGTTTCCTGGTCGTTCGGGGACTGGACATGGAGACAGATCGCGAGCGGCTGCGGACCATTTATAACCGCGACTTCAAGATCAGGTACGGGCCGGCCCACTCCCGGCCCCGAATCGCGGGCCCAGCTTGCTGCCACGACCCCTGCGCG
>NW_012106919.1:1875143-1905128 GCF_000951045.1 Mandrillus leucophaeus
TCCAGAGGGGGCCCAGGCATCGCGGGAGCGCGGGGAAGAGGCTGCCTGTTGGGGGCTGCGAGCCCGGGCGCGGGCTTTACGGGGACCTCTACCACCTTGTTGAGGCGCTGCTGCCTCGGGGGTCCGCTATCTGGGAGACCTGAAGAGGCCCAGGGTAGAAGGGAGAAGCTCAGGAAGCTCTGGAAAGAAGAAAAGGGCACAAACTACGTAGGTACCAAACCTCCATTAGCACCTGTGGCTTCTCCATGGAGACCCAGGGGCAGGGCCAGCCTTCTGGAGGCTCCCTTTCACCCTGTGGCTGAAGGCTGTTTGGTCTCCTTTTCCTGTTACCACCCAAGTGAAAATCAAAGAGTCTTCTGTCAGACCACAGAATTGTGCTTCAAAAACACGTTTATCAACAGGCTGCTGCCTTGCATGGAAAACCAAGAAACAGTTTAACAAGGGTAAACGTAAAGGCTTGTACAAATAAACATAAGGTAGTGGGAATCTGGGCTTAATAACAGACCTCCCGAAAAAGACCTTGGGTTTTAACAGACCAGTGGGCCAGTGTGAGTGAGATATTTCTCCTGAAACAGCTGAAGTCTAAGATTGAGCTAATAAAAGTGTGATTTGGGGTCGGGGGGAGAGGGTAGAGACTCCCTATATTGGTCAAATCGTGTCTGGAATATCGTTTTCACTAATGGATATCACATTTTGAGAGGGATATTAACAGGCTTGAACAACATCTGAGAAGGGGCAAAGATGATGAGGCCCTATTTTATGTCACCATGCTGGACACTATGGGGACTCTTAAGATGAAAAACACAGTCCCTGAGGAGCATCAGAAGCTATGATATGCATGCAATATACATGTACACAATATACGATAGTACATGGTAAATGGAGGATTATACTAGGGATGATAAGAAAAATGCTGGAGGAAAGAGCGAGCATTTGCGTCACATGGTATCAGCCCTTCAGGTATGTGAATTCACCTACGTCCGCAGAGTACAACATGGCTGTGAAACAAGTCACCTACTTCTTTTGGCCTGTTAAGGAAAAAGTAATTGGTTAAAGCAGTAAGGAAGACTTGACTCAAGGCTATGGTAATAGGGCTATTGCAATAGGGAAGAGAGTTGGAGCTCAATTCTGAATACAGCAAAGACAGCTGGGGATTTATGACCAGTGAACAGAGTAAGGGGATCAATATATAGAAAATTACTAAGAGGAGCCATAAAGACTGGGAGGATTTTTGCTCACCTGACCTAACAAGACTCTTGTGAAAGGCAGACCAAGGACTTGTACATCCAAGGCGGGAATGAGGAACTTTATCAGATATCAAGCATGGTCATGCATCAAGGATGAGGAGTCTCACTAAAATGACTTCAGATTCTTGCTAAAACTGAACTAGATGGGCCTAAGACTGAAGGGTTTGGGGAGGCAAGGTCAAGGGCTAGTCAAAAAGAGGGCTCAGGGGAGCCTAACAAAAGTTGGATCAAGGAGAGTCTTTGTCAGCTCTAAACCAAAGGTACATAGTTTGTTTTAGTACCGGGGAAAAACTGGTTGTGTTGGATTACATACAGAAAGTCAGATATACTGTATATTATGGGTGAATGTAGGCGTTTTCAAAAGTAATTTTTACTGTATGCACTTGTGTTTATGCAGATAAGATACCACTTCTCTGTAATCATTAGGGGATGTGATGGAGAAGGTGGCATTGACCTTGGCCTTGAAAGAGATAAAATTTTAGTACATGGAGGGAGGAGGAAAGGCCTTCTATGTGGGTTCATATTCTATCCTGAGACCCAGTGAAAGAAACAGAAATATTTGCCTCAAAAATAGAAAAATCAGACAGAACAAGGTAACTATCCTTGACTATTTTGGACTGTTAAGATGGAGAGGATTGCACTGCTGTGTCCCTCCAGAAGGCAGAAGTGGGTTTCATCAACTATCCCCACTCTGTACCCTCACCATGTTGGGGAAATATATGTTCAGATTAAATAACTTGCCTACACATCCTTTAAAAAGCCAGGCTGGAATGCTGTGAAGTCAACCTTCATTTCCTAGTAGGAATTACTTGCTTTTTCTCTGGGCTCTCATGGCTCATTCTTTACACCTTGGGTATAGCCTCGTATTATGGCCACGTTACACTCTGCTTTATGGCACGTGGCCATCTCCTCCTGATACCAAATCAGTGTAATATACTAAAGCCAGTGTAATATGCTAGCCACGCAAATGCTAGCTCCTCTACCTCTAGTTAGGTTTACATATATCTTCAGTCCCCAGCATAGAGCTTTGCATGTAGTAGATGCTTAATAAATGCTTGTAGAATCTAATTGAATTAGCAACTAGAGTTAACTAACAAGAGAATGGGCCATATAGCAGGGGGTATAGCAAATCACACTCTTTAGGAATTCTAGGAGATTCCTATACTGGAAGGGGATAGGTCTCTCCAGCTAGGTTATTTTATGATGTTATAAAGTGCTCTGCTCTGAACTCTTGCCTTTTCCCACCTACCTTTATTCATTTAGCAAGTATATTTAATGAGGCTCTACTATGTGCCTGTGCCTTGGTCCTTACCTCCAAAGAACATAATCTAGTAGAGAGCAGCAGATATGTGTAGACAAACAAATGCAATACAGTAGTATAGGTGCTAGTAATGGTGTTCAGATAGCCCTGCCATTTAGTGGTTGCATTTAACTTTGAACAACTCTCTAAATCTTCCATTTCGCCAACTGTAAGAGTATGGAAAATAATACCTTTTTCTCAGGGTTGTGAGAGACCAAAATGAGCTGTCCTAGGCAAAGCATTTGCATGGCTAGCATATTACACTGGCTTTGTACATGGTACCCCTCATTAGTGCAATGATGATTAGGAGTCCATTGTATGGGGTAAGGACTGATGTCACGAAAGGTTTCTGAGAGAAGATGACTCTTGCTTTGGACAGGAGACTCATTCTTCTACTGGCTGAGTGCTTCCTATGAAGCTGAGTGTACTGGCTGAGTGCTTCCTATGAATGGCAAAGCAAAAGTGAGTTGCTAGAAAAACACAAAAGGAACCCAACTGATTAAGGAAGGAGGCAGCAGTTAGATAATTATTTAATTGTGGTTGTGATGAGTGCTCGTACGGAAAAGTCCAGTATGCATTGAGAGTATATAATTTGGAGATCTGACCTAGTCTAGCAACCTAGACTAGATCAAGAAACCTAGGCAGAGGTTTCTTGGGGAAAGTGATATTTGAGCAGAATCTTGAAGGATTAATGAGACTGAGAAGATGTAAAGGACAAGGGGAGAGTATACAGGCAGAAGGAACAGCACCTTCAAAGGCTTGGGATGACCTCAGAAGAACGGGAGGCCAGCAGGGCCCTGGGTAGGCATTGTGAGGTGTTTTGTTTTGTCTTTAATCTTAACGGAAATAGGAAAACACAGAAAATTTCAAAGTAAGAGGCTGACATAATCAGATTTAGAAAGATCATTGTGGCTTCTGGCGTGGAGTGTGGCTTGGTGGCTGGACCTCTACCCACAGTAAAAAACACATTTTACTTTGGGACCTGGTATACACAACCTTCACAAAACAATGCCTGCCCTTGAAACAATACATAGTTTCACTCCCTGCTCTCTGATATTTTTTGTTCTATTTTATTTCAGTTTTATAAAAATCCTGGCTTTGAACCGCTCATGAGAATTGGAATCCACAGTCTGTAGATTATGAAACTAGATGTCTCTTTAAGATCACTTCCAAATCTGATCATATGTTTTGAAATACAGTTCCTCTAGCTTTTGGCCTTTCCTGAACTGGGTCTAAAAAGATTAGCCATTGTTCACCTAACAAACAGAAGGGACGGCCTAAGGCAGGGCAGTGCAGGCTAAGGATGTCCACAGCGCAGAAGTCTGCAGAGGAGCACAGTGATACAAGCAGTTGGGAATGGCTGAAATAAGGATGGATTGACAAGACACCAAGTGTGGGTGATGATGTGTACCTCAATTTCTTTTTCTCTAAAATGGGATGATAATAATTACTACCTCAAAGGGTTGTTTTGAGGATTGAATGAGATAATGCATTCAGGAAATGTTTTCTGTTGATGTTACTGTATTTGCATTATCGTCGTTACTGTGGAGGATCTTGAAGGTGCCATGTAAAAGACTTAATTTTGTGGACTATGGAGTTGTAAATTGGGGGAACAAGATCAGATTTGTGTTTGATGACAATTCTGCAGATATAGGCGGTGGCCTAGGGTAGCGGTTTGAAGCCAGAGGTAGGGAGAACGGTTAATTGGGTCCTAGGAAATTGAGTAAAGGGTATATAATCAGGCAGCTCACAGAAGAAATACAAATGACTAATAGAAGAAGGACAGATCCTTGACTATACTGGTGATCAGAGAAATGCACAGGTAAAAAAGATAATATTTTTCGTAATCAAATTGTCAAAAATTTAAAACATTGAACGTTTCTGATGTTAGAGCCTTGGGAAAGGGGCATTTTCAAACTCTTGTTAGTGAAAACATAAATTTATACAACCTGTTTAAAGGACAATTTGGCAGAACTTATCAAAGTTGTAAAGGTTCATTCTCTTTGACCCAGGAGTTCTACTTTAAGGAATTTATCCCATTAGACTTGCCTACAAGTACAAGGGTTTATGTGCAAGGATAATTATTGTAACGTTTGGAGTAGCCAGAAATTTCAGGGAGCTTGTCTATCACTAGAGAAAAAAACACACCATGATGCATTCATACGTGCTATCTTTTGTAGCCATTCAAAAGGGCATGGTGGCTCTGTAAAGCATTGTTACGGGAGAACATCCATGGTGATGAAAATGCCTGCTGCAGAATAGTATATGTAGCATATATGATCTCATTATTGTGTTTTATATGCATAGAAAAAAGTCAGGAAAAACATACATCAAATAGCGGGTTTAATTAATTGTTCCTAATTAAGCAAGTAGTTGGGAGCAAGGGAATTAAGGGCTTTAATGTTTTATGTTAGATACTTGTTTAAATGTTTTAAAAATACTTTTGGTGACCACCTTTTCATTTATCTTTTTTTTTTTTTTTAAATCTGTCTCTGTCCCTTAGGCTGGAGTGCAGTGTAATGATCTCAGCTCACTGCAACCTCGGCCTCCTGGGTTCAAGCAATTCTCCTGCCGCAGCCTCCCAAGTAGCTGGGATTACAGGCATGAACCACCATGTCTGGCTAATTTTTGTATTTTTGGTAGAGATGGGGTTTCACCATATTGGTCAGGCTTGTCTTAAATTCCTAACCTCAGGTGATCCATCTACCTTGGCCTCCCAAAGTGCTGGGATTACAGGCGTGAGCTATTGCACGTGGCTCATTTATCACTTTATGCAGGCATGCTTATATCACACCTACATAAGTTTACACACGTGGGATCATTATCACATATCATTTTTATGGTGGACCCCTACCCTTATGGGCATCCCACCTCTGTTTCCACATTCTGCCCTATACTCAGGTAACTCTTGATATCAATCAGGATATTTTTTTAGTCATTGTTTTATTTAAAAAGAATCATGTTTGGCCGGGCTCAGTGGGTCAAACCTGTAATCCCAGCACTTTGGGAGGCCAAGGCGGGTGGATCACCAGAGGTCAGGAGTTTGAAACCAGCCTGGCCAACATGGAGAAACCCCATCTCTACTAAAAATACAAAAAATTAGCTGGGCATGGTTGCAGGCGCCTGTAATCCCAGCTACTCGGAAGGCTGAGGCAGGAGAATTGCTTGAACCCCGGAGGCAGAGGTTGCAGTGAGCCAAGATGGCGCCATTGCACTCTAGCCTGGGTGACAGACCAAGATTCTTTCAAAAGAATCATGTTATTCACATCATCCATGTCCTACTCTCTCAACTACATGATGGGAATCACTCCTAGGCATCTGGCATGGACCTCTAATGCATTGTTGGGACTTTTCCCCCAATATTTTGCTATAATAAATTTTAAACATAAAGAAAAGTTGAAATGATTGTACAGTGAACATCCACATACCCTTACCTAGAATTCTTTTAACATTTTGCACGTATCTGCCCATAGATCCATCCCTCTGTTTATTTAGCAAGTCATCTTAATTTTCCTGATGCATTTCAGAATGTTACAGACATCAGTGCACTTCGCTCCAACAAATTACTATTATTAATTATTCAGCGTGATTATTATCAGCTAGAGTTCAAAATTTATGTTATGTTTACCTAGAAATGAAAAAAGAATTGTTTATGGGTTTGTTTGTTTGTTTGTTTTTTTAGACAGAGTTTTGCTCTTATTGCCCAGGCTGGAGCACAATGGCGCAATCTTGGCTCACTGCAACCTCTGCCTCCCAGGTTCAAGCAGTTCTCCTGCCTCAGCCTCCCAAGTAGCTGGGACTACAGGCGAGCACCACCACGCCTGGGTTTGCTTTTTTTTTTTCACTGTATTGCCCAGGCTGGTCTCAAACTCCTGGGTTCAAATGGTCCTCCCACCTCAGCTTCCCAAAGTGTTGGGATTACAAGCATGAGTCACCACACTTGACCTTGTTTTATTTTATAGCTGCAGGTTTCCAGTCTTGGTTAGAAAGTTTTTCTCAGAAATATAGGGGATTACAGCCGGGCACAGTAGTTCACACCTGTAATCCCAGCACTTTGGGAGGCCGAGGCGGGCAGATCATGAGGTCAAGAAATTGAGAACATCCTGGCTAATGTGGTGAAACCCCGTCTCTACTAAAAATACAAAAATTACCTGGGAGTGGTGGCATGCACCTGTAGTCCCAGCTACTCGGGAGGCTGAGGCAGGAGACTCGCTTGAACCCGGGAGGCGGAGGTTGCAGTGAGCCAAGATCGCACCGCTGCGCTCCAGCCAGGCAACAGAGCGAGACTCCATCTCAAAAAAAATAAATAAATAAATATAGGGGATTACATGTATAATACAAGGATTGGAGCTTTTTTTTTGACAAAAATATAATAAGTTTGTGATTTTTTAAAAATAATTTTTGAATGACTGTCACCTAGACCAATGTTATGTGAATTTGGGTAGTAGTAAGAGACATAGAGAATAATTTGAGAAATATTTAGGGACAGCTTCTGCAGTAGAATTTGAAAAATTTGCAGAGATGAGTTCTGTCTGCCCTTGTGCCATGCAGGTTTCCAAAAATAGAAGTTTTCAGGTTAAAATTTTGATTTTGTCTTTTCTTGAAAGTCAGATCTGGCCATCTGGGGCCTGCATTCCCTACTGGCCCGGTTCGGAGATGAGCAGTTACCCCCTTCAGACAGGGCATGCACTTCCTAGTTTGTTCAGTCCCCACAAAGCCCTCTTTCTGCCCAGCATTGATCTGGGAGCCTGGAGCCACTTTTCTTGGAGGCTGCACTGTTGTTTTCTTAGCGTTGTGAGGGATATGCATGCAGTATTCTTACACTAGTGACTCAAAAATGGGACTGAACAGGTGTCCGAGAGGGCTGCAAGGATTAAGATACCTGTGGAGGGTAGCTGCTGTAGGCATTAGTTTGTGCCTCACTCCGTGGGACTTTGATGGACTCTAAGAGGCCCTTGTGAAAGTTACTGATGATCTCCTGATTTCAGTCCCTGTATTACTGGACCCTTCAGCAGCTTTTGATCCTGATACCTGATTTTGAGACTTTGCTGATTCTCCTTTCTCCCTTGAGGGTTTCTTGTTTTCCCTTCTTCCCCGGGTTGTCCTAGTAGCTGCTCTCGACTACTCACACTCCCTGGGGAGATTCCTACACTTCCTTGATTATAACCACTACCTGAGGACTCCCTAATACTAGGCTGACTTTGGCCTGAGTTCTCAGCTTCTGACTCGTGGAGCTGGTTGCCTCTGGACCACAGGAATCTCAAACGCAGCATATCCAAATCCAAGTGTCATGGTCAGTCCCTCCAATCCCTCCTCCTCTTGTCTTACATCCTATCTCAGAGATAGTCCTAGAAGCCAGGCCATTGATTTGGGGATCCTAGACTCCCCCCTCTTCCCAGCCTTCATTCCCCCTTCTGTCAGTCACCAAATTCTGCTAATTTTACATTCTAAGTATTAGCAAATCTTGCCGCTCTCCTTCTATCTCTACCCACTGCCTTGCTCAGGCCTTTGTTATCTTTTAACTGGACAATTGCAAGGGCCTTCTTCTAACTGGTCTCCCTGCCTACAGTCTTGCCTCCAGCAAATCCATCCTCCAATCCTGATGCCAGAGTGATCTGAAATGCAAATATGATCTTGCCACTCCCCTGCTTAAAACCCACCAACCGCAGTGGTTCTGTAACCACAGTGTAGCCTCTGACGTGGGCTGAAAGTAAGTTGTTACTACTCCTACTACTACTGCTACTATTAGTACTACTATTTCTACTAATATAAATACTAATAATAGTAGCTAACATTTACTGAGCATTTTCTATTATGCTTTCGAATGATTTATTACCTTTTTAAAACAAATCATAGCCAATTCAATGTTTTCCAAATTGTACCGGTCTCATTTGCTTGGGGTGAAGGAGAGGGGCAGAGTTACAGGCAGGGGGCACCTGAAAAATATTCATAACCATAAATGATCTTATCATATACCCTAGTGAGTGACCATGATGATTTAGCCTTAAGAGTTAAATAGGGATTACCGTAGTTCTCATAAACAAAGATTTGCTTTTAAGGGAGGGTGTCAGTCATCTAGATCTTGAATATGTCCCTGAAGTATGTGGCACTTGGGAATGTCCTCAGGCTCCTGGGTATCAGTAGAGCGGGGAAAAGGACTGCAGACATTCAGGGTCAAGTCCAGGCTTGGCCTGGTGTGCAAAACTGTCTATGATCTGGTCCCTGCCCACCTCTGCTCCTCCTGCCACTCCCTTCCTTATGCATTTCACTCTAGCACAATGAAACTGTATGTGATACTAATCATGGCTCACCCTTACTGAGGTCTCCTATGTGCCAAGCACTGGGCTAAGTGGTTCTCTGCCGTGTCAAAATCTCGTGTAAACCTCACAGCAACCCTACGAGGTAAGTCTCGCTTTCCTCCAATTTTATAGAGGAGGAAAGCGAGGCTCTGAGAGGTGAGGTCACCTGAGCTGACCTGGCTAGAGTTGTCAAGTGGGCAGCCCCCCTCCGCCCCTCTCAGCACATGTTCTTGCGTACCCCTCACATCTGCTCACACTTCACGCTCCCTCTTGTGCCCAGGTAATGCCCACTCATCCTCAGGACTCAGTTCTTATGCTGCCTCCTGGGAAAGCCTTCATGGATACCTCCTCTGCCCCCAGACTGGGCTCGGTGTCCCTCTGTGGCACCGAGCCCCTCTGTGGCCGATGAGCTGCCCTCCAAGCACCACGCTGGAATGTATGTGTTCAGTCTGTGTGCGCCTCGAGGCAGGCACTGAGTTTCTTGCATCTTTGAACCCCCAGCATCCAGCACAGTGTCTGGCACATAACGGGCCTCTGTAAGTGTTTGTTGAATTGACTGAACTGAACTCCAGGCACTGAGCCTTGAGGTTATTGTCCTTCTGACCAGTTTTCCCTGTCTTCACCTTCTCTAGGCACAAAGCCAGGCTATTTGATCTCTGGAGAAGGATCCTTTCCCTTCCTGCTTGGGGTCCACCTGCACCCTATGACTTCGGGTGGAAACTGCTGTCTGATCAGCCACCTTGCCCACACACTTGGACATCTGTACTGTCTCTGATCCCTTCTCTCCTCACCAACAGGCTGGACCCCACTTCCACCCCTCTGAATCAAATCATTCCGCTTCCCCTTAGCCTCAGCTCTTTCTTCTGGGTTGTTTGTATTTTCTTCTCTGTCCCAAACAGTTTCCCCCACAAAAAGAACTTTATGTCTTTCTCTGTCTTCCCTTAGTCCTTCCAGTCAGCAGCCTGTGATTGGGCTTTTCCCCTCAGAAACGAACAATCCAGAACCCACTGTTTAAAACAACTGTATTTTGCCTTGGGAAGTCCCATTTGCCTTCCCTGAAAACATTAAACATTCCTCCGATCCCCAGCCTGAGTCTCTCTGTCTCTGGGCCCCATCCTGCTCCACAGCAGGGCTGGTGCGTCCAGCACAGAGTGACCCTCCAGTGCCCTTCCCCACCCGCCGCCCTGCCTCCCGCAAGCCCTGCCTTCCCTCATTTCCCAGTCTCCTCTGCTTCTGGCAGCTTTGGGACCCCCGCCCCTGGCTTCTCCTCCATGCTGTATGGAATGAAGATTGCAAATCTGGCCTACGTCACCAAGACTCGGGTCAGGTTCTTCAGACTCGACCGCTGGGCCGACGTGCGGTTCCCAGAAAAGAGGAGAATGAAGCTGGGGTCAGATATCAGCAAACACCACAAGTCACTGCTAGCCAAGATCTTTTATGACAGGTGTGTGTATGTTGTGTGTTGTGTGTACGGGGAGGCCCACAGGGTGTGAAGGAAGGGGGCTGTCTGTGTGAGGAAAGAGTGGGTTACACAAGTGGGAGTAAGTCCCCCTCCTTCAGAGAATGGGGGAAGGGCAGGGGACTGGTCTGCTGGGAGAGGGTGAGTTTCCCAAGCACAGCTGGCACTTTGCCTGCCTCCCAAGCCTAAAGCTTTCCCCAGGGTAACTCCCAGTGAGACCGCTCCCACCCAGCCCCCCCTTGACTCCCCTTCTGCCCAGGGCTGAGTATCTTCACGGGAAACATGGAGTGGATGTGGAAGTCCAGGGGCCCCATGAAGCCCGAGATGGGCAGCTCCTTATCCGCCTGGATTTGAACCGCAAAGAGGTGCTGACCCTGAGGCTTCGGAATGGCGGAACCCAGTCTGTTACCCTCACTCACCTCTTCCCACTTTGCCGGACACCCCAGTTTGCTTTCTACAATGAAGACCAGGAGTTGCCCTGTCCACTGGGCCCTGGTGAGTGGGTTTCCAAAGGAAAGAGCTGGTGGACAGGGGCTTGCCCCAGGCAGTGCTGGTGCTTTGGGAAGCACACTGTCACTGTCCAGTGGACTCTTGCCTTGGGATGGGGCTTCCTGGGAGAGTGTCCAGGATAAGGATATGGGTGGGAGGGTCCCTGCCCTACCCCTATTCACTCATCCATCCTCCTCCAGGTGAATGCTATGAACTCCATGTCCATTGTAAGACCAGCTTTGTGGGCTACTTCCCAGCCACAGTGCTCTGGGAGCTGCTGGGACCTGGGGAGTCGGGTTCGGAAGGAGCCGGCACATTCTACATTGCCCGCTTCTTGGCTGCCGTCGCCCACAGCCCCCTGGCTGCACAGCTGAAGCCCATGACTCCCTTCAAACGGACCCGGATCACTGGAAACCCTGTGGTGACCAACCGGATAGAGGAAGGAGAGAGACCTGACCGGTAACTCCTCGCTCCCACTCAGCCTTGGCTGGGCTCGTATCTCAACCACATAGGCTAGGGCTTTGGGAGGAGCACAGAACTGGGAGCCAGAGCCCCTTTTCCTGCAGGCTCTTCACTCTTCTGGGTCTGAGAGAATTTTTCTGTCAAGGAAGAAAGTTGCAGATGAACTGCAGATCTGAGGACAGAGTGAAAAACATTTTAGGCATTGTCCCTGTGTGATGGATTATCAGGCAGATCATTGTAGACATCTCTGGGTTTTTTGTTTTGTTTTTTGTTTTTGTTTTGAGATGGAGTCTTGCTCTGTTGCCCAGGCTGGAGTGCAGTGGTGTGATCTCAGCTCACTGCAACCTCCGCCTCCTGGGCTCAAGCAATTCTTTTCTGCCTCAGCCTCCTAAATAACTGGGATTACAGGGATGCACCACCACACCCGGCTAATTTTTGTATTTTTAGTAGAGATGAGGTTTCACCATGTTGGCCAGGCTGGTCTCGAACTCCTGACCTCAAGTGATCCACCCGTCTCGGCCTCCCAAAGTGCTGGGATTACAGGCGTGAGCCACTGTGCCCAGCCAACATCTCTGTTTATTTAAATAGCTTTATTGAGATAATTCACATACCATATGATTCACCCATTTAAATTACACAGTTCAGTAATTTTTTTAGTATATTCACAAATATACTATGGTTTTAGAACATTTCATTACCCCAAAAAGCTATCACCCTTTTATCCTCCACCACTTCATTCAGCCCTAAGAAACTGCTCATCTACTTCCTGTCTCCGTAGATTTCTCTGTGCTGGACACTTCATGTGGATGGAAGTGTAGGATATGTGTAGACATCTCTTTTTGTTTTTTCTAGATGTTCACAAAATAACTGAGTTATAAAAGCAAACTAGTTGGGCGCAGTGGCTCATACCTGTAATCCCAGTATTTTGGGAGGCTGAGGCGGGCCGATCACTTGAGGTCAAGAGTTCGAGATCAGCCTGGCCAACATGGTGAAACCCCATTTCTACTAAAAATACAAAAAAAATAGCCGGGTGTGGTGGCACATACCTATAGTCCCAGCTACTCTGCTCAGGGGGCTGAGGCAGGAGAATCGCTTGAACCCGGGAAGTGGAGGTTGCAGTGAGCCGAGATCGCGCCATTGCACTCCAGCCTGGGCAACAGAGTGAGACTCCATCTCGAAAAAGAAAAAAAAAGCAAACGATGTAATAGGACCTTCACAGACCATTGTGCTCTTTTTGTTGACTATATAACAGAAATTTACAGGGAAGAAACTCTGGAAGTTAACATTGGTTATTCCTGGATGGTAAGAATGATATTTATTTATTACCTATTACCTAATTTTTTTCTCTAATGAACATGTATTACTTATATAATAAAGGTTTCCAAGTATGGCGCTTTCCAAAAATGAGAATAGTCCAACCTTGGAGCGAGGCTGCCGACTTCCTTTCAGCAGTAGGACTGCAGGAGGGCTTTGTGCATCCACCCGAGAGGGGCGTTCTCAGGGTCTTAGAGGGTGAGGGGTTTTCTGTGTTTTCTTCCCTCAATTCTGCAGCGCAAAGGGCTATGACCTGGAGTTAAGTATGGCGCTGGGGACATACTACCCACCTCCCCGCCTCAGGCAGCTGCTCCCCATGCTTCTTCAGGGAACAAGTATCTTCACTGCCCCTAAGGAGATCGCTGAGATCAAGTAAGTACTACCCCTCTGCACCCCACACTCTCGCCTGTCTTTTCCCTACTGGCTTCTTTGCATTGCCATGGCACGTCTGTCCTCAGCCTCTCGGGCTGTATTCATTCATTCCCTTGCTGAGCACGCACCATAAACCAAGCACCATTCAAGGTGAACCAGTCAAATGAAGGCCTGGCTCATTTAATTGGGGACAATGAGCATTTTTGTTACAATTTCATGGAGTGATGAGTGCTATGAAGAACTAAACAGGTCAGGTGCAAGTGGCTCATGCCTGTAATCTCAGCACTTTGGGAGGCTGAGCTGCAGGTGGATTATTTAAGCCCAAGAGATCAAGACCAGCCTGGGGCAACATAGGGAGAGCCTGTCTCTAAAAAAAAAAAAAAATTTTAATTAGCCAAGTGTGGTGGCACATGTCTGTAGTCCCAGCTACTTGTGAGGCTGAGGTGGGAGAATTCCTTGAGCCCAGGAGGTCGAGAACACAGTGAGTGAGCCAGGATCATACCACTGCGCTCCAGCATGGGTGACAGCAAGATCTTGTCTCTAAAAAAGATAAAAAGAACTACACTGAAACTAAAGCAGGGTTAGGGGATGGGTTAGTGCTGCTTGGCAGAGGGCCAGTTAGTCCTGGCCTGTTTGAGGTGGTGATGTTTGACCAGAGAAGGACATTTGAATGAGGTGAGGGTGGGAGTCATGAGAGGAGGATCAGGGGAGAATGTTCTGGCCATAAGAGCCACCATGCAAATGCAAGTCAGGTGAGGTGGGGGCAGGGGCATCCAAGGAAGCAAGAGCCAAGGCTTCCTTCTTCAGGGCCTCTGACTCTGTACCCACTTCTGTATCCCTCTAGTCTTCTCTGCTTTTTGATGCTTAGTTCCAGAGCTTCGGGTGGGAAAAGTGGATACTCCTGGGCATAGGGGTTGTCTGGCCCATCCCGTTCCTGCCCCCACTCACCCCTCCCAACCATCATTTCCAGGGCCCAGCTGGAGACAACCCTGAAGTGGAGGAACTATGAGGTGAAGCTGCGGCTGCTGCTGCACCTGGAAGAGCTGCAGATGGAGCATGATATCCGGCACTATGACCTGGAGTCAGTGCCCATGACCTGGGACCCCGTGGACCAGAACCCCAGGCTGCTCACGCTGGAGGTCAGGGCTCAGATTGAGTGTGAGGAGGGTGGGCTCACATCAGCCAAGCTAGAGGCTGTGGGCAGAACTATTCCTGACAGCAGGGCAGAACAAGAGAAAGGCTGAAGTGGTTCCCAGGGCTCCGCAAGCAGCAGGGTGGGCATCCTGTGCCTGAAGACGGAGCAGGGGAATGGGGAAGATCTGGGTTCTAGTCCAGGCTTTGCTACCACCTTGGGTAAGTCCCTGGCTTTCTCTGAGCTTTAGTTCCCTTATCTGAAAAGCACAGAGCTGGACTGGATAATTCTTAAAGCAGCTCTTTCTGGCTCTTGGATTTTGAATGTCTGCATATGAGCCCATATTACACACGAGACTGGATTTCTACATACAAGTGCAGGTGGGAATTAGAGGGTGAGTTTGGTCAAGGAAAGATTACTGCAGGAAGTGAGTTTTGAACAAGTTTTTGTTTGTTTTTGTTTTTGTTTTTTTTGAGACAGGGTCTCACCATGGTGCTCAGGCTGGAGTACAATGGCATGATCTTGGCTCACTTTAATCCCTGCTCCCGGGCTCAAGTGATCCTCTCACCTCAGCCTTCTGACCGAGTAGCTGGGACCACAGGCATGCCCCACTATGCCCGGCTAATTTTTGTATTTTTTGTAGAGATGGGGTTTGCCACATTGGCCAGGCTGGTCTCACAACACCTGGACTCAAGTGATCCGCCTGCCTTAGCCTCCCAGAATGCTGGGATTACAGGCGTGAGCCACCATACCTGGTCCATTTTTGTTTTGTTTTGTTTTGTTTTTTTAGCAACCCGATTAACTGATGAACAGGATTTTTTACAGGCAGAGCAGGAACTGAGCTGGCCAAGAGGGCAGCTGCACTGGAGGCTCTGGGTTCCTGGGCTCGGCATCTCTGTGCAGCTTCGGAAGATTTGTCTTCTTCCTCTTCCCCTGGCTCCTACTGGTATGAAAGGAAAGAGGGGTGCAGGGATAGCATAGCTCCCTGAGTCTTAGGTTAGAAGGCCAGTCTCAGTCCTTGTTCCTTAAAGGTCTGGAGAACCTGGGGGCTGGGCCCTCCAGCGTCCATCCCTGGGACAGAAGCTTGCTTGTGTTCACACCCCATAGGTTCCTGGGGTGACCGAGAGCCGCCCCTCAGTGCTGCGGGGCGACCACCTGTTTGCCCTTTTGTCCTCGGAGACACACCAGGAGGACCCCGTCACATATAAGGGCTTTGTGCACAAGGTGGAATTGGACCGTGTCAAGCTAAGCTTTTCCATGAGGTGGGTGCTGGGGGAACCCGGAGCTGCTGGAAGGGTCTGCAGACTTCTGACCCCAGGGGAGGAGGAATGTTTCTCCCTGAGATAAATGAGGCCCCAGGGGCAGAGCAGGAGACTTTTCCTCAGCGATACCCTGAGATGCTACGGCAGCTTCCTCTTCTAGAGAGCTTCCGTCAAGGTCTTGGAAAGAGGGGTTGAGACTGCGGTTGGTGGAGAAGGTTCTGGCCCATTATTGCCTACCTCCCCTGCCCCAACAAACTCTTCCCCCCTCTCTCTGCCCAAAGCCTCCTGAGCCGCTTTGTGGATGGGCTGACCTTCAAGGTGAACTTTACCTTCAACCGCCAGCCCCTGCGAGTCCAGCACCGTGCCCTGGAGCTGACGGGGCGCTGGCTGCTGTGGCCCATGCTCTTTCCTGTGGCACCTCGGGACATCCCGCTGCTGCCCTCAGATGTGAAACTCAAGTGAGACTGTGGGCGGGGAGCCTCTGGAACCACTCGGAGTGTGGGCACAGGGGATGGAGTCAGGGAGGCCTCTGGGTCACCAGATGACTTCAAGTTCACATTCCTGGTCCCTCTGCCAGGCTGTATGACCGGAGTCTGGAGTCAAACCCAGAGCAGCTGCAGGCCATGAGGCACATTGTCATGGGCACCACCCGTCCAGCCCCCTACATCATCTTTGGGCCTCCAGGCACCGGCAAGACCGTCACGTTAGTGGAGGCCATTAAGCAGGTGGGGTCTGAGCACAAACCTGGGGCCTGCACTCTGACTCCCCCAGCATCAAGCACTTGTCCTCAGATTCTAGTTCCTTCCCACTCCCGAAATGCTCCTGCATCTGAGCAGCCATCAGAAAGAGAGGTAGGGGCCAGGTGCAGTGGCTCATGCCTGTAATCTCAGCACTTGGGGAGGCCTAGCCTAAGGAGTTTGAGAGCAGCCTGAACAATATTGCAAGACGCTGTCTCTATGAAAAAATATAAAAAATAGCTGGGCATTTGAGGCTGCAGTGCACCGTGATCATGCCACTGTACTCCATCCTGGGTGACAGAGTGAGACTCTGTCTCAAAAAACAGGGTGGGGATTGGGGAAGTAGGGAGTTAGGGTAAATGTGGCTGTGGAACACTGTTGTACGGGTAGGGCACGGCATGACCCTTGGAGTCACCATTCACATTTCAGTCATCGTAGACTTGCGCTGCCCCAGACTGAGTACGGCCGCGTCTCAGGAACCTGCCTCCCACACTGTGCTTATCTGCATCTCAGGTGGTGAAGCACTTGCCCAAAGCCCACATCCTAGCCTGCGCTCCATCCAACTCAGGGGCTGACCTCCTCTGTCAAAGGCTCCGGGTCCACCTTCCCAGCTCCATCTACCGCCTCCTGGCCCCCAGCAGGGACATCCGCATGGTACCTGAGGACATCAAGGTACTAGGGAAGTGCAGAGGGCCAAAGAATGGCAAATGCCGGGGAGACTCTCAGGGCAGACACTCAGGCAAGGAAGCTAGGAGACCTGGATTCTGATACTTGCTATGTGACCAGGCAGGACCCCTCCCTGGGCCTCAGTTTGTAAGTGAGGGGGGTGGATAAAACGTTTGGGGGACTGGGCGCAGTGGCTTACACTTGTAATCCTAGCACTTTGGGGGGTGAGGCACGTGGATTACCTGAGGTCAGGAGATTGAGACTATCCTGGCTAACATGGTGACACCCTGTCTCTACTAAAAATACAAAAAATTAGCAGGGCGTGGTGGCAGACACCTGTAGTCCCAGCTACTCGAGAGGCTGAGGCAGGAGAATGGTATGAACCCGGGAGGGGGAGCTTGCAGTGAGTCGAGATCGCACCACTGCACTCCAGCCTGGGCGACAGAGCAAGACTCCGTCTCAAAAATAAAAATTATGATAATAATAATAAAAACAATTACTTGGGGGGCCTACAACCAGAATCACGGTGGGAATGAGTGGAGCCAAGCTGATTCCTCTGGTCCCTTCACAATCCACAGCCCTGCTGCAACTGGGACGCAAAGAAGGGGGAGTATGTATTTCCCGCCAAGAAGAAGCTGCAGGAATACCGGGTCTTAATTACCACCCTCATCACTGCTGGCAGGTGGGGAGTGTGTGTGGGTGTGTCTCTGAATCGTAAGTGTAATCAAAGGGGTAACGGGCTGGGGAAATGGGGAAGAATGGTTTCTGGGGCTGGGTGCGGGGGTGGTGAGGAGCCAGCCTGGGAAAGCATTCAGGTTTGGTAGTTGGGTGCCTGGATATGACCCCTGCCTGGCCTGACACCTCCCAGGTTGGTCTCGGCCCAGTTTCCCATTGATCACTTCACACACATCTTCATCGATGAGGCTGGCCACTGCATGGAGCCTGAGAGTCTGGTAGCTATAGCAGGTGAGGGACTCAGGTGGGGCTGCAGGTATACACCCTGTGTGGGTCAGAGAGGTTGCACCACTTACCTTTCTCCCCACACCTCTTCTGCTTCCCAGGGCTGATGGAAGTAAAGGAAACAGGCGATCCAGGAGGGCAGCTGGTGCTGGCAGGAGACCCTCGGCAGCTGGGGCCTGTGCTGCGTTCCCCACTGACCCAGAAGCATGGGCTGGGATACTCACTGCTGGAGCGGCTGCTCACCTACAACTCCCTGTACAAGAAGGGCCCTGAAGGCTATGACCCCCAGTTCATAACCAAGCTGCTCCGAAACTACAGGTATTCCCACGCCCTTGCCTCCCCTGCCATATCCTGTGCCTTCACATCCTGTGTGCAGCCCCTGCTGGAGAGTCTGGCTTGCAGTCCTGTTGCTCAGAGGTTGTGTGATGCAGAAAGACTAAACCGGAAGGTAGGAGGTTTTTCTAGCCCCAGCACTGCTGCTTGTTGTCTGTGTGACTTAGCCAGTGGTTTCACACGACAGCAGTCAGCCTTATCTGCATCTTAGCGGGTGGGCAGTGGTTCCTAGAGGCTCGGGTGTGTCTGGTACCAATCCCAGATGAAGTTTTCAGGCAATCCAAGGAGAAATAAGAAAAACAGGGAGGAAGCCAGGCACAGTGACTCATGGCTGTAATCCCAGCACTTTGGGAGGCCAAGGTAGGTCAGGCTCCCACCCCTGATCACTTGAGGTCAGGGGTTTGAGACCAGCCTGGCCATCATGGTGAAACCCCATGTCTACTAAAAATACAAAAATTAGCCAGGCATAGTGACGGGCACCTGTAATTCCAGCTACTTGGGAGGCTGAGGCAGGATAATCGCTTGTACCTGGGAGGCGGAGGTTGCAGTGAGCTGAGATCTCGTTACTGCACTCTAGCCTGGGTGATAGAGCGAGACTCCATCTCAAAAAAGAAAGAAAGAAAGAAAAATAGGGAAGATACAGTTTTTTCATAAACCTATTGTTATTCAAATTAAAGAGCTGTATACTTTTAGTGAATGAGTTAAGCCATCTAAAATGCTTAGATGAGTTTTATGCTATCACTAAGAGCTCAATAAATGTTAGCTATTGTGTCATCACTACTTATATTTTTGGATTTAACACACTGTCTCATCAAATAACATGATAGTCAAGGATAATTTGGTTTCGTACTGTCCTTGGTAAATTTGAAACCTGAAAATGGGCCCCAAATTTTTTAGTTTTAAATGTCATGGGTCTGTGGAGTCCCTGGACTAGATGCTCTCTGGAACAGAAAGCAGGACTCTGGTTCTGTTTTCTGTGGTTTACAGTGCCTGGCAGCAGATACTATGGATGAGTGTCCTGCTATCCAGGGAGCCAGGGGGGCAGCAGGCTAATGTATGGGGGCCCAGAGTGAGTAGAGCGGAGCCCCTGTGGGGCAGAGGGAATCTGACCCTCGGTCTTGCTCTTCCTCCTCCGGCCTCCCAGGTCTCATCCCACCATCCTGGACATTCCTAACCAGCTCTATTATGAAGGGGAGCTGCAGGCCTGTGCTGATGTCGTGGATCGAGAACGCTTCTGCCGCTGGGCAGGCCTGCCTCGACAGGTGAGGCTAAGCAGGGCAGGGGCACAGGCTCCCTCCCCTGTACCCTGACTTCCCTCCCACTGAAGGTGCAGCCCCTCCCTTTGTCACCTTGGCCTGGGATCTCTTACTCTCTGGAAGGGTTTGGGAAGGGAGGGAATTGAGGGAGGGTGGTCTGGCTGAGGGTTTCCCTTGACCCCATGTCCAGGGCTTTCCCATCATCTTTCACGGCGTAATGGGCAAAGATGAGCGTGAAGGCAACAGCCCATCCTTCTTCAACCCTGAAGAGGCTGCCACAGTGACTTCTTACCTGAAGCTGCTCCTGGCCCCCTCCTCCAAGAAGGGCAAAGCCCGCCTGAGCCCCCGAAGCGTGGGCGTCATCTCCCCGTACCGGAAACAGGTCAGGTCCTCAGTTACCAGCAAGGGTGGGGCCCCTCCCCCAGATGGTACCTCCTTAATATCCAGACCACTAGACAGAGGCTTCAGGAGCTTAGGCCTCTGCTGGCTCCGTATCTCAGAAGAGCACCGAGGTCAGCTGTCCCCTCCCTTTGTTCCCCAGCTCCCTGGCCGCCTGCCAGGCTCCCTCGTGCATGAGGTTAATGGCAGGAGAGAAAGGCACCTGTCCCCCTCCTTCCAGGTGGAGAAAATCCGTTACTGCATCACCAAACTTGACAGGGAGCTTCGAGGACTGGATGACATCAAGGACTTGAAGGTGACACGCTGTTCCACACTCACTCCCTCCCCTCCGTGTGCTCCCACTTGCCCACTTCCAAAGACTTTCTCCAGCTTCCACTCCAGTCCAGCCCACATCCCCGTCCCACCCCTGCTGCCTTGAATAGAGCTGGAGCTCTCCCCAAGCCTCTCACACCTGGAGATTCCAACTTAATGGTCTGGGATGGGATCAGGCAGCCTGGATGTTTAACAAGCACCTCCTGTCATTCTTAGACTCAGGCAGGTTTGGGGCCTCTGCCCTACGGATAAAGTCCAAATTCCGTGGCCTGTCATGTGATGCTGCCACCCCCACCCCCAGTAGCCTCTGTAAGGTTGTGGTCTCAACACTGGCTGCAGATAACAATCACCTGGAGAGCTTTTAATACCCCCATGCCAGGGCCCCGCCCACCAGCTCATACAGCTATGGGGCAGAGCCAGAGCACTGGTAGTTCTTATAGCTTCTCAGGTGATTCCAATGTGCAGCCAGGGTTGAAAACACTGCTCTAAGACTTAGAGGCCTCTCTCTCGGAAATTCTGATGGGGGGCTCTGGGTTAGGGCCCAGGGTTGTATATTCTTAACAGATACTTGGTGATTATTTTCAGGAAAGTGTGAAAGTCACTGCTCTGAGTTCCAGTGTGCTTTGCAATGCTGTTTTCTTTCCTTAGAACACTTTGCAGGCCCCACCCCTCAACAGGATTCACCCTTCAGGTTTCAGCTTCCATTGCCTACCTCCTGTCCCCTTTCCCTGGGCCGTGTCGCAGCACTCACTTGTTCACTCCACTGGTCTACAATTGCCCAGTGACCTCTCTGTACCCTCCTTGGATGGCAGGCTTGCTGGGGTAGGGCACCCCTTTGACACGCCTGGCTGGTCTCAGGCCCTGCCTCTTTCCCCAATAGGTGGGTTCAGTGGAAGAATTCCAAGGCCAAGAACGAAGCGTCATCCTCATCTCCACTGTGCGAAGCAGCCAGAGTTTTGTGCAGCTGGATCTGGACTTTAATCTGGGTTTCCTTAAGAACCCCAAGGTTTGAGGGCTGGTCGGGGTGGCAGGAATTCTTCCATCTTGGGGCCCTTCCCTCCCATGACCACACTTCTTCCTTCCAGAGGTTCAATGTAGCTGTGACCCGGGCCAAGGCCCTGCTCATCGTCGTGGGGAACCCCCTTCTCCTGGGCCATGATCCCGACTGGAAAGTGTGAGCATTCCCACCCCATTCTCCCTCTTGGTGGCCACAGCCCCTGCCTAAGGCAGGTGGATCTTTTTTAAGCGCTTGCTTATCGCTCAGTTAATCCTCAGATGTGTCCATTTTCACAGCACCCCTATTATATTTACAAGTTAAATGACATCCAGAGGTTGAGCAAGTACAGCTCAGATGTGACAGGACCGTGGCTTAGCCTCCAGTCTCTGCTGGCACTCCTCTGTACCCCACAGATTCCTGGAGTTCTGTAAAGAAAACGGAGGGTATACCGGGTGTCCCTTCCCTGCCAAACTGGACCTGCAACAGGGACAGAATTTACTGCAAGGTCTGAGCAAGCTCAGCCCCTCTACCTCAGGTATGGCTGGGCCAGGGTGGGCCAGGTTGGGGACAGTGCCAGAGGAGGTGGTAAGGAAGACAAAGTGTACTTTATTTCTTTCCAGGGTCCCATGGTCATGACTGCCTCCCCCAGGAGCAAGAGGGTGAAGGGGGCCTGTCTCTGCAAGTGGAGCCAGAGTGGAGGAATGAGCTCTGAAGACACAGCACCCAGCCTTCTCGCACCAGCCAAGCCTTAACTGCCTGCCTGACCCTGAACCAGAACCCAGCTGAGCTGCCCCTTCAAGGGACAGGAAGGCTGGGGGAGGGAGTTTACAACCCAAGCCATTCCACCCCCTCCCCTGCTGGGGAGAATGACACATCAAGCTGCTAACAATTGGGGGAAGGGGGAGGAAGAAAACTCTGAAAACAAAATCTTGTTCTATGCAAAAGCCTTGATAATGTCTCCTCTGCCTGGCCCCAGCTTCCTGAGCCCCCAAGTTGACCCAGTAGGGAAGGGTGGGACTTTCAGCCCAGCTCTGGGACACACCCCCTCCCAGCTGGAGAGGAAACCCAGTGGGAGGTGGCAGGGAAGCCACCCACAGGTTTCTAAGTTTAGCCCCCTGCTACAGACCACTCCCTTCACCCGCCTCCTTGGCCCAGAGCCAGACATGACCTCATCCTTTGCTCTAAGACTCCACCCTGCCGGCCGCTGGCCTGCCTTGTAGACAGGGGGCCAGGCTGGCAAGCAACTTGGACA
The DNA here is from genome assembly GCF_000951045.1 of Mandrillus leucophaeus. NCBI lineage: Eukaryota > Metazoa > Chordata > Mammalia > Primates > Cercopithecidae > Mandrillus > Mandrillus leucophaeus. The sequence continues at coordinate 1,897,392 of NW_012106919.1, forward strand.
TGAAAAGAGATGGGACACTAAGCACCCAGAGGGAAAGACCAGAAGCTGCCACACACGTTGGAGCCTGTAGCCTTTATTCATGCCCCCCTGACCAAATGCAGTGAGAGACAAGGCCCCTGCCAAAAACAACTCCAGGGGCCTGGGACTCTGGGTCCCCTACTGCAGATACTTTCCTGTGAGCCAGAAGTGTATAAAGTGCTGGTGTGTGACCATCCTTTGGGAAAGGTCAAAGGGGCAAGAGCCCCAGGGGCCCTGAGGAAGGGCAGGGCATAGGCCTGGTTCCCAGAGCACTGGGAGGGAGGGCCTGCACCACCCCACCACCTCAGGGCTAGGAAACCTCAATGCAGTCCTGGGCAGGAGGGAACGGAAAAGGGGAGCCTTCAGCATGGAGCCCTAAGGAGGCTGGGGTTGTAGGGGGATAATTTCTGTACCCCTGTTGAAGGGAGGGGGCATGTTTGGAAAGGCCTTGGGGATCTCAGATAATGGGACAGCCCCTCCGGCGCTTGTTCTTGCGGACCTGGAGGCCAGCCCGAGTGGCCATCTCAAACACCTCCCGCACTCCCTCCTTGGTCTTGGCTGAGCACTCAAGGTAGCCAAAGGCGCTGATCCGGTTCGCCATGTCCCGGCCTTCCTCAGACCGAACGGGCTCCTGAGAAGACAGAAGATGAGGGGTCAAAGGAAGCTGGTGACTACATGAACCTCTCCTGCCTCACCCATAAGTGTAGCAGCTGGAACAAATGCCTCCTCCTCCAGTCCTGACCCAAAAAAAGCGCCCAGGCCCCAGCTACCCTGGGCAGCTTCTGGGCCAGGGATCCAAAAATCCCTCCGGTCCCTCCCTCCATTCCCATTCAGCCCCACCTCCTCCCACACACAGCCCCCAGTTCTCTTGCCTGAATGAGCGCCTCCCACCTCCTGACTGCTCTGCCTCCATCCTCACTCTTCCAGTCAGAATTATTTTTCTAACACACAGACCTAACATCTCCCCACTTTGAAACTTTGCCTTAATTATCTGCATTTCTTACCCTGACAGCTTTCTCTAATAAACTCTAGTGCTTTGGCTAGAGAGCCACTTAGGTCCCTGAATAAGCCAGCACTCTCATCCCTTCTTCCAGCCATTTACACAATGCCTGCCCTCGTTCCCACATCCACATCACCCTACACCTCCCCCAGGGGCACTGTGATGGCACAGCCTGGGTACCCGAACAAAAGCTGTCTCCCCGAGGGCAGATTTTCTTAATCATCTTAATAGTCCCAATTCTAAACAGAATGGACAATTAACTGGAAGAAATAAAAATGCCAAGTGACTTTGGACAAGTCACTTCATTCTCTGATGCCTCATCAGACACAACCCTACGGGTCCTCCCTCACCAGGAGATATTACCATCTCCCCTAACACATGGCAGTAGCTGGAAGGAAGCTCCCTTTGCCCGTCTGCAACCCCTCAGAGGGTGCCTTCTTCCCCAGGGGCTCCAGCCTGGCAGCCGCACCCACCTGCTTCATCTTGGCCAGCTCTCTCCTGGTGTGCTCATCTTGCCTCAGGTCCTTCTTATTCCCCACCAGGATGATGGGCACGTTGGGGCAGAAGTGCTTCACCTCTGGGGTCCACTTCTCAGGAATGTTTTCTGTGCAGACATGCCCCAACAGGTGTCAGTGCCTCCACTTAAGCTAGAAAGCTCCCCTGGGGGGCCCTCATCTTCCCACAGCAGAATCTTAGAAGCCATTCAGCATGATGGTCCCTTTCACAGCTCAAAACCTCAAGAGCAGTATGCCTTCAGAGGGCCAGTTACCACAGTAAAGGAGACCAGCAGGGCCTGAGTGCTCCCCTGCATCCCCCCCCATCTCTGAAGATGACTGAAGACAGGCCAAGGCACGACACCTCTGGCTGATTCCGAGGGGTTCTCAGTCCCCTCCCTCCAATCTCCTCACCCAGGCTGTCGGGGCTGTCGATGGAGAAGCACATGAGGATGACGTCAGTGTCCGGGTAGGAGAGAGGCCGCAGTCGATCATAGTCTTCCTGCCCTGCTGTGTCCCACAGAGCCAGCTCCACCTGACACACAAGGCCAGTGAGTAGCTGGCCTGAGGGCCCCAACCCTGCCACCCAAAGGTCCTCTGAAACCACTGTTCTTTGGGCTCACTGAACTTCTTTATTGAGTACCTGCTATGTGCCAGGCATTGTATTAATCACTGTCTCACAACATAAATTAGGTCAGTTTGTTAAAGAAAGCTAAGACACGTGTTTGACCCTTGAGTTGCCACTGTGAGCACCATTATTTTGGTTAATTCTCACGACAACCCTTTGAGGGAGGTCTTACCATCATCCCCATTTTGCAGGTGGGGGAGCTTAAACCCAGAGGCAAAGGGACTCGGCCCAGGTTACAGAGCCAGTCTGTGGAAGAACCAGAAAGTATATCCAGGTTTTTTAAGACTGCAGATATACTTCCTAACTTCTACTGGTTCCAGCAGGGAGAATGACACAAGGACAGGGGTAGGAGTGGGGAAGGACATACTAGGTCATTCAGTGACTGGGGGCGGGGATCGGGGTCAGGTGGGAAGGGCATCTCTGCCTTCACCTGCTTGCCGTCCACCTCAATATCCGCAATATAGTTCTCAAAGACAGTAGGGACGTAGACCTCCGGAAACTGATCCTTGCTGAAGACGATGAGGAGGCAGGTCTTCCCACAGGCACCATCCCCAACGATCACCAGCTTCTTTCGGATTGCAGCCATGGTGGGGCTGCCAGGAAAGAGGTATTGAGGATTTGAGGAAAAGCCATTAAAGTCCAAAAACACTTCTCTAGGGCCCTCAAACCTTCCTGGAAACCGAGGCCTCTAGCAAAGGGACAGGGGGCTTGCTCAGGCATCTTCTGGCCAAACACCAATTGTGCAACAACAGAGCTCGAAATTCCTAATCTCTGGGTCAGGGACAGGTCTCCCTCGATGGGTTAGAATACAGTGGTGGGAGGTGGATGATGACCCCACTTGGGAGCTGGAAAACATGTGTTTCAATCTAATCCACTTGCCAACTTGGGGACTCCAGGTAGCTCAAGAGCTGCTCAGGGATGCGGGACGTCCAGGGAGCAAGCTTCTATCTACTTCACACATCAGGGTTTCAAGTCAGACTTCATTGGTTACCAGGATTTTGATGCATTCACAGTTTAATAATCTCTAAGGTCCAATCTAGAACAGATTGTCCCTCAGCACAAGTCATACCTGTCCAGTCACAAATGAGGAGTCCCTCTCTAGGACCAGAGTAGCAGAACCAGCTACCAGGTGGTAGGTGGGTAAAGGAAGAATAGTTACAGAGTCCCTAGGTGCCAGGCACTCTGTCGGGCATTTTGGCAGGAATTATCTCCTTTGGTCCCCAGATGCCTGGGAGGTAGATGGTGTACTCTCCATTTTGACAAACTAGGAAACTAAGGCTCAGTGAGGTTAAGACAGATTCAGAGCTGTGGCTTATAAGCGGCAGGGATAGCATCCATAGCAGGACTGTGTGACTCAAAGCCGTGCCTCTTCAACATGTCACCTCAGCGGTAGGAAGGAGAGCAGAAGCAGGGAAACCCAGAGGATAGGGGCAGCAGCCAGCCAGCTTCCCTGGTCCACCCCACCCGGTCCCCAAAGCCCCAAGTCATACAAAGGAGGCTCAGTCCCAGCAGTGCCCACAGCTCGAGTTTGGGCAGGCTGCCTTCCTCCCCCCTTCCTCCTGGGCCTGCCAGCAACACTGGGTTACTCAGCCCCTGGCAGGGGACAATGACCACACTGTAGGGAGCCACACATCCACCACAGCACAGTGACTGCGAAGAATCCACCAGGGAATCACCTCCACCCACTCTGGAACAGTCCCTTCCTCCCTCGGTCCAGCTCACCCACAGGCCCTGCCCACCCCTCCCTGTGACTCAGGGCAAGGAGTCAGCTTCCCGGGCTTCCAAGTGTCCCCCACCCCCAGCACACACGGCGAGCATCTGCACAGTTCATCACACCTTCGCAGCTTCCCTCACTTCCTCCTTCCCTGGGGAGGGGAACCGACCTCCAGCCGGCTGAAGTTCCCAGGCTGCAGGAAGAGAGGGCGGGCTCTGGAGCTGAGATGAAGTCAAGGCTGTTGGGAAGGGGGAGGGGGCTAGAGTCTGGGTTGGGAGGAGTCCCAAAAGAAGAGACAAATGAGGGCCAGTCCCAGCACCAACCAGGCAGGGAGCAGTTAAGAAAGCGACGGTAACCTGATCTCGGCTTCAAACCTAGCTTTTTCTCTCAGTCCCACATCCTGTCAAACTGGGCTGACTGAAGGCCTCTACTCCCCACACCCCACCACCACCTCACACTGCCCTTTAGGAAACGAATCCTCCAGCCCCAGGCCTGTTCCCTTCAACAGCAGATCCTAGGTGGCCCTTCCCTTGCCTCCACACACATTCACAAAACTGTCGGTTTTGTGGACATGAGTCAGAGAATTTACAGGAGTTCAAAGTACACAGCCACACTCTTCCCACCACAAAACGGACTCTCTCTGATTCCCCAGAAGACAAGCAAGAAGGCATTCACCCTGCTGGCAGATAGCCTCCAGAAATGGAAACCATCCTCCAAAAAGAGGGTTTCTCGGGAATTCTATCCAGGTGACTGACGCTAGGATTTCTTCCAACTTCTCCACCCACTCCATTAGTTCACCTTGCCCTGTTTTGTAAAGATGGGCTGGGGTAGCCCCAACCTGGGATGGGCAGTGTTGATGGAGGGCAATCACTACTAGGGTGAAAGCCAGTCACTTAGGCATGAGTATGTCACTGCTGTCCCCCCAGCAGGGTAATTCAGATGGCACCAGAGTGGTAGGAGGCAGAGGACAGAAGCCCGGGGTTGAGGCATGCGTTAAGAGACCTGGAGCCTCCAGCTCAATTAGAAGACCTTCCCTCCAGGCTACGGTTGGGCCCGAACAGCAGGCAGCCCAGGCCAGGCCAGGACACTAGGCCCAAGGCCAAGATGGCAGGGATAACTCTCTATGGGAGGCAGCCCCAGAGGGACTGTCCCACTGACCCCTTAAGAGGGGCAACTGAGCCCCACATAGGTCCTGGAATGGAGCCTGGAACTTCTGGGGCCTTCCCCAAGACAAGACAGTGTGGATACACCAGATCTCTCTCCAACCGCTCTCTTGAATTCCCAGATGATCCAGAGCGGCCGGTTGACTTTGCTGACCCACCCTACACCTAGGGAAGGAATCCGTTCTGGAGATACCAGGAGATACCTCATTCCCAACTTGAAAACCAGAGTGAGGGTGGGACTCGGCCTCGGGATCCCAGCCCCAAACCCCAGGATACTCTTTGTTAGTTCCAGTATGAAGGAGGAGAAGGATTTTCATTCTCATTTTCTGTCTGTACACACACACACACACACTTCTCATTCTCATTTTCTGTCTGTACACACACACACACACACTTCTCATTCTCATTTTCTGTCTGTACACACACACACACACACACACACACCCCCCACAGAGTTGGATCCTTCCCCATCTCCCTTATCCTCAACACAAGCGGGCTCCAGGAACCGTCTAGGGCGGCGTCCAGACCCTGTCGAACAGTGGCAGGTCCCAATGGTCACATCCCGCCCCTATTCCCGCCATGCCTCCCTCCTGGCCTGGAGGAATTCCCACACCATCCCACTCTAGGTCCCCTGCGGCCGCCCGCCCTGGGGGCTGGAGCGTCTGAGTTGAGGCTCCCTCGCCCCTCACCCGGCGGGGCAAGTTCCAGGAAGCTGGAAGGAGAGGGGAAGGGGCTCCGACTCGGACCTCAGGAGGCGAGAGCTCCTGCCAGCAAGTCCGGGCCCCCTCGGTGCAGCCCCGGGAGGTGCCGACGCGGCCGACCCCCGCCCAGCCCGGATGCCGACTCCGCAGGGAGGGAACGGGGTCCAAGCCCAGGCCGAAGCCCCCTCCCTGCACGGGCCTCGATCTCCAGCCCAGAGAGGAAGGCAAAGTGCTCTCCCAGAGACGAGTTCCCAAGACGCCCCGCTGCCCGCAGCCCCGGCCCAGGGTACCTTCGGTTCCGCCGCCTCCAGCTGCGCGGCCGGTGCCTGAGGCTCAGACTGACCCCAGGGCCCCGCCCCGCCCTCCTCCAGCTCCGCGGCGGGGAGGGCGGGCCCGGCAGGGGGAGGGTCGGCTGGGGGCGGCCCTTGGCTCGGCCCGCCCCGGCCCCGCGCAGGTCGGCCGCCGCTTCCCTGGTCCGCAGGCCTAGGGCCGGGGGCGTCCACTCCGCCAGGTAGGGGAGGGCCACGGGGTTACTCCGGGACTGCGGAGGAGCCGGGCGAGCGGGGCCAGCACTACCTGGGTGAACTCACTCTGCCCAACCTTCCAGCCCCTAGGGGAGGACCGGCGTCGGGAAAGTTAAGAGTGCTCGGGGTGGGGTCAGGAAGGGCCGCTGCTGCCCTCCTGTGGCCAAGCAGCCACCCGCTCTTGCTGCACCTGGGACCTCTCCGGAGGCGGGACTGGGAAAGGGCAACCCTGGCACGTCCCAGGGCCCGGCGTGGGTGTGTTGGCTGGGGGAGATGTCCACTCTCTTGTTCCTAGGATCGTACAGCCCAACGTCATCCCCCAAACTTGAAGACCTCTCAGAGCCGTTCAGACCCAGACCAGCGTTCCTCCTCACAATTCGCTTTCCTCCCTGGGCCTGGAATTTCCAGGAGTCCAATTCCTACCTACTCCTCAAAGGGTGCTCCTAGAAATGCTTCCGGATCCCAGCTGGGAATTCTGTTCCCACTTCTAGTTCTGACTTGGTGTATAGGATACTTACCTACACGCGTATCTCCTTTTCCTGTAAGGAAGCTGAGGAGGTGGGAGTAGAATGAGGACGTCCACCAACATTTCATTGGCTTGTGCTTGGGACACGACACAGCTTAACCCTTTCAATATTCATCACAGATCTTTGGGGAAAATATACCCATCCCCTTTTGCCCATAGGGAAGCTGAGGCTCAGAGAAATCAAGTGGCTTACACAAATGTTTTTGACTTGTGACAGCAAGAATTCACACAGCCGGGCCTGTCTGGCTCCAAACTGCCGGGCCTGTCTGGCTCCAAACTGGTGGTCTGGCCCTGCTACTTCCCAGGCTCCTCCAGCCTGTCCCTTCCCCCATTGTCTAGCACAGTGAGTGGCACGTAATAGGTTGCCAACAAATATTTGATGAATGAATGAATGTTAGGAGTCATACAGACTTTATCTGAAGTGCAATCCAGACATTTGACAAATGTGAAAACTGAGGTCCGCAGCAGTTTGGCCCCAGGCCTCTTAACTGGCTCAGTAAACATTTCTTGAGGGTGAACTGAGAGCTATGTTTGGAAGATCCATTTCTGCCTTCAAACAACTTAAGAGTCTAAATGAGGAATGCAGACAATTTCAAGATGGCTAACATTTATTGAATCCATATTACATGGACCTGGGTCCACATACATTAACTACAAGAATCTCATGAGGTAGCTATCTTCATTTTACTGAGAAGCAAATTGAGGTTCAGAGAGGTTACAAAGCTAGTGCTGGGTCTGACACTAGAACCCAAACAACTGAACTCTAAAGCCCCTGTTCTTAATTGCTACTCCCTACTGACTCCTAATGTAGACAGTTATAATACAGGAGGTCATTGCTGTAGTGTGGGCCTGTGTGGCTGTGGGATACCCAGTCCTGAACAGCAGGTGAAGTTTTCAAGATAAGGTGATGTGTAGATTTTTTTAATTAAAAAATTTTAATTTTTTCTTTTTTTTTTTTTTTTTTTTTTT
>NW_012106919.1:1905455-1911794 GCF_000951045.1 Mandrillus leucophaeus
GCCCGTCTCGGCCTCCCAAAGTGCTGGGATTAAAGGCTTGAGCCACCGCGCCCGGCCTTTTTTTTTTTTTTTGAGACAAGATCTCTGTTGTCCAAGTGTGCAGGGCAAAATCTCAGCTCACTGCAGCCTCAACTTTCTGGGCTCAAGTGATTCTCCCACTTCAGCTTCCCCAGTAGCTGGGACTAGAGGCGTGTACCACCACACCTAATTTTTGTATTTTTTGTACAGATGGGGTCTTGCTATATTGCCCAGGCTGGTGACAGGCCTTTTCTAATTATTTTGCTCATCTTTATTTTTGCTTCCCTTAGCTTACTTTGGGTTTAATTTGCTGTTCTTTTTCTAGCCTCTTAAGGTGGAAACAGATCACTGATTTGAGATCTTTATTCTTTTCTACTATAAGCAATACTCTTAATTTCCTTGGATGCTTAACTGCTTCCCACAGGCACTCACCACTACATTCAGCTATTTTTTTATTTTTCTGTAGAGATGGGGTCTCACTATTGCCCAGGGTGGTCTTAAACTCCTGGGCTTAAGCAGTCCTCTCACCTCTGCCTCCCAAAGTGTTGGGATTACAGGTATGAACCACCATGCCCGGCAGTAGATGTTGGATAAGTTGGAGCTACTAAAAGCCCACAGTTATGCAAACCCCAGGAAGTTGGTGGTGGTGGTGAAAAATGAGGCTGGAGAAGGAAGCAGTGGCTGGATCATGAAGGTCCTTATATGCCATGCACAGGAGTTGAGTGTTGATTTTGTTCTAGGCGCAGTAAGGAGCCACTAAATGTAGGAGGCCAATATAGTAAAAGGTGGTGGTGACTGAAGGCAGAGAGAGGTGGAGACAAGTAGAGAAATATTTTTAAAGGTCTATAGTCAACAATACTTAGTGATCAATTACCTTGATGGGAAAGAAATGAAAGCAAAGGGTGACCAACTCCAGGATTTCTAACTGGAGCAGCAGAGCTGGTGCACATTGAGGGGATATACCAGGAGAAGGAACATGTTATGGAGGGCAGTGGTGAATTTAGTTTGAGGTATTTGAATTGAAGTGCCAGCGGGCTGTCCAGGAGATGACTGGAATGTGTGGATCTAAAGCTCAGGAAGGGTCTGGGCAGATGGGTGAAGCCACAGAAGTGGCCAGTGACACTCACAGCGAATGCGTGGAGTGGAAAGAGTGGCGAGCGGAATGAAGAACCTGGGGAATACCACATTTCTAGAACTGTTCTGGTGCTCTTTCCACCACCCCACAGAGCTTTCTTCTTATCTTTCAGTTTCTAGTCAAAGCAAATAAAGACACACACCTTTATCCATCTGGTTTATTTGCCAATAGCTATAATTTTGGATATAGCGGGCATCCCTTCTTCAGTTAAGCTGCCACTAAAGAAGGGTCAGGGAGACAACTTCAGAATTTGGGCTGTGAGAAGAGTAAGTATGGAGAGGCTGGGATGGTGGTGGGAGGGATGATGTTCAGCCCCTCAGGAGTAACTGCCTGGCCCTCCCAGGGGGATGACGAAGACAGAGATGTCATCCCCGGAACCCAGCTTGTTGTTGGGGAGACGCCAGCCACGGTCCCGGGGGGTACCCCGGGCCCCCAGGACCAGAGCTTGGGCCAGAGCTGTATACCTGCCAGAAGCACACATGCACATTCATGTACCAACATGTATGTGGGAAGACAGATACACAGGCCCACATGTGGGGTCCCAAGCATTGCTTCCCTTTGACCCTTCCTTCACCAGTGCCATCCCCTTACCACCATGCCATGCAGCCCCTACCTGCTATGGTCATTGGGCTCATAGGCCGACAGCACCCTGTCCACAGTGGCAGCCACCTCATAGTCAGTAGTGACATCCCACAGGCCATCTGTTCCCAGGACTAGTACATCATCTGGGCAGTGCTCATATTGCGTCAGGTCATATACTCGTACCTAGTGGGAGAAAAGGGCGGAGAGGATTGAGGTGTGGGGTTTGCTGGACAGGGAGCCTGGGGATAAAGGGACTGCAGAAGAAAGCTGGCCTGGGGCCCCCAGAGAAGGCAAGAGGTGGTTTAAGGGGGGCCACCGTATGGCTCACCTCAGGGAAGCAGGAGAGAAAAGGCTTGATGGGCAGGGTGGAACTGCAGACCTTAAGATTGTGGTCTCCCAAGCCTCGGGTCACCCCAATGGTGGCCATCACCCGAGCCTGAAAGAAATGAGGAGGGAGTGCCACTCTAGTCCTCTGCCAGATTCTCTGAAACCAAAGATCCCTTCCACCCCTACCCTCAGGTAGAACCTCCACCTCCCTAGACAAGTTGTGACAGGTCCTCCTGCCCTCTCCCACCTCTACCATGGAGTTTACCTTTTTGCCCTCCCCACAGACCAGAGGAAACCTGAGATCCTCCAGCTCGATCTTTTTGTAGGCCCTGGGGAGGGGGGAGTAGAGGAGGCATCACCCAGGCATCAAAGTCCCTCTCCCCTAGGAGCTGCGCACCCTCACACAAACCCCTTAGAAAGGCCACATCCTCCCAACTCCCAGCCTCCAGCTTCCACCTTGCTGCGGGCGAGGGGCTGGTTGTGTTGCCATGGGAACGGGCCCCAGCTCTGAGGGAAGTGTTACCAGCCGGTCATGTTCTGGTCCCGGTACAACATCCTCTGCCCCAGCTCCTTGGGCAGAACTCTGCGGGGGAACTCAAGGTGGGTGAATTCACTGCCTAGCAGCTCTGGTTTCAGGAAGCCCTAGAGTTAGGGATGATCAGAATAGAGAGCCGGGGGCATTATGCTCACAGCACACGCTGGTATATAGATGACATTAACTACAGCAGACCCTTAAATAGAGTTTACCATGTGCCACACATTATTCTAATATTAGCAGTATTAACTCATTTACTCCTCACAATAGCCCTTAAGGCAGGAACTATTGATGCACAGAGGTTAAGGGAGGGAATTGCTGAGGTCACACAATTAGCAAAGCACTCAGACCAGGATGCATCCTGGGCTTCCAGCTCCACAGCCACCTACGTTTAGGCAGGCACTAAGCCGTACTGCCTTTCAGGGGCCTTTGCTGTTCCCTTCCCCCACCTCAGTCTCTACTTCCAGCCTCAGCTGGGGCCACAGTGGGAGCACTGGATCAACCCAGTACTGCAGCCTCCCACTGGCTCAGCCCCGCACTCCATAGTCCACACAGCGGCCTTCCCAGTAAGGTGCTTTCTGTGCCTGTGGTGGGGGTGTGAGAGTTCTCAGGTCCATGGGGTGCAGGGAGGCACAAGACCCGACAAAGAATGAGGGTAGGGAGTTTGGTTCCTACTTACAAGCAGCTGAAGACGCTGGCGCTCAGTCTCCGGGGTAAACTCTCGGGACATTGGAATGATTTCACCATTCCGGACAATGATGGCCCTGCCCAAAGAAAGAAAAGGAATTGGGACCTGGTTCTCTTCAGACCCATTCATGAAAAATTCCAGAAAGATCAGGCCCTCTCCATAATGACCTTTCAGATTCCTTACCCAGACCCCCATATCTGCCCCCAACCCCACCCAATGGCTATTTCAGGCCACTCCTTATGTCTGTCACCCCTCTTGACTCCCTCCAGTCTTGATTTTTAGCCCCTGCCACCTCACTCTCCTGTATTCCCCCATCCCAGAGAGTGTGGCCCTCTGTCGCCACTCTCAGAGCCCCCTCCCCCATACCTGCTATCGCCTGCATTGGCCACGTACACCTTGCCTAGCAGGTAGACCACAACCAGTGCACAGCAGCCCCCCTCCACTTGGTGGCCACGCCGCTCCCGGGCCATCTGCTCATCCTGCCACACAAGGAAGGGTCAGAGGTGGGTAGAAGGAGAGGTTCCAGGCACACAGTCACCCTCCCCCTACCCCCTCCACCTGTAGGAATCAACGGGCCCAGCCACGCTATACTGGAAGACAGGAGGGAAGACTGGGGCATAACTGCCCCTTCTCCCTCCCCTCTGAACCAAGCTCTGCTCAGGCTCTCAAAGGTGTTGTGGGTTCTCAGCGTAACCCCCTTAGGCCACCTGGCTTCCACACAGAGTTGGCCGGAATGGTTGCCTAGCAGACCCTTGGCCCAGGTCACCCACTCACCATGAGCTGAAAGGCATTCTCAATGGCCCCCACTACCAGGCTCTCGTGGGTCACTTCCTTCTGTGAAGACCAACAGGACTGAGGGCCAAGCAAGTGAGAGGGATCGGAGGAATCTGGGGTCCCCGGGGTGGTCGGGAGGCAGAGGGGTGGTGGCGAAGGGTCCTGAAGTATCTCTACCAGGTCCTTTAGCTGCTCTCGGATATGGCGATGCAGGAGCCGTGAGGCCATTTCAGCAGCTCCACCCCCTGCATGACCATCAAATAGGCCCCAGTAGTAGAAGCAGAGTCCCTGGTGGAGGAAAAGTTGGAGGTGAGTTGTGTTTGTTTGTGTTGTGTGTGTGTGTGTGTGTGTGTGTGAGATGCCAGGAGAAGAACAAGACTCTGGGCATCCATACAAACATCTGAGAAGTCAGTATTTGCTACTGAAGGCAAATTAGGTTTATTCACTTATTCACATAAGGCTTCCTATGTATCAAGAGAAAGCAAAGGCTCAAAAAGCCAAACTCAGAGGATAACAGATCCAAAACTCAGCACTGGCAATTAAATCATCCATAAATATGTGAGCCTCTACATTTTAGGTGGGAAAGTAACATGCATGCTTACATGGTGGAATCTAACTGATGAATGCCAGGTAAAGGTTCTGTGCCAGAAGGTAGAAAGCCAGTGAGTTAGTCAGGTCTTCCACATGGCTCAGATTTAAAACCAGAGGCCTGAGTCCCTGGGGAGAGGTGTCACTGTGTCTCTGGAGTCTGGGAAAGGGAATCCGGGCTTACCTGGCCTCGGCTAAGCTCCCTAGGTGCCCCTGTAACACTCCTCCGACCTTCCACATACACCACTTCACAGCAAGCCTGGTCCTCATTGTGCCGACTCTTGCCAGCATTGATGACCCTGCCAGGCCAGAATGACCACATCAGGTTGGAAACCAGACCAGGTCCTGGAATAACCCCCACCTTAGACACACACCGTCTCCTGTGCCTGCTGGCCAAGCTGAGAAAGGTCACAGCCACCTGGGATCCAGGCCAGAGGGAGGAGGAGAAGGGAGGGCTGGCAAGGTGCAAGGAGTACTGTTTGGGTGGCCGGCCCTACCACCTCACAGAAATGTCCCCTGCCTGCCTCACTTCCCCCATCCCTGGCAAACAAGAAAAAAGAAAATGAAAGGCATTCCTAGTGGTGCTTCTGGGGGAGGGGCTAGATGGTAGCAGAAGTTTTATTTCCCTGCTAGCTACACCCTACATCTCACCCTCAACCACTATCAACTCTGCCAGTGCCTTGTCCCCAGCACCTCATCCTCATGGGCACACCCACCCTTATCCTAAAACCATCCAGCGAAAGTTTCTGCTGCCTTGACAATGAGGAAGTTCTCCAGCCCAGATCGGGAAAGAGGAATTGAAATAGAGTAGAAGTGGAAGCCCACCTGGACTGGGCAGAAACCACATACCCACAAGCTCCTCCCACACCGGAGGCTATGGGAGGTGGTGGTGGGTCCAGGGGCCACCAGCCACCTTCCTCAGCGAACTCAGCGCCCCCAGCTCCCTCGGTGCTCTGCGTTCCGGACAGATGCATTAAAAATACACACAGCCTGGGGGCAAGCCGGCAGGTCCGGCCAGGGGGTCCGCTTCTTTGCCAGGCTAGCACGAGTTGGCAGGCTGAGAGGCATCTAAATGGGACCCTCCTCTACCCCGGGCGTCCCCTCCCCGCTTCCCCAGTTCCCCGCCCCTGGGGAAGCTGACGGCCTGCTGGTGTCGCGGGCTATTTCTGGGCGTGGAGGGGGAGGGGAACTACGGTAAGAGGGACAGGGAACTGGGGCGCTGGAGCCGGGAAGCGGGTGAGCGAATCTTCCCAACCGCTATGTCCCCTAATAAAAAGAACCCCGCTCCTTCGTGAAACCCCTTCTCCCTTAGCCTTTAAGCTGCCGGGCCGCCACTGGGAACTGGCCAACTCATCCTTCGCAGGACCCTCCGCCCTCCGGGCTCTGGGGGAGAACAGGTCCTGAGGCAGCGTGAGCGAGGGCAGTCAATGAGCGGGAAGGACCTGAAGAAGGTGACATAGGCTGCGCCCGACTGGAAAGTGGGCTGGGAGGGGGGGCGGCACGAAGACCAGAGGATAGCAAAGGTCCTGGGAAAAGGGAGCTCCTGGCCTGGACGCGGCGTGGGGAACGCGTCCTAGCGCCGGGGATGCAGAGCTGGGGAGAGGGGTGGGAGTCCCATCCTGGTTTGGGTGCCCCAGGGGGCGCTCACTCGGCGTAGCCTGTGCTCCAGGGCAGGCGGCGGCCCGTGTCCGG
>NW_012106919.1:1912199-1949545 GCF_000951045.1 Mandrillus leucophaeus
CAGCTGGGCGGGTCCCGGGCGAAACTTGCCCTTGCTCTGGGCCACCCCAGGAACGGGCGCACGGACCCCCGGCCTCTGCCCCGCCCCATTTCGGCTTGGCCCCGCCTCCGTTTCTTAGGGGTAGGTTCTGTTGCTGTGGGAAGGGGGCGGAGAGAAGGAAACCTTATTTCAGCCGTGCGCTAGATTAGACATCAGCTAGAACGTCTCCATTGTGACAGGGGCTGAGGGACAAGGGGGTGCGGCCTCCTCGCTCTTGGTTCGGTGTGGCCAGCCTGCCCAGAGAGCCATGGAGCTAATGACCTCAGAGCAAAACAGGCGCTTCGGAGCCGCTGGTATGAGGCGCCAGGTGTGACACCACCTCTGGATGGGGCTGCTGGAGCGAGAGCGGGCAAGCTGGTACCGGGTGGGGGTGCGGGGATAATGACCAGGCTGCAGCCGACCACCCCGGAATCAGGAGCCGGGGTAGATTCCTGGGCTCCTGATGCGCTGTTCCCCATGAAGACCACCTCTAGATCCCTCTAGAGGGATCTAGAGGGTGCCACTCCCACCCTCCTTTCTCTCTCAGAACCCAGGTCTTTCCCACAATGTAGACCTTCCCTGATCACAGCAGGACTAGCTATTAATAGGATAAAAACAACATAACAAATACTATTTGTTGAAGACGTACTGCCTACTAGGCTCTTTATAAAGCACGTTCCATACATTATTAGGTTATTTATCCTGCACACCAATCCTTCAAGGTGGGTTTTTTTCTATCAGTTTCATGGATGAGGCAGGACCGGACGCTTCTTGTCATTTTACCGTGACTTGCCCCAAGAGGTCACACAGTCAGTGAAAGATTCACACCTATGTCTGCCTCCTGCCATTCAAACCTGCTCTGTCTTAAGAACCAAGCTTAGTTCTCCGGATCAGGGAGGAAGGGCTAGAAAAGAGATCAATGGCAGAGAGAGGAGTGGGGGTTCCTCCCCTCCCATCCTTCTCTTAGGGCCAGGGCTGAGAGCTGTCCGGGAATGCTAAGCAAGTTCTATGTCTGCCGCCAGGGGGAGACAGAGGCCAGGCTAAGCCTTTGTCTAAGACGAGTAAAAGCCCATTCGCTGGAAGACCAGGACCGAGCCCAGCGACTGGTTGGCTGCCTGTTCTTCCTAATTTCTCCCCTCTAGGAGAGGGTGATACTGACCTGATGCCACAAGAGCTCTGTCTCTAAATCTCCTATCAGAAAGTTGATCACTGGGTATCCACAGACACCACCCACCCACACATCTCAAATGGGGACAAGGCTGTTGTGGCCATCGAGCAAGTTGGAGGTAGCCATCAGGGACTACTACACCCAGTTCACAGCTGGAACTTTTCTGGGATCTGTCGGCCATGTGTTTCCTGACCACATCCCACTCTGTTCCCCAGGCTAAACTGTGTCCCCAGAAGGGATGACTTTCTTGGCATCTTCCAAATAAAGATCCCACAGTGGTCATTCAGGTTGGTAGACTTACTGTGCCTGCTATGTTGCACCTGAGCTTTGGGCAGACAGCCAGAGGAAAAGAAGTCACAGGAGAGAAAAAAAAAAAAACAAAAAACAGACCCCAAGGCAAACAGAGCAGCAAAGGCAGACAGGGACAAAGAACAACCTGCTTCTATAGGTTTTCCCCTGCTATTTGAGAAAAACTGAAACCAACTCTCAGATAAATAACAGCAGCAGCAAGCCAGCAACTGAAGAAACAAATATAACTCCTGGTTGCTTTTTATTATTCAGTGTTTCTGGGACAGTTTACTTACCGCTTCTTGGTGTCACCCAGCTTCCTATTCCCTGCTCTTTCTAGCACCATGGTGTGGCTGCAAGAGGTCCGCAGAGGTAAGCCCAGAGACCCCCCCAGCCCCAGCACCAGACGACCAGCAGGGGATGACAGCTCCCTGCAGCTCTAGAACAGCCCCCAGCCATGGCCTCATCCTAAGGCTCCCCTCTCTCTGAACCTCTCACCTCCTATTTCTGACATCATTATGCCTCCTCCATCCTCAGACTGCCCCAGAACCTGGTGAGGTCATCACCTCTACTCATCCCTGAGGCAGCGGAAAGTGAGAGGGAAAAGGGGGTGGGGCACGAAGAAGCAGACTTGTGGGATGTTTTTCTCTGTGAAGAGCGAGACTCTGCTCAGTGACTGGCCCTGCCGGGGGAGCGTGAAGCTTGAGCCAAGGAGGGGGACTGGAGAGCCTCAAGACAGGCCCCTTTATCTCAGGCCACGTTGGTGGCTCAGGGTCCAGAACTGGTCATCTTCTGCCTTGTCTCTCCCCTTCACATCACTCCAAACCCAAAGGCCTCTTAAACTAAGAGGAAAGTTCCTTCCAATTCACAGAACACAACTCCCTCTCATTTGTCTAATACTTTCGCATCCAGAATAGATCCCTGTAAAGAATTATTCAGTTGCAATTAATTACATTACAATTTTTCTGATAAAGAAACTGGGTCTCAGGCCAGGAGTCGCGGCTCACGCCTGTAATCCCAGCACTTTGGGAGGCCATGGTGGATGGATCAGTTGAGTCCAGGAGTTCAAGACCAGCCTGGGCAACATAGCAAAACCCTGTCTCTACAAAAAATACAAAAAATAAACCCTGGCTTGGTAGTGCACTACAGACTACGCCTATAGTCCCAGCTACTCAGTAGGATGACATGGGAGAATCATTTGAGCCCAGGAGGTGGAGGTTACAATGAACCAAGATCTGGGTGACAGAGTGATGAGACCCTGTCCCCCTACAAAAAAAAAATAAAAAAGAAAGGAAAAAGAATGAAAGAAGGAAAGAAGGAAAGAAGGAAGGAAGGAAGGAAAGTAGGAAGGAAGGAAGGAAGGAAGGAAGGAAGGAAGGAAGGAAGGAAGGAAGGGAAACAAGAAACTAGGTCTCAGAGTTTAGTTCCCATGTTGGTATTCACAGTTATCATCCATAGGGACCATTCATAGCCTACTACTGTCCTCCTGCCTAATGCCCACGCCCTTATACTTCCTCTAGCCCTCCCAGCCCCTGAGAGCACCACTCCTGGGAGAGGAAGAGATATTCACTATCCCTCCTAAATATCAATCTAGAAGAGTGCTGTCGAACAGAACTTTGCGCACTGACGGGAATGTTCTACATCTGCTCTGTCCAATACAGCAGTCCCTATCTTCGTGTGGCTATTGAGCATTTGAAATATGGTGCATGCTAATGAGGAACTGAATTTTGAGTTTTATTTAATTAATTTAGATTTAAATTTAAATATCAATATGCCACTAGTGGCTACAGTCTTGGACAATGCAGTTCTGCAATCTTCAAAGCTCAAAAACCCTGAGGGTATAGTCAATCACTCGTCACTCCCAGCTCCTTTTCCCCCAGCACCTCCAGCTCCCCTGAGCCAGGGCACTGAGGGCCACGAGACCTTGAGGGTTTTGAGGGACCTCCTCTGAGTTGCCTGGCCTGCACCAGGGAGGTGTCCAACCGCACTGAACTTGCGGGGGCCGGATGTCCTCTCTCCCTTCCTCTTGCCCTCGGCCGCCAGGGGCCGCTGCGTCCCGGCTGTGCCCATCCGCTCAGCCGAGCGCCTGGCGCTGTCCCGAAGGAGGCGGCGGCGCCCACGCCGGGCTGGAGGAGCGGGGATAGCCCGGGGCGAGGCGGCGGTTGCGGCGGCGGCTGCGCGCTCCCCAGCCTGCCGGCAGGAACCTTGGAAAAAACCCGGCTGAGTTCTGCAGAGCTGGCGGGGCCGGGCCCGGAGCTCCCCTGTGCCCAGAGCCGGGCCCGCCCTGCGGATGATGCCAACCTGCCTGACCAGAACCCCGCTGTCCCGGGGCGCAGCAACTTGGTGAAGGGGACGGGGCTCCAGACTAGACAGCACCCAAGCTGGCCGCTCCCTCCCAAAGTCTGTCTTTCGGAGTGTTGGTCCCTGGCTCAGGGGCAAGGAAGACTTCAGGCCAGCAGGTCGAACCAGTGGGCACCACCGTGGACCAGGTAGGTCCCAGGTGTGGGGCTCAGAATGTGGAGGAATGAGTAGGCGTTAGGGGGGTTTGTGGGGAGAGAAGGTGAAGAAAGGTTGAGGGTTCTTGTGGTTCACATCCTCAAACCCTTATAATGCAGGCTGTTAACTCAGCCTCACTAAACCCCTGGATTGGGGTTTAGGAAAAATAGGCTAGGAAACTGAGGCAGGAGCATGGAAGTCGAAAAACAAATCCCAGAAGCTTCTATGTCCAGCTGTTTCCGGGGTGGAGGGAGGGAATAGAACACCAGGGATGAGAGCCCAAATGAACACCCCCCACCCCTCTGCTGCCCACCCCACCGAGGTCTTTTGGGCCTTGGGGTTCCTAGGAGAGATGCCTGAGTTGGACTGGAGGATGTTGCAGCTCAGAGGGAAATAGGATCACCTGAGAGAAGACAAAGCTGCATTTGTGATGGTCAAAAGGAGGGTTCCTAGAGGGCAGGGAGAAGAGATGCCTACTCAGAAAAGAGGCACATCTAGAAGGGTGGGAAGCTCAGCCCACGGAGCACACCCATCCCCTGGGAGTTGGCACCTCTTCCTCTGTCTTCCTCCAGATCCCCCTTATGCTCTCACTCCTGGGAGCTAGGACTCAGGGGTCTCTGTCCTTATGGGACCCCACCATCCTATATGTTTCAGTTCTGCCTCCCTTTAGAGTGGTGAGGGAAGAGAGGTTCTTAGGGAGACATGGAAAGCTATTGGAGGCTGTGGCCTTCAAAGGCTCAGGGACCTGAAGTGTCCCCATTCTAGTCCTCTGGAGTGGGAATGGGGGCGAGTATGGCTAAGCCAAGCCAGCTCTATGTGAGTCCAGGAAGCAGGGGCCATAGTGGGTAGGAGGTGGAAGCAGAGAGGATCAGGGCCTCAGGACTCTTTCCCACGTGCCTCTTCCAGCAGGAATCTGTCAGGTTCTGCTCCTTCCTTGACCCTCAGCTCCCTCCCAAGGCCAGAGAGATGACAGCCATGATTCTTAGACCCCTTCCTACCATCACCCTGCTTCACTCTTGGAATACAGAAACTCCCTCAGGCCACCCTTCTCAGGTTCACCACCCTGTGTGATCCCAGAGTCTGCAAGGTCCCCTCCAGATTCCCAGGCTAGAAGAGACTGTCCCTGCCCTGGCACCTGAGAACAGCTTCAGAATTGGGTTGAACTTCAGTGCCCAGCCCACCCCCTTGCCCTCTCCCAGGTTCTCCTTCACCCCCTGCAGAGCCATGGGCTCCCTCTATCCTTTGCAACCCCCTAAGAATCTTTCCTACTTGTCCAGGTGGAGTGAGTCTGAGGCCAGCAGATGAACAGACAGAAACTGAAAGATCCCCAAAAAGGTGAGTGAGGAGACATTGAAGATGGGGAGTAGCGGGGGTGGACAGAGATCAAGTACCCTATCCATCGACCAACTGGGTCCTGGCAGTTGATTTGGCCTCTGGTATTCCCAAAGCTGCACTGGCACTTGTGGGGGCCCAGTAGTGCTCCAGGCCCACCCCTGAGCTTCTGGCCTTGCTGCCTCCTGGTACTGCTCCCACCCCCTTCTATGACTGGACAGCTCCTAGCAACTCTGTGCCTCTTGCTTCCTTAGGATTCCCTCCATTTCCAGCCTGCCCTTCGGGGTAGCTTTGGGAGGCCCAAACCATCAACGATGAAAGAGGAAAAGGAAAAGGGAAGAGAGCAGAGGCAAGGTGGTACAGTGGGCAGAGGGCAGGCTTCTAGGCTCTGGACTCTTCCACCCACATGCTGCCTGGCCTTGGGCAAGTCATTTAACTTCTATTAGCCTTGGTTTCATCACTTCCTTTTTAAATTTAAATTCTGTTTAAATTGAAGTGCTACTGCATTCTCGTGGTTGGAAGCTCAAAAAGCAAGAAATAAATCAGGAGAAAAATGCCTCTCCTCTACCTCCATCTCCCAGCCAACCAGTTTCCCTTTTTGATGGCAAACAATATTACTAGGTTTGTTTTTTTTTTTTTTCTCGAGACGGAGTCTCGCTCTGTCGCCCAGGCTGGAGTGCAGTGGCCGGATCTCAGCTCACTGCAAGCTCCGCCTCCCAGGTTTACGCCATTCTCCTGCCTCAGCCTCCCAAGTAGCTGGGACTACAGGCGCCCGCCAACTCGCCGGGCTAGTTTTTTGGTATTTTTTAGTAGAGACGGGGTTTCACCGTATTAGCCAGGATGGTCTCGATCTCCTGACCTCGTGATCCGCCCGTCTCGGCCTCCCAAAGTGCTGGGATTACAGGCTTGAGCCACCGTGCCCGGCCACTAGTTTTAAAATACATTTTTCAAAGCTAGTTTATGCATATCTGAGCAATATAGATAATCCTTCCTTTATACACATTTTATTATATTTAATTTTGAGCTGGGGTCTCACTCTGTTGCCCAGGCTGGATTGCAGTATCTCAGACATAGATCACTGCAGCCTCAAACTCCTGGGCTCAAGCAGTCCTCTCACTTCAGCCTCTGGAGTAGCCAGGACGACAGGCGTGCACCACCATGCCTGACTAATTTTTTAATTTTTTGTAGAGATGGGGGTCTTGCTATGTTGCCTAGGCTGGTCTCGAACTTCTGGCCTCAAGTGATCCTCCTGCCTTGGCCTCCCAAAGTGCTGGAATTAGAGGCGTGAACCACCACACTCCTGGCCTGCCTTATACACATTGTATACACACCATTCTACACTTTGCTTTTTTTCCCCCCTTAACAGTGGATTATCACTGGAGATCATTGCATGTGTCAGGACATAAAGCATTTCCCCATTGGTTTTTTACAGCTATCTGGATGAGACTGCATTTGTACAGACTCTTTATGATGTATTCAGCCAGTCTTTTACTGATGGTTGTTTAGGTTATGTCCCAGCTTTTTGAGCTTTGGTTTGCTCACCTGTAAAACAGGTAATAATAATCTTACTTTGTAGGACAGTTGTGAAGAATTCAAGAGTGTGCATGTGAAGTGCTGGAACCAAGCACTCAAAGAGTAGGAGTCAGCATTATTGTCCCTCCCATGTCACAGCCCTCCATGGGCCCATATCTAGTTCATCCTCCAAGATGCCTCTTAAATGTCGTCTCCTCCAAAGGCTCTCCTTTTCTTCCTGTAGCACTCATTACTGCCTGCATGACTCTGTGCCAGGTTGAAAGATGCCTGGGGACAAGGTGTGCCTCCTCCCCATCTTTGTGCCTCCCAGAGTGTGTGGCACAGAGAAGGTACCCAGGCTGGGCACAGGGGAGCTTCTGCCTGGAGCTGAGCAGAATGTGTGCTTCTCTCCACAGGATGAGTGAGAGGGCTTCGCGGACCTGGAGCACAGGCGGCTGGCTGCTGGCACTGTGCCTCACCTGGCTGTGGACCCACCTGACCTTGGCTGCCTTGCAGCCTCCCACTGCTACAGGTTTGGAGGAGGTGGCAGGGCCCAGGGAGGGAGTTTCCCAGAACACCTGGGGAGCTGGACACCACTCCACCGTATTCCATAGCAGGCAGGTCTCCGAGGCAGAGTAAAATCCAGAGATTCTAGGGGTTCCGGTTCCTCCTCTGCTCTTTACCCAGGGAACTCTGCCCATCCCTGCTGTCCTGCCCCAGAGAAGGTCTGGGCAGACCCTTTGCTCACCTCTCCTTCCAGGCTGGAAGGTGTTCTGTAGTGAGAGAGGCCCTCGGGCGGGGGCTTAACTCTAGCCTCCTGGCCTAATTCTGTGGTTTTCCTTCTGGGATGGCTAAAGCCTGTGTAAGCGGATGATCCTCCCCACGCATTGTAAGCCCTGGGGCCCTTGCCCTCACCCTGAGGAAGCTGGGGAGGCGGGGCTGGTGCGGGACTCTCTGTCTTCTGCCCAGGGGCCGTGCTCTGCCAAAGGGTGAAGAGCACGGTCTCACAGGGGAGGGAGGAAGAGTAGGAGCTCTGTGAAGCGGCCGGAAGATTTCATCCACTTCCTCCTCCCCCGCCACTGGCCATCTCTTCCATTCTTCCATAGCCCTCCATGAAGCAGGAAAGAGGGGCTGGAGGCCAGCCCGGGTGGCGGGAGGGAGCGGGTCGGGCGTGTTGGGCGTCTAATCCTGGGCGGCTCCCCTCAGTGCTTGTGCAGCAGGGCACCTGCGAGGTGATTGCGGCTCACCGCTGCTGCAACCGAAACCGCATCGAGGAGCGCTCCCAGACGGTGAAATGCTCCTGTTTTTCTGGCCAGGTGGCCGGCACCACGCGGGCAAAGCCCTCCTGCGTGGACGGTGAGTGAGAGGCCAGGACCCGGGCAGGGCCCTGAGCCGAGCCATAAGGAGGCCTGT
This sequence comes from Mandrillus leucophaeus, assembly GCF_000951045.1. Lineage (NCBI taxonomy): Eukaryota > Metazoa > Chordata > Mammalia > Primates > Cercopithecidae > Mandrillus > Mandrillus leucophaeus. Next base: position 1,920,427 of record NW_012106919.1, read on the forward strand.
TCAGGCCTCGCCATCTGCTGGGGATACAATTTCATACCCGTCTCAGGGCTTTCATGATTAGTCTCAAATGGTGGGGCCCCCTCTGGGAGAAGAGGGCAGATGTGGCCATCCCTGTGTCATAGATGAGAAAAACTCTCGTTATGCGCGCAGCCTCCCACACTCGCGTGCCCTCTGCCTGGTGCACACACAGGCGCGTTCCCTCACACAGCCCCACTCCTCTCTCCACACACTTCCTCCAGCTCCTTCCCCCGCTGCTCCTTTCCCTGGCCACCTCCGCGTACCCTCCTCTCCTTCTCAGCCCTCCTCTCACACTTTCCTGTGTGGACACATGTGATCCTTCATACCCACACTCATACGCCCACACTCATTTGGCACCCCGTACACGTGCCCACTGTGTCATGCGCATACCAGCTATGCCAGCTATGCACTCCTGGTCTGTAGACCCCTCCAGACGACTCACACCCTTGCTCACACACCACAGAGGGAGTATACTGGTTGTGCATCTATGCTAGTGACATGGTCACCTTAGAGACACTTTTGCCTGCCTTCGCCCCTCACTGTCTGGGGAGATTCAGGGATCGGTGGGATTAAAGTTGGGGGTTATGTCCCCAGGCCTCAGCCTGAGTACTGCCTCTCTAGGCAGCCTGGAGTAGGGGAAAGACGAGGGAAATGCATGCCTCAAGGCCAGGGGTGTGTGGAAACGTGCACCTCATTCGCAGACCTGCTCTTGGCTGCCCACTGTGCTCATAGAGACCCTAGAGCTGCACTCCGCCTCCTGCTCCCACAGCCTCCATCGTCCTGCAGAGATGGTGGTGTCAGATGGAGCCCTGCCTGCCGGGGGAGGAGTGTAAGGTGCTCCCGGACCTGTCGGGATGGAGCTGCAGCAGTGGACACAAAGTCAAAACCACCAAGGTACCCTGGGTGGGCACCTCATCCCACCCTCCCCTTCCCCCTCTACCAGGGGCAGAAAAGGGGGCACAGGAGCCTTGGAGGTCTAGGATGTCAGTGTCCCAAGGTGAGATCGTGAGCCATGAAATTCACAGACAGTCCTCCTAGGTCTGTTCTCACTGGGACTGGAGTTAGGGGGGGTCAGGACTTGAAATCCAGTGTGTGCTGGGAAGATTCTTGATGTGCATATACCCTGGTTTCCTCTTCTCTGCCTGGAATTAGTTTGCCTCCAGAAAATATCAGGCCTATAAAAGCATAATAGAGAATGGGAAAAATTTTCTAGATAATTGAGGGAGGAATTGCTACTTCTACCTGAACTCCAGGTACAGTAGCCACTCTGCCACTCACCTCTGCCATGACCGTCCCCCACCTCCACCCCATTCCCACTGTTGTTGACTCCCTACAGTTCATACCTACCCTCCTCTAGTCAGATTTCTCTGTCTACTCTCACAGCACCCAAGAGGATTATTACTTTCATGGTTTGCTGCCTGCCCCACAGAACAAGGGGTAATTAAATTTTTATCAAACTCGTTAGCAGCTCCATGTGTGTCATGGTTAATCAGCTGCATTGCTCTGTCATCACCATTGGTACAGAAGAGTGACACTACGGAGCGAGCCAGGGCTCTGCCTTTGGCTTTCCCTCCCTGCCACCACACTCAGCAAACAAGCAAACACAGAAGAAAATAGAGAAGGAGGGCCGAGTGCAGTGGCTCACGCCTGTAATCCCAGCACTTTGGGAGGCTAAGGTGGGTGAATCAAGAAGTCAGGAGTTCAAGACCAACCTGGCCAACATGGTGAAACCCCCGTCTCTACTAAAAATACAAAAATTAGCTGGGCGTGGTGGCACGTGCCTGTAATCCCAGCTACTTGGGAGGCTGAGGCAGGAGAATCACTCGAACCTGGGAGGCAGAGGTTGTGGTAAGCAGAGATCATGCCACTGCACTCCAGCCTGGGCGACAGAGTGAGACTCCTTCTCAAAAAAAAAAAAAAAAAAAGACAACTTTCAGCTTCTGAAGACAGCAACCATTTTCACAGAGCACAGAACAAAAGGAGCTACAGCAAGAAAAAGTTTGACTGGCTCTAAAGGAGAGCATCTTCTTTCTGTCTGTAGGCAGGGATGAGGGACAGCCATTCTGAGTATATTTAACATCAGAAGAGAATGAGACCCACTACAGAGCTTGTGACATTTGTCACCATGTTATAGGTGTGGGTTTGGAGCCTGTAAGGAAGTGCTTGCAATTTGGGTAGCTACTCTGAAGCAAACAGTGGGGAGGCTTGTGTGATGTATGTTTGCATGGGTCACCAGGCCATGCTTTCCCAGTCTGGCCTGCTTTAGGGTGAGAGGATCGGCAGCAGTGGCCTCTAAGTGACCTGCATATTCTGGGTAGTTTCTGGCATGCTGGAATGGAATAGGCATTCGCTTCTCTAACCTTACCCTATCGCTTCTTCACCAGGTCACACGATAGCTCTTGGGGGTCACGGCCTGGACAAGAAAGGCTTGATTGAGCCATGGACTGAAGATTGGTATCCGGTCATCAGCCAGGAAAGATGGGGATTCACTTACATGCCTCATGCCAAAATGCAGCATCAGTCTTTCCGGGGCATTTCAGTTAAGCCGCTCAGCAGATATGGATGGATCTGCAACCACATACCTGGTGTGGAGCTGAGCTTCTCTGGAGACACGAAGGTCAACACACAATTCCTACCCTCAAGGAATGTCCAGTTGAATTGGAGAGTTGATGACAGACAATTTAGATAATTTAGGTTAAAGTACTTGATACCAGACCGTGGCTTCTGGGCCACATGCTATGGCATGATGGAGGTTTGGGAATGAGATTCCCACAGTTCTTCAGATACCCCATGGCCACAGGGCATAGAGACAGGAGGTCACATTCAGCACCCACCACCTCCCTCTTTCGCATCAGTTCTGAATCCCCAGCAAGCTGCTAACATGTTGCAGGAAAACATTCTCCCCTTATCCCAGACCAGCGGTATCTCATTTGGATGGGATTGGATTGGATTGACTTGGGGAAGGAAAGTAAAAATAAAGCCAAATAACTTCCCAGCAAATCTTCGGCACAGGTATGGCCTGGTTTGGGCCATTCATTGGGTATGGGATGGACAGGACTTTCAAATCACCTCCATCCAAGCACCTCAGGTTTTTTGTTTGTTTGTTTGCTTATTTTAACAGATGAGGAAACAGCCCCAGAGAGGTCAGGCAGTTTGCCCAAGATCTCATAGCCTGGGCTCCCAAACCTCTAAGACTGATGATTTTCCACTAGCCTGAATAATAGGATTCCAACATAGGCCTCCCGTGTTAATTTTATCTCAAGTTACTGGAACCAGCAAAGTACAGGCTAGACAGCAGCAACATTTTTCTTGGGAGATGCTAGAGCAGGGACTTTTACTAAGGTCACTGTTCTCCTGTCTGAAATAACCCAGAATATCCACACATAGGGATGTGGGACCATCTGGTTTCCACTCTACTCTCATCCTCCAAAATTTCAAGCAGGTGTTATGACACCCAGAGGTCACTCAACCCAGTTACAGCTGGGGCTCAGCTGGCATCTCCATTGCCACTCTGACCCATCTCTTCTGGGGTCTTTGGGCTATAATTCTCAAAGACTCTGGCTCCAGGAGAGATTCTAGGTGGGACGTAGAACTGGTTAGAGTCTTCTCTTTTCAAAGGCCCTGCCGGGCAGCAGGGGTGAAAGGCTAGAACCTCTGTTTAGAATTAAAGGTCAGTGCAGTCAGGCTGACACTCTAAATGGCTCAGGGATGATACACAGGCTTCAGGGCCTCAGAGGCATGGGCTACTTAGATATCTCATCAGTAAGAGAATTGCAGCCTCTGAGACTGTGGGCAGTGAGATCACCAAGGCCCTAGGGAGGGGAGTGTCAGTAGAGACCAACCTGGACAATGCTGAATTCTGAGCCTCAGAGAAACAAATCAGATTATAGTTTGTGGCTGAGTCTCAGCTTCTCCCTTCCTCCCCGCACAGTAGAACCAAGACTGATATTCCCCCTTTCTCGCCCTACTCCAGTTTATTTTCTTGTTTTTGGCAATGGGGTGAACAATGGTGCCAGCTTCTTACTAGACTGTAAATACCAGAATTCACAACTCAGAATCTCTGCAAATGGTGGGCTCATGGGGTAGGGTAGTCAGGGAGTTGATCAAAGATCATCATTGCCTCCTTTAAGGTTGGAGGATGGAGGGTGGGGATGGATTAAGGGATTGGCAAGCTTTTTCTGGAAAAGGCCAGATAGTAAATATTTCAAGCTTTGCAGTTCACATAGTCTCTGTTGCATATTCTTTGTTTTTGTTGTTGTTGTTTTTTGTTTTATTTTGTTTTAAAATGTCTTTAAAATGCAAAAGCTAGTCTTATTAATAGCTCAAGTCTTAGCTGTACAGAAACAGACTCTGGGTCTTTTTTCAGAAGGGTGCCAACCCCATGAACCTTTGAAGGCAGGCCATCTCTGCAGTGCGGGACTGCCTCCCAGCCTCCTGGCCTGCCTTCTGTGCAATGGGAACCTGAGCATGAGGGCTGGGTCAGGTTTTGTTTTTCTCCTAATGCTTCTTGAGAGATTGGTGAGTGAATTATTTAGGCTACAAATGAGACAGCTTTAGCAGAGTCAGATAATAACAACCTGTTCTTCCGGAGGCCAGAAGGGGGGCTTATCTCTACTCATGCTGCACCCTCAAGACTGTGTCCAGGAGGGAGGGAGAGGGCTCGAGCCCCCTGCCCACCTGCTGCATCCACAAGCTGGTGGGCTCTGAGCTGGGGATTGGGCCTGATAGCGGGGATGATGCTATGCAAACTCTCTCCTGAGTTGCCAACCACTGCCAGCCTTTGCCTCAGCCAAAGTCTGGGTTCTCCAACCTTCCCTGACCTCGCCCATCCCTGCTACAGAGAAGACCTCTTTCCTTTGACACATGCTGGAATTTGCTAACTCCTAATTCATTTTTTTAGCTCCTCAAAGCCTTCATTTCCTCCTTACCTTTTCATACATTTTTTTGGTGGGATTTGAGGGGTATCTTTTAGGTAGCCAGACGACCCCTACATAGGAGGGTCTGACGGAGAAGGGAGAGTGTCCCACCTCCCCGACAATAGCATCCTAGGGTCCAGTTTCCAACTGAATCAGTATTTGTGTGCATTTTGTAGCTACAGTTTAAAAATGCAAATGAATTTTCCTGGAACATAAGGTTCCTGGAGTCATTTATCTTCCTCTTCTCCCCTTACTGGATTGGAATCTCAGTCTGAAGTTAGCCGTGCCCACACTGTCCTCAGCTGTGAAGGCCTTAGGAAGGTTACCAACCACAGGAGATCATGTGGCTAATTTCTGTTGGCATCCTAGCAGTTTCGTTAAGGTCTATGAGTGACATCCTAATTAATGGCCTCAGACAGTTGCCTGGATTGAGGCTGCAACTTCCTAAAATCACAAGCTTACAGCTACAAGGGATTTTAAAGTCTTTCTTTTCTTTCTTTCCTTCCTTCCTTCTTTCCCTCCCTCCCTCCCTCCTTTCCTTCCTTCCTTCCTTTCTTCCCTTCCTTCCCTTCCTTCCCTCCCTTCCCTTTCTTTTTCTCTCTTTCTCTTTCTCTCTTTCCTTCTTTCCTTCCTTCCTTCCCTCTTTCTTCCTCTCTTTCTTTCTCTCTCTCTCTCTCTTTCTTCCTTTCTTTCTTTTTCTTTCTTTCTCTTTCTTTCTTTCTTTCCTTTCTCTTTTTTTTATTGAGACAGGGTCTCCCTCTGTTGCCCAGGCTGGAGTACAGTAGCATAATCATGGCTTACTGCAGCCTTGGCCTCTTGGGCTCAAGTGATCCTCTCACCTCAGCTTCCTGAATAGCTGGCCCAATCGCATTTTTTTTTTTTTAGAATAGAGACAGGATCTTCCTATGTTGCCCAGACTGGTCTTGTCTTGAGCGTCCTCAAGACAGCCTCGAGCAATTCTCCTGCCTCGGCCTCCCAAAGTGCTGAGATTACAAGTGTGAGGCAACACACCCAGCTTGCAAGGGATTTTAGAGACTAGTTAGCCAACTCCCTCATTTGACAGATGATGAAGGGGAGGCTCAGAGAGGCTAGGTGGTTTGTCACATAGCAAGCTGTTGGTGTGTCCTGTCCAGTGATCCAGACAAGTGTTCTTTCTACTACTGCACATCAAGTATAGATGAGGAACCTGAAAAGAAGCCAGGATTTTAGCAAGGATGAATGTGAAAGTGTCCCGTTCTAAAGTCACTCAACCCTGCGAGTGCAAGGGAACAGAATGAAGAATGGGAAACACGTAGAGATATATACACAGGAAGAGGGAAGGAGGAGCAAAAAAGAGGGATTGAGATCACTCATTCAGAAGAACACAATGCACAGCACAAAATAATAAAAACAGAACTGATGCCGCATCCAAAACAATTGATTTTTATCCTTTCTCAAGGAGACAGAATGGAGCCCCATTAACCTTAGAGATCAGTGAAGCCACTTGGATAGCTTCCGGGTGCTTCAGGCTGCATATTAAAGCCCACGGGCTAAATCTGGCCTGCTTCCTTTTTTGTAAATAAAGTTATATTGAAACATAACCATGCTTATTTGTGTCTTCTTGTCTATGGCTATTTTTATGCTAAATAGCAGAGTTGAGTCATTTTGAAGAGCCCATATGGATCACAAATTCTAAAATATTTATCTAATCCTTTTTTTTTTTTTTTTTGTGAGACCGAGTTTTGCTTTTGTCGCCTAGGCTGGAGTGCAATGGTGCAATCTCGGCTCACTGCAACCTCCACCTCCTGGGTTCAAGTAATTCTCCTGTCTCAGCCTCCCAAGTAGCAGGGATTACAGGTGCATGCTACCATACCTGGCTAATTTTTATATTTTTAGTAGAGACGGCATTTCATCATATTGTCAGGCTAGCCTTGAACTCCTGACCTCAGGTGATCCGCCTGCCTTGGCCTCCCAAAATGATGGGATTACAGGCATGAACCACCGCGTCAAGCCCATTATCTGATCCTTTGTACAAAAATTTTGCCAACTGAAGCCTTAGTGTTTCAGTTGAATCTTTCGCAATATACTTTTGCAATCTGGAAACGATGACTTTGCACTGTATTCCTGAGTTTGGGGATATATATACATATATGTATTTGAGGCTGTGCCTCTGCCTGCTTTAATCCCTTCCGGTGCCACCTGTGATATCTAACAAAGAAATGAAGACGTAAAGATTAAGAGGCCAAGAGAAAGACTTCAGGGCAGATGCTTTCCTAACATGTTGTCACACCCTAGATCAGTTCAGTTCATATTTTCCAGGTTCATGAAACTTCTGTTTTTAAGCTTAAGGAAAATAACTGCATGTGCACCCGTGTGTGAAGATGTAATTGTTTATGCATGTACACTGCTGGTGTTTCTTTCTTTCTTTTCTTTCTTTCCTTTGTTTTCTTTCTTTCTTTCTTTCTTTCTTTCTTTCTTTTTTTGGGGACAGAATCTCGCTCTGTTACCCAGGCTGGAGTGCAGTGGTGCGATCTCAGCTCACTGCAAGCTCCGCCTCCCGGGTTCACACCATTCTCCTGCCTCAGCCTCCTGAGTAGCTAGGACTATAGGCGCCTGCCACCACGCCCGGCTGATGTTTTGTATTTTTAGTAGAGACAGGGTTCCACCATGTTAGCCAGGATGGTCTCGACCTCTTGACCTTGTGATCCACCTGTCTCAGCCTCCCAAAGTGCTGGGATTACAGGCATGAGCCACCATGCCCGGCCTTGCTGCTGGTGTTTCTGTGTGTCTGTGGATTTGTGTATCTCCATGCCTACAAGCAAGGACAATATTCAAAATACATAAAAACCAGTTTAGCACAGAGACTGACTCATCAAGACAGGTGCTAGCCCAGGGCACACTGGCAGCACACAGCCCAGCACACAACTGCACATTCCCACTCCCCCTGCTGTAGCTGAGATGTACTCCATCTCAATGAACTGAGGAGGGCTCACTTCCCTCTTCCCCACAATGTGAGCAGCTAAGATGGTTCCTGGTTTCCTGGAACTTGTGATTTGTCATCAAGTACGAGTCTGGGCGTGTGCATGGGCACAGCAGCTACTGGGCTCATATGGCTGTAAACATTCTATTTATAATAGATATGTAGACTGGGCATAAGGAGGACCAAGCAACTACCTTTCAAACCATACATGAGGGTGCAAACTCCCCTTCAGTCTGGTCTAGAGGAAGTGGATTCCAGCCATTTTTAAAGGCTTGATTGACCACAAGGCTGGGTGATTGGCAATACACCATAGCTTGTATTAGTGAAACTCTACCATGTGTCAAACACACATATTTAAGTGGGACTCTTCCCATCTCAAAATTCGGACAGAGGCCCTAAAGGTCAGGTAAAATAAAATTGAGTGTCAACTACACTAAACTCCTCCTACATTCTAAATCAAGATGCTAGACTTGCAAAAGGGGTGATGAATAGCTGTTACCCACCTCCAGACTGCATGAGAGAGAGCTAAGAACTAAGGTTGAAAGGCAGGTGGTAGTGAAGATCTGACCGGAGAGAGTTGTCACTTTCTTCCACCCTGGCCAATGGTGTGATTGTTTCTTACTGTAACCCACTTCAGAGGGGGATTCCAGAGAAGAACTCCAAGAGCTTGACTTGAATCCATTGGAGTATGAGGGACCCAGGAACTCAGACCTGAAAATAATCTGAAGGCGAGTGGCTATGGCTGGCTGGTTGCTCTGGAGAGAGTCCAGAGGACCACCTTGAGAGTGAGCTGCCCCCAAGAGCTCAGCAGAGCATGATGTTTGCATGTTTTTCACAGGCCAAGAGTGGACTGCCCAAGAGGGCTTCCTGGAAGAGACAGGTGACCCCAGCTAGGGAGGGCTTACCAGAAGCCAGGAGTCTGAGAGGAAGTCCTAAGTGGCCAGTGGAAGGAGACATCACCCACATCAAGGGATTTGTAAACGGGGGATCGCCAGCCGTAGCGCATCTTGCAGAAATCCAGGAAAGTATCCTCCCACACAAGATAATGCCCACACTCTGAGATGGAAAGAGACTTAGAGAGACAGACTCATAGACATTAAATAATTCATTCAATATCAAGCAGCTAAATAAATGGCATGTGGTAGTCTTGTCTTGTGTCAGTTTGGGTAAGCTGGAGCTACATTTCCCAGAATCCCATCCCCTGCATGGTTCTGGTTTAGAGTTGGCCAGAAGATTAATTTGTGAATGATTTGTAAGGCAGAGAAGTGAAGCAGCTGCCACAATTACTTAGCAGCTGTCATAGGTTAGAATTGTCAGCAGGTTCCAGGTTATACTTACTCTCACCACATTTAGCCTTACTTGGCAAATCCTGACCCTTCCGACCAACAAAAACTAAAAAGCCCAGGCCAACCCCAGAATCAGAGGCAATAGACTTTTATAAACTCTCCTCTCTAGGATCCTGCTCCAGCAGCTGGCATTCCTGAGTCCTGAAAGTTTGATTAGTGGCTTTTCTCTGGTCCTCCAACTTCTTCATTCAAACCTTTACTCTCCCAGTTTCTCCAGCAATTCTGTAAAGCCACCTTCCCATAATAAATCTTCCCATAATAAATCTCTTATTACACAACATGCTTAGTGGTTCTCCTTCCCTGATGGAACCCTGACCAATACCATTAGTATCAATAATAAACATCAAGTAGGTACTGGAAATGGCTCCAGAGGAATAGAACATTAGGGATAAAAATTGTGAACTGACCTGGTTAGATTTAAAGGCATTAATGATCCTATTACCATCGGTATAGGTGACACTGATAAATCATGGCATGCAGTGGCAAGAGAGATACGTGAATTATCACCCGTAGTCACCTGTAATACAAATGTCTTTAAAGGCAAGTCTTTGGCTGGCCAAGTAGTTGCCCCCACTAAACATTTTAATGGAAACAGAGAGTATAGGAGCATTCGTTGATTGCTTCTAGGTGTACTCAAACACGTAGAGGAAGAAAATGATGTGCTCAGGACTTTAAATGCCAAGCTCAAGGTTTGATTACAGGAGCAGGATGCTTCTATTATTGCCTTAAAAGAAACCCTTATTTGGCTAGGCGCTGTGGCTCAAGCCTGTAATCCCAGTAGTCTGGGGGGTCAAGGCGGGGGAATCACCTGAGGTCAGCAGTTTGAGACCAGCCCGGCCAAAGTGGTGAAACCCCCGTCTCTACCAAAAACACAAAAATTAACCGGGCATGGTGGCACATGCTTGTAATCCCAGCTACTCAGGAGGCTGAGTGAGGCAGGAGAATCACTTGAACCCAGGAAGCCAAGGTGAGCTGAGATCGCACCACTGCACTCCAGCCTGGGTGACAGAGTGAGACTCTATCTGTAAATAAATACATACATAAATAAAAGTTTAAAAATCATCATAAGGCTGGGCGCAGTGGCTCATGCCTGTAATCCCAGCACTTTCAGAGGCCAAGGTGGGTGGATCACCTGAGGTCGGAAGTTTGAGACCAGCCTGACCAACACGGAGAAATCCCATTTCTACTAAAAATACAAAATTAGCTGGGCATGGTGGCGCATGCCTGTATTCCCAGCCACTCGGGAGGCTGAGGCAGGAGAAACACATGAACCTGGGAGGTGGAGGTTGCGGTGAGCCAAGATCCCGCCATTGCACTCCAGCCTGGGCAACAAGAGCAAAGCTCCATCTCAGAAAAAATAAAAATAAAAATCATTAAAAAAAGAAAGAAAAAAAGAAACCCTTATTTCCTGTAGCTCCAGGGGTGAAATTTCTAAAAACCAACAAGGCCAGTCTTGACTTGAGTGTAGTAGGAGTCACTGTTGTGCCCCATGGTGAAGACATTCTTCTCTTAGAACCCAATACCACTAAATCAGTGGGGCCCAGAGTCTTGGGAACAGGAATTAACATTTTGCTGGTGAATCATTAGGGATGACAGTGAGAAGAGTCACTCCTATTTCCATCTCATATTGGCAATTCCACTGACTCATGCAATGAGAGCTACTATGGTGGAAAATGCCAGGTGGAAGCCTCTAGAATGGCCTGTACCTACCAAAATAGTAAGCCCAAAGCAATTTTGTTCCAGAGATTAGTGTCACCATAAGAACTTGAAAGATGTAGTAGTGGTGATTTGTACCATATCTTCTTTCAACTTGCAGAATACAGATGGACCTTAAAGAATGACAGTGGATTATCACAAACCTAATCAGGGTGGCTCCAATTTTAGCCTCTGTTCCAGATGTGATTTCTTTTTTCCTCCTTTTTTTTTTTTTTTTTTTTTGAGGCAGGGTCTCACTCTGTCACTCAGGCTAGAGTGCAGTGGTGCCATCATGGCTTACTGCAGCCTCAGCCTCCGTAGGCTCAGGTTATCCTCTCACCTCATCCTCCCGAGTAGCTGGGACTACATGTGTGCACCACCATGCCTGGCTAATTTTTGTATTTCTTGTAGAGATGGGGTTTTGCTGTGTTGTCCAGGCTGGTCTCGAGCTCCTGGGCCAAATAATCTGCCTGCCTCAGCCTCCCAAAGTGCTGGGATTACAGATGTGAGCCACCGTACCCAGCCCAGATGTGGTTTCTTTACTGGAGCAAAGATGGTTTTGGTACTTGGTATGCAACTAATGGCCTGGCTATTATTGAATAAAGAAATGTTTACTTATTTATTTTTATGTTCTTTTTTTTGAGACAGAGTCTTGCCCTGTCACCCAGGCTGGAGTGCAGTGGCTCAATCTCGGTTCACTACAGCCTCTGCCTCCTGGGTTCTAGTGATTCTTCTGCCTCAGCCTCCTCGGTAGCTGAGATTACAGGCACCTGCCACCATATCTGGCTAATTTTTGTATTTTTAGTAGAGACAGGGGTTTCACCATATTGGCCAGGCTGGTCTCAAACTCCTGACCTCAGGTGATCTGCCCTCACTTGGCCTCCCAAAGTGCTGAGATTATAGGTGTGAGCCACTGCGCCCGGCCTATTCTTTATATCTGTTAGGAAAGATCACCGAAGCAGTTTACTTTCAACGGGTAGGGCCAGCGTTACACCTTCAATCTCCTTCGTCAATGGTTTACCAACCATATGGAAGATAATTGCAGCACTGCTGCCCTACTCAGAGAAGACCCTAAACGATAGTGGTAAAGGAAAATCCCACCATTCTGCAGAATTCTGAGCAGTATATATGGTTGTTCATTTTGCCTGGAAGGAGAGATACCTGAGGTACAGACACACACACACACACACACACACACACACACACACACACATTCACATTCTCCTCCACTTCACACACAAATTCTCCCCCACTTCACATCTATAGCAACTCCTGGCCCTTCTGACCAACAGAAACCTAGATGCCCAGGCCAACCCCAGATACAGCCACAAATTGTGTGTGTGTGCCGCGGCTGGCTAAAGGTTTGACTTTCAGGGTGTGGATACTTACGGTATTGGAGGGAACATATTTGGAAAACTGATGATAAGGAAGTCTGGAGAAGAACTATGCAAATCAACAGTCATGAGCTGACACAAAGTGTGAAAATATTCATGTATTACATGAATGCTTGCCAAAGTACAACTTCAGTAGAGGAGGATTTTAAAAATCAGACCCCTAAGATGCCACACTCTTTCCCCAGCCATTTCCTCCAGTCATCCCTGTCTTTTGCCAGTGGCTCATGATCAAAGTGTACATGGTGGTGAGGGTAGAAAGTATGCATGGCACAGCGACACGGGCTTCCACTCATCAAATCTGATCTGTCTCCAGGCACTGCTGAGTGCCCAATCTGCTAAGGGCAGAGACCAACATTGAACCCTGAAGAAGGCAGTATTCCCCAGACTGAACAGCCACCACTTGATGGCGGATTGATTACATTGGAACACTTTCATCACGAGAGAGGCAACACTTCTCCTAGTAGACACTCACTTTGGATGTGGACTTCTCTTTCCAGTCCACATGCTGCTGCCCAAAACACCAACTTACAGAATATCTTTTTCATTGTTATAGTATTCCACTAAGCATAGCTTCTTACCAGGGAACTCATCTTACAGCAAATAAAACATGGCAATGGGCTTACGATCATAGAATTCACAGGTCTTACAATGTGCTGATTGCCCTGGAGTAAATGGTCTAAAAAGAATGATCTTTCTGGGGTCAGGCACAATGCCAGCTAACACTGGGCTGATGCAATGTCTTTCGCAATGCCCTGAATCAGCGACCAGTATGTTGTGCTGTTTTTCTCATAGTCAGGATTCATGAGTCTGAAAATCAAAGATTTGAAGTAGAAATGACTCCTCTCATTGTTACTCCTAGTGATCCACTAGAGAAATTTTTGCTTTCTAGCCCCATAGCATTGGGCTCTGTGGGTTTAAAAGGCAATTTATCCTCCTAGGTTAATTATACATAAGTAAATTATGTGACAGAGCTATCATTCAGCGACTGTATTAGGTGAAGTGTTTGCGGAAAGCAAAGGTAATATGGACTGAATAATACAGAATGAAGTTAAAACTACCAGCTGTGACCATATGACCAGTTATAGAAATGAGGACTGTAGTAGTTAAAAACCAAACACCGCATGTTCTCACTCATAGGTGGGAACTGAACAATGAGAACACTTGGACACAGGGCGGGAAACATCACACACCAGTGCCTGTCATGGGGTGGGGGGAGGGGGAGGGATAGCATTAGAAGATATACCTAATGTAAATGACGAGTTAATGGGTGCAGCAAACCAACAGGGCACATGTATGCATATGTAATAAACCTGCACGTTGTGTACATGTACCCTAGAACTTAAAGAATAATAAAAAACAAACAAACAAAAAGTATTTTTTTCTCACACTAATATGAATATATTACAATAGTCCCCTTCTATCTGTGGTTTCATCTTCTATGGTTTTAGTTACCTGTAGTCAACCATGGTCTGAGAATATTGATATTTCAATATTCAATATTTTGCCTGGAAGGAGAGATAGCCAGAGGTACAGATATACACATACACACATACACACACACACACACACAATTCTCCTCCACTTCATATACAAATTCTCCCCCACTTCACATCTATAGCAACTCCTGGCCCTTCCAACCAACAGAAACCAAAATGCCCAGGCCAACCCCAGATGATTGAAAAGATCATATTTATATAACTTTTATTATAGCATATGGTTGTAATTGTTCTATTTTATTATCGTTGTTGTTAATCTCTTACTACGTCTAATTTGTAAATGGAAATTTATCATCGGTATGTATAGGAAAAAGCATAGTACTATATATACAGGGTTCAGTGCTGTCCCTGGTTTCAGGCATTCATTGGAGCTCTTGGAATGCATCCCCTGAGGATAAGGAGGATTACTCTAAGGTAAATATTAACAAATTATTTTTTTCCCTCTTCTTATTCATGAAAGTGACCAGGACTATTACCTGAAAGCAACCAGAAAAATACACAGAAGCTGCCCGAGATTTCATCCAGAACCACAGATATGAGTCCACATGTTGGGATTAAAGGTGAAGGTGTGGAATAGCCAAGGCAATCCTAAGCAAAAAGAGCAAAGCTGGAGGCATCACGCTACCTGACTTCAAACTATACTACAGGGCTACAGTAACTGAAATAACATGGCACTGGTACAAAAACAAACACATAGATCAATGGAACAGAATAGAGAATCTAGAAATAAGACCACACACCTACGACCATCTGATCTTCCACAAACCTGACAAAAACAAGCAATGGGATAGGATTCCCTATTCAATAAGTGGTGCTAGGATAACTGGCTAACCATATACTGAATATTGAAACTAGACCGCTTCCTTACACCATATACTAAAATCAACTCAAGATGGATTAAAGATTCAAATGTAAAACCCAAAACTATAAAAACCTGGAAGACAACCTAGGCAATACCATTCAGGACATAGGCATGGGAAAGATTTCATGATGAAGACGCCAAAAGCAATTGCAACAAAAACAAAAATCAACAAATGGGATCTAATTAAAATAAACAGCTTCTGCACAGCAAAAGAAACTATCAACAGAGTAAACTGACAACCTACAGAATGAGAGAACACTTTTGCAAACTATGCATCCAACAAAGATCTAATATCCAGCATCTATAAAAAACTTAAACAAATTTACAAGGAAAAAAAATTAAAAGATAGGCAAAGGACATGAACAAACACTTTTCAAAAGAAGACGCACATGTAGCCAACAAACATACGAAGAAAAGCTCAACATCACTGATCATTAGAGAAATGCAAATCAAACCACAGTGATACACCTTCTCACACCAGTCAGAATGGCTACTATTACAAAATCAAAAAACAAGGTGGGGCAAGGTTTTGGAGAAAAGGGAATGTTTATACACTGTTGGTGGGAGTGTAAATTAGTTCAACCATTGTGGAAAGCAGTGTGGCAATTCCTCAAAGACCTAAAAACAGAAATACCATTCGACCCACCAATCCCATTGCTGGGTACACACCCAAAGGAATATAAATCATTCTACCATAAAGATACATGCATGTGAATGTTCATTGCAGCACTATTCACAGTAGCAAAGACATGGAGTCAGCCTAAATGCCCATCAATGAGAGACTGGATTTAAAAAATATGGTACATATACACCACGAGTACTATGCAGCCATAAAAAAGAACAAGATCATGTCCTTTGCAGGGACATGGCTGGAACTAGAGGCCATTATCCTTAGCAAACTAACACAGGAACAGAAAACCAAATGCCACATGTTCTCACTTGTAAATGATGAGATCGCATGGACACATAGAGGGAAACAACACACAGTGGGGCTTTGGGGAGGGTCGGGGGTGGGAAAAGGGAGAGGATCAGGAAAAATAACTAATGGATACCAGGATTAATATCTGGGTGATGAAATAATCTGTATAACAAACCCCCATGACACAAGGTTACCTGTGTTACAAACCTGCACTTATGCCTCTGAACTTAAAAGTTAAAAAAAAGGTGAAAGTGTGATTAAAAAAAAAACACACACACAGTGTCTCTGGCTTGTAATTCAATAAACTTATTACACATACCTTGAATCATTTAATTCCCACAGGGACTTGTGAGGTAAGGTTGCTAACACCAGTTTACAGAGGCAGATGCTCAGAGGAGAAAGAAAGCCTGAGGGCATTCAATAGCTGTCTCATGGGCTGGGAGTCCAGGACCAGGAAAAAGCATGTAGTAAATGACATTTGAGGGGCAGACTTTTAAAATGTGAATTATCTCATTTAATTACCACACTAATTCCATATGATAAACATTACCATTCTCAATTTACAGACAAGGAATCGAAGACTTTGAGCCTAGGTCTGCTTAGCTGTAACACTCACATCCCTCCATCACCCAGGAGATGTGTTCTGGTCATCTCCTTGAGGATTGGCTGTCTAGAGTCCAAACACTTCAAAATTAGTGTTTAGGGAAGGGGTAAGAGGCCAGGGGATAGACTGGGTAGTAAGTGCTGTGACATAGGTGTCTCCTCTATGCTCTGGGGCAGGAATGAGGGTAGAGGAACCCAAATCCAGCATGAGGGAGGCATCCTGAGGAAGTTTTGTTTTTGTTTTTGTTTTTGTTTTTTGAGACGGAGTCTCACTCTTGTCACCCAGGCTGGAGTGCAGTGGTGCAGTCTCAGTTAACTGCAACCTTCATCTCCTGGGTTCAAGGGATTCTCCTGTCTCAGCCTCCCGAGTAGCTGGGATTACAGGCATGTGCCACCATTCCCTGCTAATTTTTGTATTTTTAGTAGAGATGGAGTTTCACCATGTTGGCCAGGCTGGTCTCGAACTTCGGACCTCAAGTGGTCCTCTGCCTCGACCTCCCAAAGTGCTGGGATTACAGGCATGAGCTACTGCATCCAGCCATGAGAAGGTCTTTAAATTTGAGTGGGAATCAGCCAGGCAAAAAGCTGTGTGTGTGTGTGTGTGTGTCTGTTGGAGGGAAAGGAGTGCAAATGCTGAGGGAAAAGCATTTGCAAAGAACACTTGAGGCAAATTCAAGTAAGTAGTTAGCAATGGCTAGAGTACAAGGGGTAAGGAGAGATGGCAGAGATGAGGCTGAAAGTTGGCCAAGGCTGAGCTCAGAAAGAAGCTGGTTGCTGTACAGTTTGAGTTTTATCTTAAAGACAACAGAGAACCCCACAAGGGCTCAAGGGCAAGGGCAGAGGCAGATTGCCACCTTAGAGATGAAGCTGTTAAGACCCGATGGGTGGGTGAAACTGAAGACTGGGCAATAAAACAGATGTTTTGACAATAATCCAGGTAAGAAATAATAGCCCTTGGGCCAAAAGCAGTGGTTGCCTGGGGGTGCAGAGAGGGAAGGAGGAGGATGAGGATAGTTTCCAACTCTGGGCTCTCCGTTCCTTAACGGATGATTGCTTTTTTCTCTCCCACCATCTGGCTACAATGGGTGGCAGCACTGGCCCCGTGCATCTGCCCATGTGCTGTTTGAAGGACTCTGAAGGCCCAGAATCCCAACATGCTGCCTTCTCCAAGGCCCATAACGCCTCTCCTCAAGTCCATATTACGGCTGTATTCACACAAAAGCAAACACTGAACACTTACTGGAGCTTTGGGTTAATAATTATTATTATTTTTTTTTTAGGGGTCACCATCCGAATCTTGGCCAACTGTGAGGAAAGGCTGGAAGAGGAGTTTGGAGATGAACTGTGGCAATTCCGGAGGACCCATGTCCTGGAATTGGAGAGAAAGGGAGGAGGCCGTACCACCTAGGAGGGAGGGGCTGCTGGGGTGGGGTGAGCTGGAATCTGCTCTCAAGTTATTCCTGCCCTTTGGCTGTCAGGGATTTGGGGGTCTTTGGTCTTCCCTTTCACTCTGGCCCAGGATCAAGTTTCTCTTTAACTTCTTTTTCTGCACGTAGATTCCCAGACCCAGCCTGGTGCTCCGCCCAGAGCCTAAGCCGCAGTGGAGAGCGCGAGTGAGGAGCATGTCCTCCGATGGGTTTTTCAGCGAGGGTCGAAAGGCAGATGCTGAAAAGGTAACTCGCTTAGACTCACGGGACGAGTCGGGGCAGCTCTGGTACTCCCAGAGTTCCCAAAGATGATGGTCCAAAAACCAGGAGCAGCGTGAGCTGCTGCCGAATTCCACTCCACTCGTAAGCTCTCGCCAAGTACTGCGCGGGAAACATGATAGCCAAGTGGACTGGAGCCTTGACTTTTTCTCCTTGGGAGTGATACCTGGGACAGCCTTAAAGGCTGGAGGGCAGAGGTTCTCTCCATCGCTCCCACCTGGGGACGTCTCTCCTGGCTCTCCGCCGCCGCGCACACGCACTAGCTGGGCAGCACGCGACCATGAGGCTGCAAACGTTGCTTGTATGTATGTATGTATGTATGTAATTATTTATTTATTTTTGAGACGGAGTTTCGTTGTGTCGCTCAGGCTGGAGTGCAGCGGCGCGATCTGGGTTCACTGCAAGCTCCGCCTCCCGGGTTCACGCCATTCTCCTGCCTCAGCCTCCCGAGTAGCTGGGACTACAGGCGCCTGCCACCTCGCCCGGCTAAATTTTTTGTATTCTTAGTAGAGACGGGGTTTCACCGTGTTAGCCAGGATGGTCTCGATCTCCTGGCCTCGTGATCCGCCCGCCTCGGCCTCCCAAAGTGCTGGGATTACACGCGAGAGCCACCTCGCCCGACCCGTTGTTTGCTTTTAGTTACTTATCGTTAAAGATTAAGCTGCTGGTAAGCCGATATCAATAATCCCTCCGGAAAAATATTTTAACTAAGTTAGTAATAGAAAAAAATTGTTTGCAATTGTAGATATTAGTCAATTAGAAGATGTGAGAGAGGGAGGTAGAGTGGGTCCCAGGTCGGGTGCAGGGGTGTGCGCGCGCGCACGTGTTGGGTCAGGGGAGACTAAGAATGTGTGTGCAAGATTTCGGGAGGGTGCTTGGTCTCCAAGGTGAGGAATGCGGACTGCAGCTCTCCCAGGCCAGCTTCCGCCCAACACTCCCCACAACCCCCAACCCCCAATACCAGCACACTCGCCCCGCCCCAGGCTGGACAGTTACTCCCAGGGACTCTTCCCCCTGCTTTACTCAGAAGGAGGCAGCTGCGAGCCGGGCGTGGTGGCGGTCGCCTCTAACCCCAGCTACTCAGGAGGCTGAGGCAGGAGAGTTGCTTGAACCTGGGAGGCGGAGGCTGCAGTGAGCCGAGATCGCGCCACTGCACTCTCGCCTGGGGGACAGAGCGAGACTCGGTCTCAAAAACAAACAAACAAGAAGGGGGCAGCTGCGAGCGTCCCCTCCTCTCCTTCCCTCTGATTAGTAGAGCGGCATCGATCAAGGACCATCCGGCCCCGGCGGCGGGATAGGGAGGGCCTGGCCGAGTCCCTCCCAGAGCGGTGGAATCCGCAGGAGATTTGCGGGGACGGACTGCGTCTCCAAGAGAGACCTCCCTGTCATGGGTGGTGTCCACAAAATGCTCCTCTGTGGGCGACAGAAGGGTGCGGTGGGGGCCTGGGAGGCTCGTGGGCGATTCCGAGCAGCGGGTCTGTCCTGAGTGAGGGGGCAGCCCTGGGGCTGGGGGAATCGGGAGAGGCAGTGCCACTGCTCCTGGCTCCCCGGGCGACTCCACGGCTGAAGGCAGAGGGCTGAGCCCCAGCGCGGATCAGCCAAACTCGACGGGCCCTTGCGGGTCACCCGTCCCTAACCCTGGTTGGGCTGGGAGGGGTCTTCTCCCCGCAAGTCCCCTTGCCCGGCAGAGGCTTCTCCTTTCCAACCCCCGCGACGGGCGCACGCCCTAGGCTGCTCTCGCCCGCCGCGCTCTTCTCTGGCTCCTGGGGCCTGGTGGCCCGTGGTGGCCCGCGGTGGCCCGCGTCCATCGTGTAGGTCCCGCAGACCCCCATTAACGCAGGTTCGAGATGCAGCGGCTTCCGCCGAGTGGGCGCGGCGTTCGGGGTCCTCCGGGAGCAGGCGGGAAGGACGCATCTGGGGTCTGTCGTCTGGACCTCTGGCCTCCGGGTGCGCAGCAACCCTTCGCGGCAGGATTTCGACCGCTGAGGCCTGCAGCTGTGACTAAACTAGCGCTTCCTCCGCCGGCTTCGCGGCCTGCAATCCACGCGGGCTAATGGTGTTAACCTTGGATTCCTCTCAATGCCGGGCCCTGTGGCACCCTAGAAAGTCTCAACGCAGGAAGGTCCAGGGCCCTGTGGGTGTACACATGGGAAGGCACAAAAGCTGCAGATATTGTTTATTCAAATTGAAACTCGTTGGAAAGCTGTGCCTTCTTATTTTTTAAAAAATTCAACTTTGTTGAAGTATAGTTTACATGCAATAAAATGCACCCACTTTAAGTGGATATTTAGATACATTTTGACACATTCACACTCCACTACCATGATCAAGATGCAGAACATTTCCATGTCCTCAACAATCACCTTGTGCCGTCATCCCAGACTACCCTGTGTCCCTCTACTCACCCCATCCCACACACCTGAGTTCTAGGCAACCGCTGGACTGCTTTCTTCTACTATAGATTACGTTTTTGTATTTTCTGGAGTTTCATATCAATGGAATCATACACTATGAGCTCTGTGTCTGACTTTCACTTAGCTTAATGTTGTTGAGACTCCTCCCTATTGTTGGAAAGATCAGTAGTTTACTTTTTTTTTTTTTTTTGGTGAGATAGA
This sequence comes from Mandrillus leucophaeus, assembly GCF_000951045.1. Lineage (NCBI taxonomy): Eukaryota > Metazoa > Chordata > Mammalia > Primates > Cercopithecidae > Mandrillus > Mandrillus leucophaeus. The sequence goes on from NW_012106919.1 coordinate 1,940,956, forward strand.
GTCTCGTTCTGTCGCCCAGGCTGGAGTGCAGATTTCAGCTCACTGCAACCTCCGCCTCTTGGGTTCAAGCGATTCTCCTGCCTCAGCCTCCCGAGAGTAGCTGAGATTGCAGGCACCCGCCATCACACCCGGCTAACTTTTGGATTTCTTTAATAGAGACGGGGTTTCACCATGTTGGCCAGGCTGGTCTCGAATTCCTGACCTCAGGTGATCCACCCACCTTGGCCTCCCAAAGTTTTGGGATTACAGGTGTGAGCCATCGCGCCCAGCTTTTTTATTGCTGATACTGCATTGTCTGGTTGTACCGCAATTTGTTTACCCTTTCTCTTGTCCATAGACATTTGGACTTTTTCCCAGTTTGGGCTATTTTGAATTAAGCTGTTAGGAATATTTGTTCAAGTCTGTGTGACTATATGATTTCATTTCTCTTGGGTGCATAACTAGAAATGGAATTGCTGGGTCATATCAGAAAACATACTTTTAATGTTGTAAGAAACTGCAAAACTATTTTCTAAAGTGGCTGAAGCATTTTACACTCCCACCAATAGCATATGAAAGCTCCAGTCATCTCCACATAGCCACCAATTTTTAGTATTGCCATTCTTTTTAATTTTAGTTATGCTAGTGGGTGGCCAGTGGTATCTTACTGTATTTTTAAATTTCATTTTTCAAATAACTACGTTGAGCATCTTACGATGTGTTCGTCTTTAAAATGTATATATCTTATTTAGTGCAATGTCTGTTCAAATATTTTGCTCATTTTTATCAGGTTATTTGTTTTATATTACTGAGTTGTAAAAGTTTTCTATATATTTAGGATATAACTCCCTTATTTATGTTCTGCATATATTTTCTCAGTCTGTGCCTTGCCTCATCATTTTCTTTTTCTTTTTTTTTTTGTTTTCGAGACGGAGTTTCACTCTTGTTGCCCAGGCTGGAGTGCAATGGCGTGATCTCAGCTCACTGCAACCTCTACCTCCCAGGTTCAAGTGATTCTCCTGACTCAGCCTCCAGAGTAACTGGGATTACGGTCACATGCCACGATGCCTGGCTAATTTTGCATTTTTTGTAGAGACGGGGTTCTCCACGTTGGTCAGGCTGGTGTTGAACCCCTGACCTCAGGTGATCCTCCCAAAAGTGCTGGGATTACAGGCGTGAAGCACCACACCCAGCCTTTTTTGTTTTGGTTTGGTTTTGTTTTTTTGAGATGGAGTCTTGCTCTGTCACCCAGGCTGGAGTGCAGTGGCGTGATCTCAGGTCACTACAACCTCCACCTCCTGGGTTCAAGCGATTCTCCTGCCTCGGCCTCCCCAGTAGCTAGGATTACAGGCACGCACCACCATGCCTGGCTAAGTTTTGTGTTTTTTAGTAGAAATGGGGTTTTGCCATGTTGGCCAGGCTGATCTCGAACTCCTGACCTCATGATCTCCCCACCTCAACCTCCCAGAGTGCTGGAATTACAGTCACAAGCCACCGCACCTGGCCTACCTCATCATTTTCATAACCGTTTCAAAGAGTTAGTTTTAGTCTTGATGAAATCCAATAATCATTATCTTCTTTTATGGTTTGTGATTTTGAGGTCTTAAGAAATCTTTTGCCTTATGTCAGGTTTGCATAGATTTTTTTTCCTTTGTTTTCTTCTTACAAGTTTTATAGTTTTAGCTCATATGTTTAGGCCTATGATCTATTTCAAGTTAAATTTTACATATGGTGTGAGGTAAAGGTTGAGGTCCATTTTTTTCTGTGTGGATATCCCATTGATCCAGCATGATTCATTGAACAGACTACCCTTTTCCATTAAGTTACCTTAGAACCTGTGGTAACTAGAATTGAAGATGGCACCTAATGAATACCACCTGTATGCAGGCCTCTGTGTAGTCCCCTCCTACTGCATTGGTTGCCTTGGTTGACTTGTGTAATCAATACAATTTTGCAGAAATTAGAGAGTAAAAGTTAACAACATTAGGTCATAAAAACATTGGCTTCTACCTTGCTCTCTATCTTGATCTCTCTTGGATCACTCATCCAGGGAAGCCAGCTGGAAACTCAAACCACTCTATGAAGTCTTATGTGGTGAAGAACTGAAGCCTCATGCCAACACCAGCAGCTACCTGCCAGACAGGTAAGTGAGCCATTTTAGGGGTAGATCCTCCAGTCCCAGTGAAGCATTCAGGTGACTAGCCTCAGCCAACATCTTGATGTGCAACCTCAGGAGAAGGCCTGAACTAGAATCACGAGTCTAAGATGCCTCTGAATTCCTAACCTAAGAAACTGTATTTCTAGACTCTCAGTTCTGTTCCTTAGATGTATGTGTCTGTCCTTACAGCAACACCACACTGTCTTGATTACTGTAGTAAGTCATAAAGCCTTCTAATACTGTTTTCTTTAAAACTTGCTTTGACTCTTCTAGGTTCTTCATATTTTTATATCAGTTTTAGAATTAGCTTGTGAAGTTCTGCAAAAATCTTGCTGGGTTTTGAAGGGGTTTGCATTGAAACTATAGTTTTAATTCTGGGAAAACCGATTTTTTTTTTTTTTCCACCGAGTTTTTGCTCTTGTCACACAGGCTGGGGTGCAACGGTGTGATCTCGGCTCACTGCAACCTCCACCTCCTGGGTTCAAGCTCCTGGGTTCAAGCGATTCTCCTGCCTCAGCCTCCCACGTAGCTGGGATTACAGGCGCCTGCCACCACGCCTGGATAGTTTTTGTATTTTTAGTAGAAACGGGGTTTCACCATGTTGGTCAGGCTGGTGTCGAACTCCTGACCTCAGGTCATCCACCTTCCTTCGGCCTCTCAAAGTGTTGGGATTACAGGCGTGAGCCACCGCACCCGGCCTGAAAACTGGTATCTTAATATTCTGGACCACTCTGGGTTGCTGCCACCGCTGCCACCGTCGTGCAAGCCCCTCAGGTCTCCGCGAGGCCAGGTGACGCTCAAGAATGGGAGACAAGCCAGTTTGGGAGCTGATTGGATCCAGCTTCATTCAACATTACTACCAGTTATTTGGTAACGATAGAACGCAACTAGGCGCAGTTTACATTGATGCCTCATGCCTTACATGGGAAGGACAACAGTTCCAGGGGAAAGCTGCCATTGTGGAGAAGTTGTCCAGCCTTCCGTTCCAGAAAATCCAGCACAGCCTCATGGCGCAGGACCATCAGCCTATGCCAGATAGCTGCATCATCAGCATGGTTGTGGGCCGGCTTAAGGCGGATGAAGACCCCATCATGGGATTCCACCAGATGTTCCTATTAAAGAACATCCAGGATGCTTGGGTTTGCACCGATGACATGTTCAGGCTTGCCCTGTACAACTTCGGCTGACCTCCTCTCAGCCAGGCACTAACGCTGTTTCCTCCTCCTTCCTCTTTCCAATACTATTCCTACTCCTCCAGATGCTCCGAATATCATGCACAAGTAAGCAGGGCCGCGGCGAGAGTGGGCGCAGTGCGCTGCTGCCACCGAGGTGTTGTGCATGATGTTTGGACGCTAGACTAGTTACATCTGATAGAAGTTTGTGTTGTACCAGCGTGTGCCTTGGAAAGACTTAAGTAATGCAAAAGTTGTCCTCTTTTTGTTTTTTGTTTGTTTTAATATACTGACAAGTTGCTTTAGTAACCCAAAGCAGTGAAGGAGAAAGCAGCTCCCTCACCGCCCAGACATTGATTTGTTCAGATGTCTCAATGCCTTATGATACAATAAAACCACAAAAATTTTCTTTAAAAAAAAATTCAGTCTTCTGATCTATGAACATGGAAAATATGTGCATTTATGTATGTTTTCTTAAAATTTTCTAAACAATATTTTATAGTTTTAAGTGCTCAAGTTTAGGTCTTACAAATATTTTGTAAAACTTATCCCCAAGTATTTCATGTTTTTGATGATACAATGAATGGTACTGTGTTTTAAATTTCTATTTATAGTTGGTTGTTGCTAGTACAGTGTATAAACTTACAACTGATATGTGTATATTAGCCTTTTATCCTATGATGTTTCTAAACATCCTTCTTGGTGCCAGTAGCTTCTTAAAAGTTTCTTTTGGATTTTTTACATAGATAATCATGTTGTCTGTGAATGATAATTTGACTTCTTCCTTTCTAATTTGGAAGTTTTTTATTCACTTTTATTCCCTTATTTCACTGATTGAGACCTCTAGTACAATATTGGGTTGGTTTGTTTGTTTTTGTAGAGACGGCCTCGCCATGTTGCCCAGACTGGTCTCGAACTCCTGGACTCAAGTGATCCTCCGCCTCAGCCTCCCAAAATGCTGGGATTATAGGCATGAGCCATTCATTGCACCTGGCTGCTATTCTAATATTGAATAGAGGCAGCAAGAACAGACAATGTTGCTCTTGTTTCTAATTTTAGGGGAAAACATTCAGTCTTCACCATTAACTATGTTATTAAGTGAAGGTTTTTCATAAGCATTCTTCATTAGATTGAAGAAATTCCCTTCTATTCCTAGTTTGCTGAGAAATTTTATTATAAATGGGTGTTGAATTTTGTCAAATGCTTTTCTATATTTATTGACATGATCATATTGTTTTCTTTTTCTGCTTGAATCATATGATAAATCAACATTGCCAATTTTTGAATGTTAAATAAATCTTGCATAATTTGTGGGATAAGCCCCATTTGAGCACAATGCATTTTCCTTATTATTTTATCATATTTCTAAATTTGATTTGTTAATATAGTGTAAGGACTTTTTTCATCTCTGTTTATGAGGGATATTGGTTATAGTTTTTTTTTTTATTCTTATCTCTTTGTTTTGGAAACAGGATAATGCTAACCTCATAGTAGAAGTTGCAAAGTATTTACTCCTGTTTTCTGGAAGAGTTTACGTCAGTTTGTACCATTACTTTCTTCAGTGATTGATAGAATTCACTAGTGAAGCCATCTGGCTGGGAGTTTTCCTTGTGGAAAGGTTTGTAATCAGAATTCAAATTCCTTAATAATTATAATGAATATTCAGGTTAGTTCTTCTTGAGTGAACGTTGGTCTTCCTTTCAAAATAATTTTTCCCTTCCTTCCAAGTTATTGAATTTATTGACATAAACTTGTTCAGAATATTCCCTCATTATCTTTATATTATCTGTACCATCTGTAGTGATGTTTCCTCTTTCATTCCTGATATTGGTGTGTCTTCTTTTTTTTTCTATTCAGTCTGACGAGAAGTTTTTCAATATTATCTTCTCAAAGAATTGGCTTTAGAGTAATTGATTTCTCTATTGTCGAGGGGTTATTTCTTCTCTTTTCTTTTCTTTTTTTTTTTTTTTGAGATTGGGTCTCACTCTGTCACCTAGGTTGGAGTGCAATGGCAGGATCACAGTTCACTGCAGCCTCAACCTCCCTGGCTCAAGTGATCTTCCTGCCTCTGCCTCCTGAGTAGCTGGGACCTCAGGCACATGCCACCATGCCTGGCTAATTTAAAAAAATTTTTTTTTTGTAGAGTTGGAGTCTTGCTATGTTGTCCAGGCTGGTGAGGGGTTTTCTCTAATTATTTTGCTCATCTTTATTTTTGCTTCCCATTGCTTACTTTGGGTTTACTTTGCTTTTCTTTTTCTAGTCTCATAAGATGGAAACATAGATCACTGATTTGAGATCTTCATTCTTTTCTACTATAAGCATCTGATACTCTTAATTTCCTTGATTCTTAACTGCTTCTCACAGATTTTGCAATATTGTGTTTTATTTTTATCCAATTCAAAATATTTTCTAATTGCCCTTGTGGTTTCTTCTTTTACCCATAGGTCTTTAAGAAGCGTATTTCATTTCCAAATATTTGGGGATTTTCCACATATCTTTCTGTTACTGGGTTTAATAACATTATAGTCAGAGGATATACTCTGTATGGTTTTATTTATTTTTATTTTATTTTTTGAGACAGGGTCTTACTCTGTCACCCAGGCTGGAGTGCAGTGGCTCGATCTCGGCTCACTGCAACCACCAACTCCTGGGTTCAGGCAATTCTCCCACCTCAGCCTCCCAGGTAGCTGGGACTACAGGCACAGGCCACCACACACAGCTAATTTTCGTATTTTTTAGTAGAGATGAGGTTTCACCATATTGGCCATGCTAGTCTCCAACTCCTGACCTCAAGTGATCCGCCCACTTTGGCTTCCCAAAGTGCTGGGATTACAGGCATAAGCCATCGTGCCTGGCCATACTCTGTATGGTTTTAATCCTTTCAAATTATATTGTGACTTATTTTTTGGCCCTGGGTATGGTCTATCTTGATAAATATTTTGTATTCACTTGAAAACATACATAGGGCCAGGCATGATGGCTCATGCCTGTAATCCCAGCACTTTGGGAGGCCAAAGCAGGCAGATCACGAGGTCAGGAGACCATCCTAGCTAACACATGAAACCCCGTCTCTACTAAAAATACAAAAAAATTAGCCAGGCGTGGTGGTGGCTGCCTGTAGTCCTAGCTACTCAGGGGGCTGAGGCAGGAGAATGGCATGAACCCGGGAGGTGGAGTTTGCAGTGAGCCGAGATGGTGCCACTGCACTCCAGCCTGGGTGACAGAGCAAGACTCCATCTCAAAAAAAAAAAGAAAAAAGAAAAACATATGTATTCTACTGTTGTTGGGTGGAGTGTTCTATAAATTCAATCAGATCACTTTGGTTGATAGGATTGCTCAAGCATTTTATGTCTTGACTGTTTACTTTTTTGTCTACTTCTATAATTACTAAGAAAGTAGGGCCGGGTGCAGTGGCTCATGCCTGTAATCCCAGCACTTTGGGAGGCCCAGGCAGGTGGATCACCTGAGGTCAGGAGTTCAAGACCAGCCTGGCCAACATGGTGACACCCCGTCTCTACTAAGAAAACAAATTTTAGCTGGGTGTGGTGGTGGGCACCTATAATCCCAGCTACTTGGGAGCCTAAGGCAAGAGAATTGCTTGAACCCAGGAGGTGGAGGTTGCAGTGAGCTGAGAATGCGCCACTGCACTACAGCCTGGGCGACAGAGCGAGACTCCACCTCAAGAAAAGAAAAAAAAAAATACTGAGAAAGCAGTGTTGAATCTCTAACCACACTTGTAGGTTTGTCTATTTCTCCTTTTCATTCTATCAGGTTTTGTCTCTTGTATTTCAAAGTTCTTTTTCGGCTGGGTGTGGTGGCTCACACCTGTAATCCCAGCACTTTGGGAAGCAGAGGCAGGTGGATAATGAGGTCAGGCGATCAAGACCATCCTGGCTAACGCGGTGAAATCCCATCTCTACTAAAAATACAAAAAATTAGCCGGGTGTAGTGGCATGCACTTGTAGTCCCAGCTACTTGGGAGGCTGAGGCAGAAGAATCACTTGAACCCAGGAAGCAGAGATTGCAGTGAGCCGAGATCACGCCACTGCACCTCAGCCTGGGGAACAGAGCAAGACTCCATCTCAAGAAAAAAAAAAAAAAAAAAGTTCTTTTATTAGTTTATTATACTTTCAGAACTATTATATCCTCTTGATGAATTAACCCCTTTATCATTGTAAAATGTTCTTCTTTATCTCTTGTAATTTTTAGGTTGTAAAGTCTACTTTGATGTGAAAGAGCTATTCCTATTTTCTTTGGTTAGCGTTTGCATGGCATATCTTTTTCCATCCTTTTGCTTTTAACTTAACTGCGTCTTCACATTTGAAGCAAATTTATTGTAGCAAACGTATAGTTGGATCTTGCTTTTCTTTAAATAATACAACAATTTCTACCTTTTAATTGGAATGTTTAGAGTATTTACATTTAAGATAATTATTGATATGGTTTGGTTTAAGTCTAACATCTTACTTTCTCTTTTCTTGTTTCTTTTTTTTTTTTTTTTTTTAGACTGAGTCTTGCTCTGTCACCCAGGCTGCAGTGCGATGGTGAGATCTCGGCTCACTGCAACCTCTGCCTTCCTGGTTCAAGGGATTCTCCTGCCTCAGCCTCCTGAGCAGCTGGGATTACAGGAGCGCGCCACCATGCCTGGCTAATGTTTGTATATTTTTAGTACAGACGAGGTTTCACCATGTTGGTCAGGCTAGTGTCGACCTCCTGACCTCAAGATCAGCCCTCCTCAGCCTCCCAAAGTGCTGGGATTACAGGTGTGAGCCACTGTACCTGGCTACTCTCTGTTTCCTATGTTCCTTATCTGTTTACTGTTCCTTCCCCACTTTTTCTGCTTTCTTTTTGATGAATCAAATATTTGAATAACATTTTGTCTCCACAATTAGTTTATTAGCCATACCTTTTAATTTAATTTACCAAACATATATTTAACTTATCATGGTTCACATTTACATAATAGTATACTATGTTATGTAGAGTGTAACAGTATAGTTCAATTTCTCCCCTCCCATTCTTTGTGTTATTTTTATTCATTTATTTATTTTTGAGACAGGGTCTTGTTCTGTTGCCCAGACTGGAGTGCAGTGACATAATCTCGGCTCACTGCAACTTCTGCCTCTCGGGTTCAAGTGATTCTCCTGCCTCAGCCTCCTGAGTAGCTGAGATTACAGGCACCCGCCACCACGCCTGGCTAAAATTTTGTATTTTTAGTAGAGACAGGATTTCGTCATGTTGGCCAGACTGGTCTCAAACTCCTGACCTCAGGTGATCCACC
>NW_012106919.1:1950680-1961574 GCF_000951045.1 Mandrillus leucophaeus
TTTTGTAGAGAGAGGGTCTCCCTATGTTGCCCAGGCTGGTCTTGAATTCCTGGGTTCACATGATCCTTCCACCTTGGCCTCCCAAAGTGTTGGGATGACAGGTGAGAGCCACTGCACCTGGCCTAGTATGTTTTCTATTCTGATTTTTTTCATTTGTAGGGTCCTATCTGCTCTTAATCCCATCCAATGTATTTTTCAACTCAGCTTGTTGTATTTTTCATCTCCAGAAGTTCTATTTTAATAATTTTTATATTTTCCATTTCTCTTATTTTATTTTATTTTTTGTTTTCATTTGTTTGTTGTTGTTGTTTGTTTGTTTAGAGACAGAGTATTCCTCTGTCACCCAGGCTGGGGTGTAATGGCACAATCATAGCTCACTGTAGCTTCAAACTACTGAATTCAAGTGATCTTCCTACCTCAGCCTCCTGAGTGGCTAGGACTACAGGTGCATGCCACCATGTCTGGCTAGTTTTTTATTTTTTATTTTTTTGGTAGAGATGAGGTCTTACTATGTTGCCCAAGCTGGTCTCAAACTCCTGGGCTCAAGTGATCCTCCTATCTCAGCCTCCCACAGTGCTGGAATTACAGGTGTGAATCACTGTGCCTGGCCCATTTCTCTTGTTTTCATGTTATTGGCCTAATTGGGCATAAAGAACATGTTTATAATAGTTATTTTAACATTCATATCTGCTAAGCTCATCATTTCTGTCGTTTTTTTTAATCTGTTTGTGTGGACTGATTTTATCTTCCATCTATGAATCACAGGACCCTGCTTCTTGGTATGCCTAGTAAATTTTGATTGGATGCTGGACATTGTAAATTTTATGTTATTGAGTGTCTGCCTATTGTTAGACTTTTCTGGCTTGCTGCATTGTGTTGTACTTCTTACAATGTGTGGCCTTTCTATGGTCTGTCCAGTGGTGTAGAGAGAAGTCAGATGATGCACAGCCCTGTGTCAGCTCTGGATAGTGTTGGTCTTCCAGCTCCCAGGTAGTTGCTCCTTCCCTGGAAGTTGTTCTTGCCCGGTCTCACCCTCAGGGGGTTTGACCCCAAGCATACACAGGCTGATATTTGGCCAAGGACCCGAGGGAAATCCTCTGTAGATTTCTGGAGCTCAGTTTCTATGCAGTGTCCTTTTCTCTGGTGTTTTTCCCACAATTTTTAGATGCCTCAGCATCTCCAAACTCTGACCTCTGAGTCCTCAGTTTTGTGAGATTGCTGAGCTGTTCGGGTTTCTCCTTCTGAATTGTGACCTGGAAACTTTCTCCAGGTTATACGTTGGTGCACTCATAGGTCTTACCTCATTTGTTTCCCGTCTTACAGGCATAGCTGGTGTTTGTGGTTGCCCCATCGGGCTGGATCAATTCCCCATCCAAAATGGATTTGGATGTCAAAACTAATAATGCCACACACGCACCAAGAGGGTATGAAAACATTTATTGCCCGCATAATGGGACTTTCTAGGGAGAGCAGAGCAGGCCCTCAAACCATCTGGAATGACTTGAGCAAAGGGAGGGGTGATGACTTGAGTTTCTAATGCGATTGGGGCCAGGGGGAGAGCTCCTGCCCATAGGCCAGCTTTTGAACTTTTCTTGCTGGCACTAAGGGAGAAAGCATGTGGCCTTCTTATGGGCTTGTCAAGGTGGGTCAAAAAGGAGAAAGGGAAGAGATAGGACTTGAAAGTTATCAGTAATCAACCATCAAAAAATGGAGTCAAATTCTTTTTGCAACTGTCCTGTACTGACTATTACCCACTATCTGAAAATAACAATTTCATATATTTTGTCTGTTTTGCTAGTTATTTTTGGCAAGAGAGCAATTGCTGTAACAGTTAATCTTTTATAGAGGAAGCAAAAGTCTCTGTGCTCCATTTAAAAACTAGGTTTAGGCCAGGCACAGTGGCTCCATACCTATAATCTCAGCACTTCGAGAGGCCGAGGAGGTAGGGTTGCTTGAGCCCTGTGGTTCAAGACCATCCTGGGCAGTATAATGAGATTCCGTCTTTACAAGAAAATATATTGCTTTAACTAGGTTTGCAGTGATGTGTTCATCTAAGCCAGGTAAACTGGGGAATACCTTATTTTGGATGGTTGACTTACAGAGCTTGGAGAAAGTGCTGGGCAGACTAGCAGCCGAGGTCAGGTAGGCCCTCTCTGGTCTTCAATCCACCTCTGGTGGGGAAGGCAAAAACTTGAAAACTCATTGATTTCCTGACACTCCTTGTAGAAAGGCTTTGCACAGGTCTGGATATGTGTTTAACATTTGCGAAACATTTGGCCATTGTCAAAGCATTTCTATATAGTACTTTGTCTCCTTCATTCTCCACAACAAATGGGAGGGAAACTGGGCAGAAGGTGGTAGAAGTACTTTGTACTTGAGTAAATTAAAGATCACAACCTGGGCCAGGCGCGGTGGCTCATTCCTGTCATCCCAGCACTTTGGGAGGCCAAGATGGGAGGAATGCTTGAGCCCAGGAGTTTGAGACCAGCCTAGACAACATAGTGAGACTCTATCTCTACAAAAAATTAAAAACTAAACAGGTTTCGTGGCATGTGCATATACTCCCAGCTACTTGGGAGACTGAGGTGGGAGGATTACCGGATCTCAGGAAGTCGAGGCTGCGTGAACCTTGGTCACACCACTATACTCCAACATGGATGACAGAGCAAGATTTGTCTCAAAAAAAATAAAAAGATCACAGCCTGACTGACTCCTAGTTGAAAGGCCAGGAGAAATTAGAAAAGGGAGAGGGGCCTGACATAGGAGGAGGATTGGAAAAGATTGGTGAAACTTGTGACTTGCCAAAGTGTGAGTGTCTGCGCATAATTACTTTGAGGAAAGAGTTGTTAAAATCCTATTATTGGACTGGGCGCAGTGGCTCACGCCTGTAATCCAAGCACTTTGGGAGGCCGAGGCGGGTGGATCACCTGACATCAGGAGTTCGAGACCAGCCTGATCAACATGGAGAAACCCCGTCTCTACTGAAAATACAAAACAGCTGGGCGTGGTGGTGCACGCCTGTAATCCCAGCTACTCGGGAGGCTGAGACAGAAGAATCGCTTGAACCTGGGAGGCAGAGATTGCAGTGAGCCGAGATCGTGCCATTGCACTCAGCCTGGGCAACAGAGCAAGACTCCGTCTCAAAAAAAAAAAAAAAACCCAAAACAAACAACAACAACAAAAAATCCTGTTCTTCAGATGAAGATACAGAACCTGTTCACAAAGCACATAGCTATTAAATGGCTGGACCTAGACCTTGCTGTGCAGCCAGCAGGGCCTTGAGCATAGCTACAGACCTGAGCCCCGTGAAAACCACAGACCTGGACTTTGAGTCTCTATGGACCAAGGAACCCAAGGTATCCCACTTCACATGTGACTCTCTCTGATCCAGTTTCCAGGGTCTTCTGGGCTGAGCTCCTACCAAGTCTCTCAGTAGGTCCATCTTGGCAATAGCTTGTCTCCCTCTAAACATCCATGCCTGCCTGGTATCTAGATTCCAGCTGGCCTCCTCCCCCTCAGCAGTCAGAGTGGCCCAGGGTAGAGACTGAGGGGGGAAAGGATAGCTGTCTCATGTTGGCAGAGCTACTCCCTAGGCAGAGGAAATGCCATGAAGGGAGCAAAGAACAGTGGTAAAGAGATCAAGGTCAGAGAAGACCGTAAAAGCCTCTCTTGAGAGCCATGTTGCTTGTCCCTGTGATGGGCAGTCTTGGCCAGTTCACTTCTGCTCTGGACTTGGAGTCCTTGTCTGAGAAGTGAATGGACGGAGGGAATAGTTTCTGTGGCCCGTCTAGGCTGATGCCCCATGGTTGGTGCCTCACTGCTGTTGATGGTTCTGGGTCCACTTGTTCCAGGTCCCCATCTACTCTTGCATCTGTCACACTGTGCCTCACATCTGAGTCCTGGCCTTCCCTAGCCATTGTCAAGGGCTCCTGGAACTGTCAATGCCCTGGATTCCCAAAGAGAGCTTTATATGTCTTCTCTGTGTAGAGAAAGTAGACATGAGTTTCATCCAAGAGAACCAGGTTCCACCACTTATTTGCTGAGTGTCTTTAGGCAAATTATTTAACCACACTGTGTCTCAGTTGCCTTAAGGAAGGAGACCACTACTACTCCTGCTGCCCTCCTCCTCCCACCTTGCCTAGTTCACAAGACAGGAGTAAAGGGAAAGAAACAAAAGTAAGATAAATAGCCAGACAACCTTGGCACCACCACCCAGCCCTAGGAGTTAAACAAAGTAATAATAATAACATCAACCCTTGGCCTAAACTACTTGTGTTATCTGTAAATTCCAGACACTGTAAGAAAAAAAGCACTGTAAAACTTTCTGTTCTGTTAGCTGATGCATGTAGCTCCCAGTCATGTTTCCCACGTTTGCTCGATTTATCACGACCCTTTCACGTGGACCCCTTAAAGTTGTAAGCCTTTATAAAGGCCAAGTATTTGTTTCTCAGGGAGCTCGGCTCTTAAGACATGAGCCTGCCGACACTCCCAGCCAAATAAAAAACCTCTTCCTTCTTTAATCCGGTGTCTGAGGAGTTTTGTCTGCGGCTCGCCCTGCTACAGCCTTATTGGTAAATTACAGTATGTTTACAGTGATTTACCAGAAATATATGAGTCTGTTTAGAGCACTCAGCATGAAATAAGCATTTGATCTTATTTCCTGTGATGGAGAGGGTAGAGCTGGGGGTGTGAACTGGAGGGAGAATGCTTTCCTATCAAAGAATAAACACCACATTTGGGATGCTGTTCTGCAGTATTTCCTCCTGTCCCCAGAGCAGGGAAAACTAAATTGCTCTGAAATTAATACATGGATGGAGGGTCTGAGAATTGAGTCTCCTTTGAGGAAAAATTAGTCGCTGGCAAGTATTTCATTAGGGGAGATGCAGATGCAGCAAGGCTGATTCTGTCTAAGCCTCCTCTTGTCTCCCCTGGCCCGCTGGATTCCCAAGTGGTTCCTCCAAAGAAGTCCCACCTCTCTCTCCTAACCCACCCTGTCCTCCCTCAGGCTGCTCTCCTGGGTGATGCTGTGCTCCAACATTCATGGCCTGATAGCTATTGCACAAGTTCCTGTGCGGCCTCTGGGTCATCAGGTATGTGTTGGGAAGTGGGGGTTTGTCTCTTGCTCATACCATGAGGACCCTGGGAGGAAGAATGGCCTACTTTCTTCCTTTCCTAAGGTCACTCACACGGTACAGGAGGGGGTGCTCCTGAAAGCATAGGACCGTCTCCATTATTCTCAGCTCTCCCACTCCGCTCCCTCTCTGAGCTTCTATGTGCTAGTCCTGCCTGGTGGTGGTGGTGGTGGTAGTGGTGTGTGTGTGTGTGTGTGTGAGAGAGAGAGAGAGAGAAGGTCCTATGGTCACAGCTCTAGAAAATCATTATCCGTGTGTGTGTGTGTGTGTGTGAGAGAGAGAGAGAGAGAGAAAGCCATCACAGCATTCTGACCCAGGCAGAAGAGAAGAGAGGAGAAAGCAAGTCCCAGTAGGAGGAGGTAGGAACCCTTAAAACCAAAGCCAGCAGGCAAGCAGGCTCAGCCTCTGGAATGCTGCCGCCTGAAATGACAGGAAACAGAAATGAGGGGACTCACAGAGCTCCACATGCCCCGCTCAGCCCCGGCCATGCCCAGTCCTATGCTGCTCAGAGAAAGGCACTCAAAGGACACAACCCCTCCAGCTCACGGAAAGCCCCACCCCACCTTCTCCCTCCCCCCATGGACATGGGCTCATTCATGTGGGGTAGCGACTGGAAGGGGTGTGGACTCCACCGTGGCATTTAACAAAGACATGAACTCAGTGAACATTGTAATTTGCTGATTAAAAATTTAATCCCCATCTTAAGGTCAGAAAACCAGGTATGGAGAAGTTGGCAGAAATTGGGGCTGGTGGGTGGGGAAGAGTGGAGCAAGTCAGTCTGCGTTAGCTGAGGGGGAGGGGTTTGTCAGGCTGCTGGGGTTTGGGGGCAGAGTGTACGGGGAAATTGAGGAGGACCTGCCCACTGAGAGGGATAGGGATGGGGACAGGACACATCTTCCTGAGGAAGCTGGGTGGGATGGACGCTCCCAGTCTGTTCTCAGTTGCAGGAGACAGAAAGAGCCTGGACTTCAGAGTGAGATGGACCTGGGCTAGCAACTGGTTGTGTGGCCCTGGGGACGAGGGCCCTGCCCAATACAGAGTGATTACAACATGATAACGCTTCCTCCTACCAAAGTGCAGGGATAGAATGGATCCTGGCCTATTTCTGAAACTCTGGCGAAAGAAAGAAAAGAAAAGGAAAGGAAAGGAAAGGAAAGGAAAGGAAAGGAAAGGAAAGGAAAAAAAAGGAAAGGAAAGGAAAGAAAAGAAAGAGAAAGAAAGAGAGAGAAAGAAAGAAAGAAAGGAAGAAAGAAAGAAAGGAAGAAAGAAAGAAAGAGGGAGGGAGGAAGGAAGGAAGGAAGGAAGGAAGGAAGGAAGGAAGGAAGGAAGGAAGGAATCTCCATTCTTCCTCTTTTCTTTCTCCATCTTTAACTATCTCCTCTGCCCCGTCCCCTTCCCCACCTCCCAGGCTTAATTCCTTAACTCAGTGGGAGGGAGAAAGACAAGCCAGGTGGTGGGAGCTGGGACACACTGGAGGGCAGAGGGGAGGAAAGAAGGATTTGGGCTGGATGGGGTGGGAGCGAGGTTAGTGAGCACTGTGGCCTGGAAACCTCTCTCCTGGCTCTTATTTTGATCCCTCCCGATGGTCACGTTGGCTCTACTATGCCCAGTCCAGGGACAAAAACAAAGTGGTAATAATAATAATAAGGCTGGGGGTGGTGGCTAATGCCTATAATCCCAGCACTTTGGGAGGTCGAGGTGGGCAGATCAGCTGAGGTTGGGAGTTGGAAACCAGCCTGACCAACATGTAGAAACCCCTTCTCTACTAAAAATAGAAAATTAGCCAGGCATGGTGGCACATGCCTGTAATCCCAGCTACTCGGAAGGCTGAGGCAGGAGAATCGCTTGAACCCAGGAAGTGGAGGTTGTGGTGAGCCAAGATGGCACCACTGCACTCCAGCCTAGGCAACAAGAGTGAAACTCCATCTCAAACAACAACAAAAGAATAATAATAATAACAATAATGGCAACACTTGCAGAGTGCCTACCTTGTGCCAGGCACTGTTCTACACTCTACTTGGAGTAACTTTTTTTTTAAATTTTTTTTAAAGACAGAATTTCACTCTTGTTGCCCAGGCTGGAGTGCAATGGCACGATCTTGGCTCACTGCAGCCTCCGCCTCCCGGGTTCAAGTGATTGTCCTGCCTCAGCTTCCCAAGAAGCTGGGATTACATGAGCCACCACACCTGGCTGCTTTTTGTATTTTTAGTAGAGATGGGGTTTCACCATATTGGCCAGGCTGGTCTCAAACTCCTGACTTCAGGAGATCTGCCCACCTTGGCCTCCCAAAGTGCTGGGATTGCAGGGGTGAGCCACCGCGCATGGCTGAAACTACCTTTACTTAGACAAATTTAGAGTAACTGCTGCTAGCTGTCATGATTGCTTTAGCTTCATAATAAGTATTGAATTCAGGTAGACTTAGTCCTTCAACTAAATTCTTTTTTTTTTTTCAAAGTTGTTTTTAGCTATTCCATGTCCTTTGCATTTCCATATGACTTTTGTAATTCTGCTTGTCAATTCTACAAAAATCCTGCTGGAGTTTTGATTGGTACTGTGTTTGATCTGTAGGTTAATTTGGGGGAAACTGGGTGGAATGTAAGAGTCAAAACCTAAACAAAGTTGATACTATAGCATTTATCATAGGGTTTTGAAATTGTCTGTTTATTGTTTTCTTCCCCAAAAGGCTGTAAACACATTGAGGCCAGGGGCTGTGCTTTATTTGCCACTTATTACTCACTGTTATATCCCCACCCCTGAACAGAGGCTAGCATGTAGTAGTTACTCAATACATATTTGTTACAGGAACACATATTTATTTGATTATTTATTTGTTTATTCAATAGATAAAATGTATTCTTACTTTCACTCTACTTTCTGTTTCCTTTATAGACAAAGTCTTCTCCTCTTAATGCGTGTTGAATCACCATCATGTTTTACAAAGTATGCCCGGGGCTCTGTGTGTCTTTTTGAAGGCTGTGTATTTGTGTGTGTGTGGTGAGTGCGTGCAGATACACACCAGTCTGTGGCTGATGAATGTGTCAGAGCCACAAGAACCCTTTCTCTAATACCAGCCATGTTGATAGCTGCAATTCGTTTCTTCCATCCGGGGATTTATGGAGCGGCAGCTTGGGAAGGCCAGGTGTGGATAACATGTTTAAAGTGCTTCTCCTTTCTCTTTGTGAATTAAACAATCATGTCTGGTTTGTTTTTTTTTTTTTCACCTCTGAAACATGACTTTCCCCAAGTCTAGAGTTGGATGAAACTACCTTTACTTAGACAAATTTAGTGTAACTGCTGTGAGCTGGTAGAAGTGATACTACTCTGTCGTTTTTTCTGTTTGTTTGTTTGTATTTTGAGACAGAGTCTCGCTCTGTGGCCCAGGCTGGAGTGCAGTGGTGCAATCTGGGCTCACTGCAAGCTCCGCCTCCCGGGTTCACGCCATTCTCCTGCCTCAACCTCCCGAGTAGCTGGGACGACAGGCGCCTGCCACCACGACTGCCTAATTTTTTTTTTTTTTTTTTTTGTAGTAGAGACAGGGTTTCACTGTGTTAACCAGGATGGTCTTAATCTCCTGACCTTGTGATCTGCCCACCTCGGCCTCCCAAAGTGCTGGGATTACAGGCGTGAGCCACAGTGCCCAGCCACCTACTCTGTGTCGTTTTAAGGCTGCCATTCCATGGATGCTATAAGAGCTCTTCCTGTGCTGGGTGAGGGGCTGAAGGAAGCGATTCAACTCTACGTTTATCTTTGGCTGTTTTCGCTGCCATTTGACTGAAGCAATTTTCAGTGACAAATGAAGTGAATGGTTAAAGCTTATTTTTCAATCGAAATTCAATTCCTGCAAGTGGAAGAGGGAGGAGAGAGATGGTGTAAATCATTGATCAAACTTATTTAAGCACCAAGCTTCCCTTCTGCAGAAAATCCAATTGCCTGACAGCTCCTTCCCTCGAGATCCATGAGGCTGGGTGTTCTTCTCCACACTAACGTATCCTGCTAGGGGCCAGCTGCTGGCTGCACCGGAAGTCAGCTTGGCACAGCAGAAGGAACAGATTCACTTGGGACTGGAATCTGGTTCTGCCACTTGCCGGCTCTGTGACTTTAGGCAAGCAACTTCACATCCCTTAGGCAATTTCATCCATGAAAACGAAATTAGTAATTCCTACTATACAGAATTTGTGTCATGATTTGAGAACAAGGTATGTAACAGCATGTGTTGTAGGCAGGCTATAGATAGCTCTAGTTGTCATGCTTCTGGCTTGGGAGCTGGGTGTGAGCACAGACCTCTGTGTGAGTGCTTGGAGGTAAATGCCCTTTGTGGGAGCCGAGCATGTGTGGCATGGCTGTGTGTAAGTAGAGCTCTGAGAGTCTGTGGGGCTATGGTCTCTCTGTGGATTAAGAAGCCTGCATTCTCCAGCATTCTTGGAGAGGTCTCTAGAAAAGCATCGGAGGAAATCTCTGAGGAAATTTCTCAGGGGTTGTCTGGGAACTGTGGAGGCGTTGCATCCCTTTCCTGGAAGCAGCAACAGCTCTCAGGCCCCATCTCTGCGCCCCTCTCAATCCCTGGTGACTTGTTAAAAGACTTCAAAGGATAAACTTCAGACTAGAAATCTCGCTTGCCGTTCACATTTTTTAACATTGAGGACACAACCCCGAAGAACATGTCTGTGAATGTTAATTAGCCACTAGAGAGGGAGAAAGGAGAGAATAGAAGAGTCATAGACACATAGTCAAGGGCCAGAAAAATGCTGCAGTGGCTGGGCACAGTGGCTCACGCCTGTAATTCCAACACTTTGAGAGGCCAAGGTGGGTGGATCACCTGAGGTCGGGAGTTCGAGACCAGCCTGGCCAACATCGTGAAACCCCGTCTCTACTGAAATTACAATAATTAGCCAGGTGTGGTGGCACATACCTGTAATTCCAGATACTCGGGAGGCAGAGACAGGAGAATTGCTTGAACCCAGGAGGCAGAGGTTGCAGTGAGCTGAGACCACGCCATTGCACTCCTGCCTGGGCGACAGAGCAAGACTCCGCCTCAAAAAAAAAAACAAATGCTGCAGGTACACAGGGGGAAACGGAGTTACTCCCTGAATTTTGTAAAGAATAACTTCAAGGACACACATGACTCGTGAAGGTAAAAACGACTCAGGATCAACAACAAAAGGGCCTGATCCCAGAGGAGAGTCAGTAGGATGAGAGGTGGCCCTGGCTTGGGGTTTCCCTTTTTGAAGAGGCAAGTGAAGTGGTCTGTGCTGGGCTGCCGCTGCACAAGGACAGAGGCCTCATAAGGTGGAATGCAGTAGGCACTGGGAATATGGGATGGGACCTGGAAATAGTCGTCCAGGCTCTCATTCCAGTCTTTCATGTTTACAATTTCAATAGCTTTTGGGGTACAGTGGTTTTTGGTTACATGGATGAATGGTATTTTGGTGAAGGAGACTTCTGGTTGTAGTGCATCGGTCACCCGAGTCGTGTACAGTGTTCCCAGTATGTAGTTTTTTTACCCCTCACCCACTTCCCATTCTCCCATTCTGTGTATCCAAAGTCCATTTTACCACGCTTTATGCCTTTGTGTATCCATAGCTTAGTTCCCACTTGTAAGTGAGAACATACGATATTTGCTTTTCCATTCCTGAGTTACTTCACTTAGAATAATGCCTCCAGCTTCATCCAAGTTGCTGCAAAAGAGATTATTTGTTCTTCTTTATGGCTGACTAGTATTCCATGGTGTATATATACTATGTGTACTTTTTTTTTTTTTTTTT
>NW_012106919.1:1961909-1975268 GCF_000951045.1 Mandrillus leucophaeus
TTTTTTTTTTTTTTGTTTGTTTGAGACAGGCTCTCGCTTTGCTGCCCAGGCTGGAGTGCAGTGGCATGATCTTGGCTTACTACAGCCTCTGCCTCCTGGGCCCAAGTGATTCTCCCACCTCAGCCTCCCGAGTAGCTGGGACCACAGGTGTGCACCACCACGCCTAGCTAATTTTTGTATTTTTTGTAGAGACAGGCTTTTGCCATGCTGCCCAGGCTAGTCTTGAACTCCTGGACTCAAGTGATCCCCCTGCCTCAGCCTCTCAAAGTGCTGGGATTACAGGCATGAGCCACCACACTCAGGCCTATACCACATTTTCTTTATCCACTCATTGGTTCACCCCAATCTTTCTTTCCTGCACCCACTAACCCCCTGTCACTTATATCTGAAGTCTTATTTTATTAGGAAGCATAAAAAATGAATCTTTATTTAACACCATGTACATTTATAAATACAACCCTATGGCCAGGCGCAGTGGCTCACACCTGTAATCCCAGCACTTTGAGAGGCCGAGGAGAGCAGATTACTTGAGGTCAAGAGTTGGAGACCAGCCTGACCAACATGGTGAAACTCCCTCTCGACTAAAAATACAAAAATTAGCCAGCTGTGGTGGCGGGCACCTGTAATGCCAGCTACTCGGGAGACTGAGGCAGGAGAATCACTTGAACACAGGAGGTAGAGGTTGCAGTGAGTGAGATCATGCCACTGCACTCCAGCCTGGGTAACAGAGCCAGACTCTGTCTCAAAAAAAAAAAAAAAAAAAAGAAAAGAAAAGAAAAAGAAAGAAAGAAAGAAAGAAAGAAAGAAAGAAAGCTATATTATTTATTTATTTTGAGAGAGAGTTTTGCTCTGTCATCCAGGCTGGAGTGCAGCGGCACAATCTCAGCTCACTGCAACCTCCATCTCCTGGGTTCAAGCGATTCCCTTGCCTCAGCCTCCCAAGTAGCTGGGATTACAGGCGCATGCCACCATGTCTGGCTAATTTTTGTATTTTTAGTAGAAATGGGGTTTTACCATGTTGGTCAGGCTAGTCTCAAACGCCTGACCTCAAGAGATCCGCCCACCTCAGCTTCCCAAGAAAACTATGTTATTTAATTTTGACATTCTTCATAGGAAGTACTTAGGAAATATTATCTCCACTTTATAGATAAGGAAACTCGAACATCAAAAGGTCACACCTGGGTCTGTCTCTCGACAATGGATCAGCCTGCTTCCATCCTTTGGGTCTTGAAAGTCTGAGTTGTTGCTATCAAATTATTTCAATCTTCATTTTTTCCCATGGTTACCAAGTAATTGCATGCTTACTAAAGGCATTTATAAATAGTGAAAATTACAAAGAAGAATGTAAAAATAATTTGCGTGGCCAGGAGTGGTGACTCACCCCTGTAATCCCAGCACTTTGGGAGGCTGAGGCTGGCAGATCATGAGGTCAGGAGTTCGAGACCAGTCTGGCCAACATGGCAAAATGCCATCTTTATTTTAAAAAATACAAAAATTAGCCGGGCATGGTGGCAGGTGCCTGTAATCCCAGCTACTTGGGAGACTGAGGCAGAAGAATTGCTTGAACCTGGGAGGTGGAGGTTGCAGTAAGCCGAGATCTCACCATTGCACTGCAGCCTGGGTGACAGAGCAAGACTCAGTCTCAAAATAATAAAATAAAATAAAATAAAATAAAATAAAATAAAATAAAATAAATTATTTGCTGTCAGTAGTGGTTTCTATTTTCTTCTATTTTCCTTATGACTAATTATTATAGTTAGTGAGATGCTGTGTTAAGAATGCCTTGTTTGTTTGTTTGAGACAAGGTCTTGCTCTGTTGCCAGGCTGGAGTGCAGAGGCTGGACCACAGCTCACTGCAGCCTCTACCTCTTGGGATCAAGTGATCCTCCCACCTCAGCCTCCTGAATAGCTGGGACTACAGGCATGCTCTAGCACACCAGGCTAAGGAATGTTTTCAACTGTAAGAAACAGACACTGTAATCCCAGCACTTTGGGAGGCCGAGGTGAGTGGATCACTTGAGCCTAGGAATTCAAGACCAGCCTGGGCAACATGGCGAAACCCTTGTCTCCACAAAAACAAAAAACAAAAATTAGCCAGGTCTGCTGGCGCACACCTGTAGTCCCAGCTACTGGGGAGGCTGAGATTGGAGGATTGCTTGATCCCAGGAGGCAGAGGTTACAGTGAGCCAAGATGGCGCCATTGCACTTCAGCCACTCTGTCTCAAAACAAACAAACAAACAAACAAACAAAAGACAACTTGACTATCAGCACAAAGATAAGAGGTGTTTTAAAAATAGAGATTTATTTTGCTTGTATAACAGGAAGCCTAAAGGTAGGCAGCTGCCACTGCTGGCTTACTGGTTCAGGAATGAATCACAACTTGAAAATGCTCTTGGCCTTTGCCTCATGGTTACAGAATAGCTGCTGCAGCTCCAAAAATCACAACCATGTTCAAGGCAGTAAGAAGAGAAGGGAAGGTATTAGCATCAACTGTTCCTCTATGAGTAATGAAAAGATTTCCCAGAGGTACTTGGCAGACTTGTTTACAACCTACTGGCTATTCTGGGTCACAAAGCCAGTTCTACCTTGAAGGGAGGCTGGGAGAAACATTTGCTCCTCCAGAGTCTCTCACTGAAGGGAGTTAGGGAGAAGGAGGTTGGGAAGGGGAGTTACATTAGCCAGTCAGAGGTATCTGCTACAGATGCAATGCTCTGATTGGCAGGCCTGCATCACATGCCCACCTCTGGAACCTTGGTGGACCCTGTTTTTCCACAATCAATCACATGGACTGAAAATGGTGGAGAAAAATTGGGTGCTGTAAGCATAAAAGGGAAATGGATGTTGGGAAGGCAAGAATAAAATATGTCCATTACATTTTGTATGACATTTTATCCTGTAGCAAATCAACCCCAAACTTAGTGACTTAAAACAAACATTTATAATTCCTCACAATTCTGTGGTTCAGTTGAGCAATTCTTCTGTTCTGAGCCTGCTTTGATGGCTTATTAGGTCACTTTCATGAGTTCAAATAATAATAGCTACTATTGACTGGGTGCCTACTATTTATTAGGTGGTGACGTTAGTCCACTTAAATACTTCCTCACGCTTTCCTCCTTCCCCTTTCCTGATATCTGCTGGTGTGTGTGTGTGTGTGTGTGTGTATATGTATTTATTTATTTAATTAATTTTTTTTTTTTTGAGATGGAGTTTTGCTGTTACTGCCCAGGCTGGAGTGCAATGGCTTGGTCTCAGCTCACTGTAACTGCCACCTCTCCGGTTCAAGTGTTTCTCCTGCCTCAGCTTCCTAAGTAGCTGGGATTACAGGCACCCACCACCAGTCCTGTCTAATTTTTGTATTTTTAGTAGAAACAAGGTTTCACCATGTTGGCCAGGCTGGTCTCGACCTCAGGTGATCCTCCCACCTCAGCCTCCCAAAGTGCTGGGATTACAGGTTTAAGCCACTGTACCTGGTCAGTCTGCCAGTGTATGTTGAAGTATTTGTATTCAGTTGAGATATACTATGTTCAAGTGTAAGTAATAATTTTAGAGGTTCGGCATTAGGTGCTCCACATAGATGTTTTGTAAAATCCTTACCACAACCTTACAAGGTTTAGAGCACATCTGGTTGCAGCCCAGTTTTTCTATTGATTTTTATTTGAGGGGAGAATTCCCATCATACTTCTGTGAAGCTTCTGGAATTAAGATAATTAAAGAGGATCGTAAGATTTCAAGATTTAAAACACTGCTACAATTTACAACTACTTATTTGTGGAATCAGGATTTTTTTTCTGAGTAAGCAAAATAAAATTCAGAAATAAATAGGACACATGACACTGTAACTATCATCTAACATCTCAATTTCAAATGTATCTATTCATCAAAGCAACCTCTTGAATTCAAGTTATTTACTTTAATATGTTAATACAGTCGTTTCCTCTTACCTGTGGGGGATATGTTCCAAGACCCTCAGTGGATTCTTGAAACCTCGGATAGTACCACACCCTATGTATCTGTCTCAACCAAACACTTATCATGCACTGTGTCCATAACTTTTGCAGTTTGAGGTACAAAAACAAAACTAGCATAAATTTCTTTTTCCTTCGTCACAATTTCATGGAGGGAAGATTCATTCTTATTGTAGATCTTAGCAACCTCAGCATACAGATTTTTTTTTTCTATCCTTAAGTCAAAAACTTTTAACTTTTCACTTAAAGGAAGAACTTTCTGGCTTATTCGACATTAATATACAGTATATTCAAATTGCCGTTATCACTGCTATTGCACTTTAGGACAATTATTAAGTAAAATAAGGGTTACTTGACACAAGCATTGTGATACCTCAACAGTTGATCTGATAACCTAGAGGGCTCCTAAGTGACCTGGGAGCCAGTAGTGGATACACTGGGCAAAGGATGATTCACATCATTCACATCCTGGGCAGGATGGAGTGGGATGGTGAGGTACTTCATCGGGCTACTCAGAATGGTGCACAATTTAAAACTTAGGAGCTGTTTCTGTATGTTTTTATTTAATATTTTTTGACTGTGGTTGTAACTGGAATCATGATGGTGGTTTTCACTTTCGGAAAGTGAAACTGCAGATAAGCAGGGGACACATATTTAGTCGTATGTAACACCATTTTTTTTCTGTTATATGTATTGGGGTTCTGCATGAAATTACAATGTGAATTTTCCTTTGCTCTCCCATTATCTCGCTTGATCTCACAACAACCCTGCGTAATCAAGATATTAGTAGTATTCCCATTTTACAAATGAAAAAACAGAGACTCAGAGAGGTTAACTGACTTGCCCAAGGTAAATAAGCAAACAAACAAATAAGCAGGTAAATGGCAGAGCTGGGACTTGAAACCAGTTCTTCCAACTGCATATTCAAACTTCATTCCATCGTACCATGCTGCTCTCTCCATTCATTTCCAAGCTGCCGGGAATATGTGTACCAAGGCTGGTCCCAACCAAAGGGCACTCAAATCCAGGACAGACAGAAAACAGCCCTTTTGGGGTGGAGGGTGGGAGGAAGCAAAAACAGCAGCAGCAATAGCTTCCTGGGCCCTGAGAATTCTCCCCAAGGGCCCAGCAGGCTGTTTGAAGAGTGTTAGCAAGTTTTCTGCCTCAAATCTAAAGCTCCAATACTCCACCCAGGAGTCAGGAGGGGTGGACTCATAAGGATTTCTACCCTGCCAGGACCTTGGAGGGAGGGAGAGGAACCCAAACCACTCTCTAAAGCCATTCTGCAAACCCTGCTTATTCTCACTTTGACTAAGTGTATTGAGGTGACTGGCTCTTTTCCAGGGTGGAACATTAATGCTTCCTTTGGTTTTGGAGGCTTGAATTGAGGCAGGAAGATACAACTTTGGCCCTGTGAGCTCTTTGAATTGCACCCTAGTCATCTTCTAGAGTGAGAGTTATTCGGTGTGTGACCAGCCTCACTTATGTACGTTTGCACTGTCCACTCACTGTCAGGGGGGCACTAATGGGCATTCATTAATGGCTATCCTCTGCCCCGATGCTTCCTGTTTCAGAGGCTTGGGTCCCCCGTGGCAAGGTGGAGTGAAGGAAGTATCAGCCACCACTCCCCGCTCCTCTCCCAAGTGGTCTCCCAGGCTGGCACTCGGTGAAGCGTTGTGCTTTGTGTCATTCATTGCATTGCGTGTATGAATTACTCTTTGCAGTATAAAGCCACCTTTTTCCTGGCAGTGAAGCACACCTAGGAAGTTCCATCTCCTCTCCAAATGCCATCTTTTCAGTATTACAGTCTCCTCCTCCTGAGACCACTGTTCCCTTGAATGCTGCGCCACTCCCAACCGCATGTTTTCAGGGAGAGCTGTCCTTTCTTACCTAACCACACCCCCTTGCCAGGTTTGGCTGGACCAGAAGTCAGCATTCCCTGGGTGTTATAAACTGAAATTCACTGTTGATGGAGTTATAACAGCTAATATTTACTGAGCACTGTTCTGAACCTTTTAGTGATACTAATTCACTTAATCTTTACTCCAATCTTATGAATTAATAATTAATAATGGCTAACCTAGATCAGCCAAAGCTAGTTGGTTCTTCTATTACTGAGTGTGGAACATATAAGCAATTATATATGCATATTCCTATCTTCTTCTCTATTATTTTCCTAGGGATGCCATAACAAAGCACCACACACTGAGTGGCTTAAAACAATAGTAATTTATTCTTTCATAAGTCTGGAGGCTAGAAGTCAGAAATCTAGGTGTTGGCAGGGCTGTGCTCCCTGTGAAGGCTCTGGGAAAGAATCCTTCCTTGCCTCTTCCTAATTTCTGATGGTTACCCTTGGTATTCCTCGGTTTGCAGCCTCCTTCATCACCTGGTCTTCCTCTGGGTCTCTGTGTCTAAATTTCCCTCTTCTCATAAGAACATGAGTCATTGGATTAGGGCCCAACCTAATCAAGGATGACCTTACCTTCACTTGATGATATCTGCAAAGATTCTATTTCCAAATAAGGTCATATTCACAAGTTCTAGAGACTCGGACTTGAACATAACTTTTTGGGAGACACAATTCAATCCACAATACCTCCTCCAGCTTTTTACACAAAATAGCAGCGTATTATTCATAGTCTTCAGTGCTTTGCAGAGTCCACATGGATCTGGCATGACCTGGCTTCTGCTTTTTAAGATCAATTTGGCAGAAGTATAGAGGCTGAATTGGAGGCAGCAAGTCAAGGAAGACTATTTAGGAAGACATTTTCATATGTTGAGGTGAGAGATAATGAGTGACTGTCTTAAGAAAGTTCAACGTCCACTGGGCACAGTGGCTCACACCTGTAATCCCAGCACTTTGGAAGGCCAAGGAGGGCGGATCATGAGGTCAGGAGATTGAGACTACCCTGGCAAACACAGTGAAACCCTGTCTCTACTAAAAATACAAAAATTAGCCGGGCATGGTGGCCGGTGCCTGTAGTCCCAGTTACTTGGGAGACTGAGGCAGGAAAATCGCTTGAACCCGGGAAGCGGAGGTTGCAGTGAGCCAAGATCAAGCCATAGTGCTCCAGCCTGCACAACAAAGCAAAGAGCAAGACTCTGTCTCAAACAAAAAAAACAGAAAGAAAGAAAGAAAGAAAGAAAGAAAGAAAGAAAGAAAGAAAGAAAGAAAGAAAGAAAGAAAGAAAGCTCAGCATCCATATGGATAACTTCTCCAACACTTAAAAGCTCCCTACTCCTTCTCAGCTACCTGCTCACTCCCATGACTGTTCCCTCAACTGTTGTCACAGTGAACACCACTACCTATTTCTGTTTAAAACAAAGCTCATGATCCTCCCCCTCTAATGTGCCTTACTCCTTCCACAACCTCTGTCTCAGTAAATGGCACCACCCACCCGTTAGCCAAGGCAGAAACCTGATGTCATCCTGAGTCCTCCCTTTGCTTAGCCCTAACAATTTCACGGCAATTCACAGAAGCAGCACTGGGCATGTAGTGGGCTTCAGGCACAGTGCTGGGTGCTGGCAGCACAAAGAATATTTAGGCACCATGCCTGCCCTCAAGGAGCTCACACTCAAGTGGAAAATTATGATGGAGAGTTATACAATCTAGTGGGATCAC
The DNA here is from genome assembly GCF_000951045.1 of Mandrillus leucophaeus. NCBI lineage: Eukaryota > Metazoa > Chordata > Mammalia > Primates > Cercopithecidae > Mandrillus > Mandrillus leucophaeus. The sequence goes on from NW_012106919.1 coordinate 1,969,498, forward strand.
CTCTTATATTATTTTCTCCATTTTACATATGGAGAGACTATAAAAGCACTAGTTGCCAAGGCTGGTAAGGGGCATGATTAGGACTCAAATTCAGCTCTGTGTGACTCTACAAAGCATTTTCTTCTTGTCCTTTGGGCGGCCAGAAATTCCTGCCCATTTTGTCTTGTGGTGTTGAAGTCTTCTCAATTGCTAATATCTGTGATTTAGTTTTAAGCTTATGGTCTCTCCCACGGACCATTAACATTTCCTTCTAACTGGCCTCCTTGCCTAACTGCCTCCAATTCCACCTCTAAATAGCTGCCAAAGTGATCTTGGAAAGCAGAAATCAGGTCTTGCCATTCCCTGCCCAGCAGGGTAAAATCTACACTGCTCAGCAAAACTGCTGAGGCCTTTCATGCCCAGACCCTGCCCACTTTTCTAGCCTCTCAAGTCCCACTATATCACCTCAGTTCCCCAAACTGGCCTTGGGCAAGTTTTTTAACCACTCTGGGCCCTAGTTTCTTCAATTGCAAAACAGAGATAATAAAACCTACTGCGTAGGTCAGTGTGAACACTAAATGAAAGAAAATATATAGCCAGGAGTAGTGGCTCACACCTTTTAATCCCAGCACTTTGGGAGGCTAAGGCGGGCAGATCACAAGGTCAGGAGTTTGAGACCAGCCTGGCCAACATGGTGAAACTCCAGCTCTATTAAAAACACAAAAATTAGCCAGACATGGTAGCATGCACCTGTAGTCCCAGCTACTCGGGAGGCTGGGGCAGGAGAATTGTTTGAACCCGGGAAGCGGAGGTTGCAGTGAGCCGAGATTGTGCTATTGCACTCCAACCTGGGCAAAAGAGTGGAACTGTGCATGCAGTAAATGTTGCAGATATCACTGTTATTAATGTTGGGATGTTTCTCCTCCCTCTTTGCCTAGCAGACCCCAGTCATCTTTCAAGATCCACCCTCTTAAACCGTAACATCTCCGACATCCAGAGTAGAACTGGCCATTGCTTCTGTGTCCTCACTGTGCACTACACAGCCTTTCAGGATAGATTCATGATATTCTATTCACTCATTAGCTAACCTGTCTGTCTCCTCTCCTAGACTGTAAGTCCCTTGATTACAAAGATTGTGTTTCACTGACCTTGTTTCCTGGCACTGAGTACAGTGCCTGGTTGCTGGTCTGTGCACAGTAAAGATTTGGCCAGTGGATGTACAAATCAGTAGGTTATTCAGCTTCCCTAGCTAAGGGTTTTGACTATCTGGACAGGGGTACCCATAGTCATGCTTCTGACTCTGCCTGGACTCTTCTCGCTGTACCTGGAAGCTTGTGCTTCCCAGTCCTGAAAAGGAAGTGGCTAATCTCTTGTCATTCCTGCTTCATAGCACGCCCCTCCCACTACCCCCAACATCTGGCTCTGCCTAATGAAATGCTGAGTTATTAATGGCTCCCATTCAGCATGTCCAGTTAAAGCCACCTCCCACAGCTGTTTGAATTTCATCAGAGGCTTTGGCAAGCTTTCTATCCCCAAATCTTTCAGCCCCAAAGCCACATTTGGAGGGGAGATTTCAATAGGGAACGTTCAGGTCAGTAGATGCCTATCTGCAGGCTGGTTTCTATCCTCCTCTGTCCTTTTATTTCTAGGTGTGGAGGAAGCAGGTGGAAGCCATGGAGGGAGCCAGGATGATAAAGGGAACCCAACAATCCATTATTTCCTCTCAGAACAAATTAATTTGTGTCTGAGGAAATCTGAGTCAAGCTTTACTGGAGGGGTTGGAGACAGCAGAAGGGATTTGACATGAAAAATGAAGGCCTGGCCGGGCGCCGTGGCTCATGCCTGTAATCCCAGCACTTTGGGAGGCCAAGGTGGGCAGATCACGAGGTCAAGAGTTTGAGACCAGCCTGACCAATGTGAAGAAACCCTGTCTCTACTAAAAACACAAAAATTAGCCAGGCATGGTGATACATGCCTGTAATCCCAGCTACTCAGGAGGCTGAGGCAGGAGAATCGCTTGAACCCAGCAGGCGGAGGTTGCAGTGAGCCGAGATCGTGCCATTGCACTCCAGCCTGAGTGACAGAGTGACAGAGTGAGACTCCATCTCAAAAAAAAAAAAAAAAAAAAGAAAGAAAAAGAAAAAAGAAGGCCTTCTTGGATTTAGGCCTAGAGACATCCAAACTCAGTTGCATATTCTTCCTACCTCTGCTGCTTGGAGACTATTGCTGGGGTGCTCAAAGGACCATCTCTTCCTTCTACTTAACACATTCTGAGGCCCAGTTGGCTTCCTTTATTCTTTTTTTTTTCTTTTTGTGGCTGGGTCTTGCTGTTTTGCCCACGCTGGAGTGCAGTGTTGCAATCATAGCTCACCACAACCTTGACCTCCTGGGATCAAGCAATTCTCCTGCCTCAGTTTCTTGGGTAGCTGGGACTACAGGCACATGCCATCATGCCTGGCTAATTTTTAGTTTTTTGTAGAGAGAAGGTCTCACTATGTTTCCCAGGTTGGTCTTGAGCTCTTAGGCTCAAGCAATCCTCCTGCCTCGGCCTCCCAAAGTGCTGGGATAATAAGTGTGAGCCACCGCTCCCAGTCAGCTTCCTTTGCTAACTCTTGTCAGCTCTGGAATTGGCATAACTTTTGTCGCCATGGAAAGCTGATGGCCGGAAAGTTGATGGTGGGACATTACTGTGGGCCCTGGCACCACCAGGATCTAGATATGCCTTTGGACAAGTTATTGCTCTTCTCTGGGCCTCAGTTTCCTAATCGATAAATCAGGAAGTAAAATCTCAGACTAGTTTACTTCACATGACTGTTGTGAGGGTAAAGTGTTATCGTGATACATTGCCTGCTTATTCACCAGACCATCTCAGAGTTGTCTTGTTCCTAGAACCTGAGAGATTCCCTGACATGTAGTAGGAGCTCAATGAAACATGTTATATTCGTCCATTCTTGCATTGCTATTAAGAAATACCTAAGACTAGATGATGTATTATTTATTTATTTATTTATTTATTTTTGAGATGGTGGTCTCACTCTGTTGCTCAGGCTGGAATGCAATGGCATGATCTTAGCTAACTGCAACCTCTGTCTCCCAGATTCAAGTGATTCTCCTGCCTCAGCCTCCCGAGTATCTGGGATTACAGGTGTCTGCCACAACACCTGGCTGATTTTTGTATTTTAGTAGAGGTGGGGTTTCTCCAGGTTGGCGAGGCTGCTCTCCAACTCTTGACCACAGATGATCCACCTGTCTCGGCCTCCCAAAGTGCTGGGATTATAGCAGTGAGCCACCACGCCTGGCCAGACTGGGTAATTTATTTTTTTTTATTATTTTTTTTTTTTGAGACAGAATCTCTCTCTGTCGCCCAGGCTGGAGTGCAGTGGCCGGATCTCAGCTCACTGCTCACTGCAAGCTCCGCCTCCCAGGTTTACGCCATTCTCCTGCCTCAGCCTCCCGAGTAGCTGGGACTACAGGCACCCGCCACCTCGCCCGGCTAATTTTTTGTATTTTTTTAGTAGAGATAGGTTTTCACCGTGTTAGCCAGGATGGTCTCGATCTCCTGACCTCGTGATCTGCCTGTCTCGGCCTCCCAAAGAGCTGGGATTACAGGCTTGAGCCACCACACCTGGCCCAGACTGGGTAATTTATTAAAGAAAAGAGGTTTAATTGTTTCACAGTTCTGCAGGCTGTACAGGAAGCGTGATGCTGATATCTGCTCAGCTTCTGGACAGGCCTTAGGAAATTTACAATCATGGCAGAAGGCAAAGGGGAAATAGGCATGACTTACATGACCAGAGCAAGAGCAAGAATGAGAGAGGGGATGTGCTACACACTTTTAAATTAGATCTTGTGAGAACTCTATCACTATATAATACCAAGGGGGGATGGTGTTAAACCATGAGAAACTGCCCCCATAATCCAATCACTTCCCACCAGGTCCCACCTCCAACACTGGGGATTACAATTTGACATGAGATTTGGGTGGGGACACAGATCCAAACCATATCATTCACCCACTGGTACCTCCCAAATCTCATGTCCTTCTCACACTGCAAAATTCAATCATATCTTCCCAACAGTCCCCCAAAGTCTTAACTCATTCTAGCATTAACTTAAAAGCCCAAAGCCCAAAGTCTCATCTGAGACAAGGCTAGTCCCCTCTACCTATGAGCCTGTAAAATAAAAAACAAGTTAGTTACTTCCAAGATACAATGGGGGTATAGGCAGTGGGTAAACATTCCCATTCAAAAGGGGAAAAAGGCAGCCAAAGAAAGGGGTTATAAGCCCCACACAAATCTGAAACCCTAAAGGGCAGTCATTAAATCTTAAAGCTCCAAAATAATCTCCCTTCATGTCTCACGTCCAGGACAGACTGGTATGAGGGGTGGGCTCCCAAGCTTTGGGCAGCTACACTCCTGAAGCTTTACAGGGTTCAGCTCCCATGGCTGCTCTCATGAACTGGCATTGAGTGCCTGTGGTTTTTCCAGGTTCAGAGTGCAAGCTGCTGGTGGATCTGCCATTCTGGGGTCTGGAGGATGGTGGCCGCCTTCTTACAGTTGCACTAGGCAGTTCCTCAGTGGAGACTCCGTGTGGGGGCTCCAATCCTGCAGCAGTCTTCTGCGTAGACATCCAGGCTCTCCTCTGCACTGCCCTAGCAGAGGTTCTCCATGAGGGCTCCGCCCCTGCAGCAAGTTTCTGCCTGGACATCCAGGCCTTTTCATACATCCTCTGAAATCTAGGCAGACTCCTAAGTCTCAACTCTTGCACTCTGAGCACTCGCAAGCTTAACACCATGTGGAAGTCATCAAGGCTGATGGTTTGCACCCTCTAAAGCAGTGCCCCAAGCTGTACATGGGCCCCTTGGAGATGGAGCAGCTGGCACACAGGGAGCAGTGTCCCAAGGCTTCCACAGGGTGTGGGACATTGGGTCTGGCCCAGGAAACCATTCTTCCCTCCTAGACCTCCAGACTTCTGATGGGAGGGATTTCCCAGAAGGCCTCTGAAATGCCTTCAAGACCTTTTCCCCATTGTCTTGGCTATTAGCACTTGGCTCCTCTTTACTTATGTATATTTCTGCAGCCTGCTTGAATTTCTCCCTGAAAATAGACTTTTCTTTTCTACTACATGACTACACTGCAAATTTTCCAAATGTTTATGCTCTGCTTCCCTTTTAAATATAAGCTCCAATTTCAGGTTATTTCTGGGCTCATGTATGTGAACATAGGTTATTAGAAGCAGCCAGGATACCTCTTGAACACTTGGTGGCTTAGACATTTCTTCTGCCAGATACCCTAAATCATCTCTCTCAAGTTTAAAGTTCCATATATCCCTAGGGCAGGGGCAAAATCCAACCAAGCTCTTTGTTGAAGCATAGCAAAAGTGACCTTTATTTCAGTTCCCAATAAGTTCCTCATCTTCATCTGAGACATCCTCAGCCTGTACTTCACTGTCCATATCACTATCAGCATTTTGGCTACAAGACTTTAACACAGCAGTGTCCAATCTTTTCACTTCAAGAATTGTCTTGGGCCACACATAAAATATACTAATACTAACAATAGCTGATAAGCTTAAAAAAAATCACAAAAACATTTCATAATTTTTTTTTTTTTTTGAGATGGAGTCTTGCTCTATTGCCAGGCTGGAGTGCAGTGGTGTGATCTCGGTTCACTGCAACCTCTGCCTCCTGGGTTGAAGTGATTCTCTTGCCTCAGCCTCCCAAATAGTTGGGACTACAGGCACACGCCACCACACCCTGCTAATTTTTGTATTTTTAGTAGAGATGGGGTTTC
>NW_012106919.1:1975318-1977519 GCF_000951045.1 Mandrillus leucophaeus
TTCTGATGGGAGGGATTTCCCAGAAGGCCTCTGAAATGCCTTCAAGACCTTTTCCCCATTGTCTTGGCTATTAGCACTTGGCTCCTCTTTACTTATGTATATTTCTGCAGCCTGCTTGAATTTCTCCCTGAAAATAGACTTTTCTTTTCTACTACATGACTACACTGCAAATTTTCCAAATGTTTATGCTCTGCTTCCCTTTTAAATATAAGCTCCAATTTCAGGTTATTTCTGGGCTCATGTATGTGAACATAGGTTATTAGAAGCAGCCAGGATACCTCTTGAACACTTGGTGGCTTAGACATTTCTTCTGCCAGATACCCTAAATCATCTCTCTCAAGTTTAAAGTTCCATATATCCCTAGGGCAGGGGCAAAATCCAACCAAGCTCTTTGTTGAAGCATAGCAAAAGTGACCTTTATTTCAGTTCCCAATAAGTTCCTCATCTTCATCTGAGACATCCTCAGCCTGTACTTCACTGTCCATATCACTATCAGCATTTTGGCTACAAGACTTTAACACAGCAGTGTCCAATCTTTTCACTTCAAGAATTGTCTTGGGCACACATAAAATATACTAATACTAACAATAGCTGATAAGCTAAAAAAAAATCACAAAAACATTTCATAATTTTTTTTTTTTTTGAGATGGAGTCTTGCTCTACTGCCAGGCTGGAGTGCAGTGGTGTGATCTCGGTTCACTGCAACCTCTGCCTCCTGGGTTGAAGTGATTCTCTTGCCTCAGCCTCCCAAATAGTTGGGACTACAGGCACACGCCACCACACCCTGCTAATTTTTGTATTTTTAGTAGAGATGGGGTTTCATCATGTCGGCCAGGATGGCCTCGATCTCTTGACCTCATGATCCACCCACCTCAGCCTCCCAAAGTGCTGGGATTACAGGCGTGAGCCACCACACCCGGCCAACATTTCATAATATTTTAAGAAAGATTATGAATTTGTGTTGGGCTGCATTCAAAGCCATTCAGGGTTGCATGTGGCCCATGGGCTGCCGGTCGGACAAGCTTGATTTAACACATCTCTAGGAAGTCCCAAAGTTGCCCTCATCTTCCTGTCAACTTCTGACCTTCCACACTGTTCCAACCTCTTTCCAATACCCATCTCCAAAGGTGCTTCCACATTTTCAGGTACCTTTATAGTAATGCCCCACTCCTTAGTACCAGTTTTCTGTATTAGTTTGTTCTTTTTTTTTTTTTTTTTTTTTTTTTAGTTCACTCTTTTTGCCCAGGTTGAAGTGCAATGGTGCAATCTTGCGTCACTGCAACCTCCACCTCCCAGGTTCAAGAGATTCTCCTGCCTCAGCCTCCTGAGTAGCTGGGGTTACAGGTGCTGACCACCATGCCCAGCTAAATTTTTTTGTATTTTTAGTAGAGACGAGGCTTCACCATATTGGCCAGGTTGGTCTCCACCTCCTGACCTCAGGTGATCCCCACCGACCTCGGCCTCCCAAAGTGCTGGGATTACAGGTGTGAGCAACCGTGCCCAGCCTTAGTTTGTTCTTACATTGCTATAAGATAATACTTCTTTCTTTCTTTCCTTCCTTCTTTCCTTCCTTCCTTCCTTCTTTCTTTCTTTTTTCTTTCTTTCTTTCTTTCTTTTCTTTTCTTTTCTTTTTTTTTTTTTTGACCTGGAGTCTCACTCTGTTGCCAGGCTAGAATGCAGTGGTGCAATCTTGATTCACTTCAACCTCTGCCTCCTGGGTTTAAGCGATTCTCCTGCCTCAGCTTCCCAAGTAGCTGGGACTACAGGTGTGCGCCACCATGTCCAGCTAATTTTTTTATTTTTAGTAGAGATGGGGTTTCACCATGTTGGCAAGGATGATCTTGATCTCTTGACCTCATTATCCTCCTGCCTCGGCCTCCCAAAGTGCTGGGATTACAGGCATGAGCCACTGCTCCCAGCAAGAAATACTTTCAAGCCTGTAATCCCAGTATTTGGGAGGCTGAGGTGGGTGGATCATAAGGTCAGGAGTTTGAGACCAACCTGGCCAACATAGTGAAATCCCGTCTAGATTAAAAATACAAAAATTAGATAGGCGTGGTGGCACGTGCCTATATTCCCAGCTACTCGGGAGGCTGAGGCAGGAGAATTGCTTGAACCCAGGAGGCACAGGTTGCAGTGAGCAGAGATCATGCCTCTGCATTCTAACCTGGGCAACAGAGCAAGACTCCGTCTCAAAAAAA
>NW_012106919.1:1978844-2021909 GCF_000951045.1 Mandrillus leucophaeus
TCAGCCTCCCGAGTAGCTGGGATTACAGGCACTCACCACCATGTCCAGCTAATTTTTGTATTTTTAGTAGTGATGGGGTTTCACCATGTTAGCCAGGCTGGTCTCAAACTCTTGACCTCATTGATCTGCCCGCCTCAGCCTCCCAAAGTGCTGGGATTACAAGTGTGAGCCACCGCGCCCGGCCAACACACTTTTAAACGACCAAATCTCCTGAGAACTCTATCACTTTACAGGACCAAGGGGGGATGCTGTTAAACCATGAGAAATCACCCCCATGATCCAATCACCTCCCACCAGGCCCCACCCCCAATACTGGGGATTATAATTCAACATGAGATTTGGGCAGAGATGCAGATCCAAATCATATCACATGAGGAATAAATTGTTGTAAAAGTGCTCATCAGCACCACTACACTGAAGCCTAGGCAACAGAGTGAGACTCTCTCAAAAACAAAACAAAACACACACACACACAATGTGCTCATCTGCTGTCTAATACTTTATACAGGATTATGTTTATTGCTGCTCAGTCTAATTTATGGCCCTGTCAGCCACACTGACTACTTCAGACAAGACACAGAACAAGGAAATATCACCTTGGGTGTCCCCTCTCCCACCACCATCTTCTTTCCCAATGACAGGGGTGGGGTATGTTCTATCATGCCCCTCTTCAAACCTTCATATTTCTAAATGACCTTAGGATTTCTTAATGCTCTCATATCCATTATCGTATTTCATCTTATTCCAATTGTTGAAGAAAGCGGGTCAAGTGGGGAAGCCAAGACCCAGCACGGTGAAGTGATCTGCTCAGGGACACACCATGTGGAAACAGCTTCAGGGCCCCCATCTTTCTCTGGCTTCTCTGCCCTCCTTATCTGTTTATGTACCGTTCTGTCTGATACAGATACTGTTCCTTTTATTAACTGCTACCTCAAGACTCATCTCAGGTGGCAGCTCTCCAGGAACTCTTTCTTGGCTTCTCTAAGTCTGGGTTAGAGGCCTCTCCAAGCATCCTTCCCACTGTATCTTGAGTTTACCTCTCTTATAGCATGGATCTGGTCTGTGTCTGCCACACAAGACTGGGAGCTTCCAGAGGGCATGGACTGTTATTAATTTCTATATCTGTGTACCCAGCATAGTACACATAGTACCTGGCACATTGCTTTTAAAATGTCTAATCAATGAATGGATGGATGAGCCATGCATAGATAGAGTGGTAGTGTGGTTTGCCTAAGGTCACTCAGCTAGAATTATAAACTGAAAAACAAATGTTTAAAGAAGGTTGAAGCTGGGCACAGTGGCTCATGACTGTAATCCCAGCAACTCAGGAGGCTGAGGCAGGAGGATCACTTGATGCCGGGAGTTCAAGGCTGCAGTGAGCTATAATTGTGCCACTGCATTCCAGCCTGGACAAGAGAGCAAGACCCTGTCTCTAGGGGGAAAAACGGTGAGTAAATTCACTATGAACTCAGGTTTTTTCCTAAGCATTTTCCAGTATCTCAGACCAGGTGTTCTGGCTTCTAGTGCCACATGCTCACCATTGCCCTCTCATGAGTGCCCATCACAGAATGGAGGTGCAAGGGAGTAAAACTCTGGACCTGTCATTTATAGCCTGTTGAGGAAGCACCAGAACTTGAAAACCTGTCCCATGAAGGTAAATGGTGTCCCTTAGCTCCTTTACTGGCCCAGGGTCACTTCCTCTTGCATTTCTGATTCCCACACCTTGCAAGGCAAGTATGACCATTCAGACATACGGTTCCTAAACTTTTCAGACCCCTTTAACAGGGCACAGGAAAGGGTGCTAATGCCCTGAGGTCTTACACATTACTCCCCAGTACTTGGATTTGCACAACTTGGTGAGGGCAGGTCATTCCATCCTGAACCCCCAGCTATGCCCCATTAGGAGCTCTAGGGAAGCCCAGCAACTACTACTGTTAGTGCTGCTACTGCAGAGCCAGAAGTTAAGGCAGCAAAAAATACATACAACATGAAAGTGTGAAACTTTTTTGTTTCACATGTATTTCACGTACAACATGAAAGTGTCTTGGATTGGATTGAATTCCTCTGAAACAGATCCTGAGACAAGGACGTGAGTGCAAAGCATTTTTTGGGTGGTAATCTCAGGAAACACCCATCGGGAGTGGGGAAGTCAGATAAGGAAGGAAAGGAAGTTAATGAAGGGATGTTACCAAGCCAGTTACCACTGTGGGTAACTGGAGCCCTGTCCTACTGGGGAATGTCAGGAGATGATATGTGACATGCTGTCATGAGGCAACTGAGGGCAAGGAAGCCAGGTGCTTACGCCCCACCCTGTTGCCACTTGCCATTTTACCTCTGGGGCCTTCCACTCTCTGGCACTTCTAGTTTGCCAGGCATGTAGATGTTCCAAGTGGGCAGCCTCAGATGTTCACAGGTGAATGCCAAGGGCATGTGAACGGGACCTAGGCAGAGCTCACTGACGTCTCATCAGCATTCTAGCCTGGCTCGGTGTCATCTGAGCTTCATCCTTATCTTCTGTAAAAGGAAGGGAATGATTCATCTCTCCAGCTAGTGGGTGGTGACGTTAGTGGAGATGAAGGTATGTGACACCACTTGGTAAGTGGAGAGGGATGATTGACAATTAGAACTAATGCCAACTCCCCATCTCATGGCACATTAAAGAGAGATTTAGAAATCAAACACCAGGCTGGGCGCGGTGGCTCAAGCCTGTAATCCCAGCACTTTGGGAGGCCGAGACGGGCGGATCACGAGGTCAGGAGATCAAGACCATCCTGGCTAACCTGGTGAAACCCCGTCTCTACTAAAAAATACAAAAAACTAGCCGGGCGAGGTGGCGGGTGCCTGTAGTCCCAGCTACTCGGGAGGCTGAGGCAGGAGAATGGCGTGAACCTGGGGGGCGGAGCTTGCAGTGAGCCGAGATCAGGCCACTGCACTCCAGCCTGGGCAACAGAGCGAGACTCCCTCTCAAAAAAAAAAAAAGAAATCAAACACCAACGAGAATGCCAGTCAGGATGACTCCAAGGGGGAATGGCTTTAGATTTAGATCTTGATGAAATTTCTGAGTTGGCTGATGATAGAAGCAGGAGCTCCCCAGGCTGCACACAACTACTGGTCAATTCACACCCAACCCACGCCCAAACCTCAAGGAGGAAAAATTGCTTTCTTCTCAGCTCCAACCTTTGGTTCAATTATTATTCCCCAGTGGACAGGAACTGCCAGGGAAGAAGGACAAAGCTGCTATGGTAATGAAGGACTGCTTACTGCTCAGCAGGAGGGAACGGCAAGCCATAATGTGGTCAGGAACAGATGAATCTGCCCCATTGGGTGCAGCTCATTGAATGGATGGCATGTGTGATTGATAAGCTCTCTCTCTTGAAAATCCAAAAGTTTCTGAATAGGGAGGGGAATGAAGAATGAAGGAAAGAACTAAGATAGAGACAGAGGTCTCTGTTTATTATTCCATTTCCCCATTATCAGTCAAGGCAGTACATTTAGCAAATCTACTTGACACTAATCTTGTTAGACTAATTTACTATAATTCAGTTCACTGTGGGGATAATCAGATTTGTGTAAACTTTCACAATAGTCTCCAAAGGCTTCATATATCTTGATGGATATCGTCTTTGAAATGCCTGTGCCCTGGTCTTAGAATGGGAGAGGAGACATTGCAGGCTGGTGGGAAGGAGTGGCTTCAGAACCCAGAGATGCACAGAGCCACTGACTTCTCTGAACCCTCTCTCTTAGGCCTTCACTCCACCCTCTCCTGGTGACCCGGCTCCAAAGCTAATGGATGGGACTGAGACTGGCCTGGGTGGGCAGATAGGGATATCTTACAAACGACAGGGTAGTCACCCCCACCCTTCCAAATCTAATTGTTCAATAATTGCTGATCCAATCAGGAGTGTGTCTGGCATATAATAATCAACAATAAAGGCAATTCTTGTCATTATTAGTCAAGATAATGCATATAAACTTGTTAAAAGATAAACTTGGGCACATTGAAATTTTAAAGAGTTTATTTGAGTGGACAGCAACTCATGAATCAGGCGGGACCAAATCACAAGCAGTTTGGGTTCCACCGATGGGTGCAAGGGAAAACCTTTCATAAAGTGTTTGGGAAACACAAAGAAAATATTTGCTTGGTTGAAATGTAAAGTGCTTACTTGGTCATTAGCTGGCGGTTTCGTATTGGTGAAATCTCTAATAAGAGCATAGTTGGCAGTTTCTGATTGGCTTAGCTTAACTTTCACTTTGTGGTTTATGTTGACTTCGATTTTAGTTTGTTTATGTAGGAACTGAAGGTGCTGAAGCCATCTCAGCCTAATGGCCTCTGTGGACAAAAAGAGTCAAATTCTGTAAAATATTTGACAAGATTTATTCTGACCCAAATATGAGTGACCAATGGCTCATGACCCAGCCCTCAGGAGATCCTGAGAACATGTGCCCAAGGTGGGTGGGCTACAATTTGGCTTTATACATTGTAAGGAGACATAAAACACCAATCAACACATGTAAGATGTACATTGGTTCAGTCTGCAAAAGCGGGATAACTGGAAGTGCTCACAGGTAAATTCAAAGATTCTCTGATTGACAATTGGTTGAAAGAGTTAAGATATTGTCTAAAGACAGAATCACTAGAAAGGAATGTCTGGGCTAAGATAAGGGGTTGTGGAGATGAAGGTTTTATCATGCAGAGGAGGCCAGGCGCAGTGACTCACACCTGTAATCCCAGCACTTTGGGAGGCCAAGGTGGACAGATCACCTGAGATCAGGAGTTCAAGACCAGCCTGACCAACATGGTGAAACCATGTCTCTACTAAAAATGCAAAAACTGGCCCGGCGTGGGGGCATGGACCTGTAATCCCAGCTACTCAGGAGGCTGAGGCAGGAGAATCGCTTGAACCCGGGAGGCAGAAATTGCAGTGAGCCGAGATCGCACCTTCCAGCCTGGGCAACAGAGTGAGACTCCATCTCAACAAAACAAACAACAAAAATGTATCATGCAAAGGAAGCCTTCAGGTAGCAGGCTTCAGAGAGAATAGATTGTAAATGTTTCTCATCAGACTTAAAGAGTCTGTTCCATCAGTCTTAAGGTCTATGTTGATGATAATGCTGGTCAGCATTATCCCCAAAAGGGAGGAGGGTATAACGAGGTATGTCTGAACGCCCCCTCCCCTCATGGCCTGAACTAGTTTTTCAGGTCAGCTTTGAAATGTCCTTGGTGGAGAGGAGGGTTCCATTCAGATGGTCGGGGGCTTAGAATTTTATTTTTTGTTTACACCCCCCAATTAATTATTTTAAACGAAGTACGTAACATTGTGTTTGGCATACGGCAAATGCTGAAAAATGTTACCTATTGTTATCAGGAAAAAAGTCCTTTTGACCTTAGAGATCTCCCAGTCTAATGGATATAAGGATTGCAAGAGAAGGTGTCAGGAGCTCAGCAGAGGAGGCAAGGCAGAGAGAGAGAGAGCTGAGTTTTCAGGTGTTGAAGCTGCTGATTAAAGCAAGCAGTAAATAAAAACGTTAAGCCTTTACTTACTGTGATAGTATAAGCGAGGGGCTAAAACTAGGGGAAGCACTGGCATTGCCTGTTCCAGCTTTCGTGGGACAGCGGCGCACCAGTTGAAGGTCAGGTGGATCAGCATAGACCTAGGGCTTTACTGTAGAGAAAGCCCCCAGTAAAAGGCTTTGGCAGCTTTATGGACCTTGGAGTTGAGGGAGGGCAAGGGGAAAGGTCTGGAAGTGGAGCCCTGAGCACTGAGTTAGAGTGGAGAACGATATCTTCAAGGTTTTCTGCCTTTCCCCAATTAAGGAGACCTGGACAGAAGTACTCTGAAGAGGTCACCTGAAGAGAACCTCTGCCTGAGGCCTCAGAGAAAGAGATGTAGGAATGTGGGCACTGAATGGGCTAGGAATGTAGATATGTATAAGAGCATGGCCCACAGCAGGCGTGGAGATCTCGACTGTGGCTCCCTCCGAGGTTGAGATGCACTAGTGGTGAGCTGAGACTGCTGCTGGAGGGCAGCCTGCCTGGGAGACCTGGCATGTGAAGCCTTCGTAACTGCTGTGAAGCAGGCTCACTGTGCACTGATTACCCACTTGTCTGAATCCAGTGAGACCGAACACAATGATACGTGAGTTATATGAAGCAGGTTTATCACTTGCAGATAGGCAGTGAAGGACAACAGATGCCGAGGACTCACTATGACCCAATTCTCCATGGCTCAGAAAGCTGCCCGGGGCAGATGGAGTCTCCACTGCACGCGTCCCTGTAAGGCAGTTCACCTGGGTTATATACCTTGGGGTCACATGACACACTGGACTCGTGTTGAAGGCCATCCTGTGCAAGCAGGGACTGGAACAGAGCCTGGGCTATTCCAGCCAACTTTCCCTTTATCTCAGGATTTTGCGTTCCCAGCACATTCTATAGTTATTCTTGAGAACTACAAGCAAGAAAGGAGAACTGGGGCGGTTCAAGGCCACTTGGAGAACTGTTGTGCAGTTGCCTTGTGTCGCGAGGACACTGAAATAGTTCAAGACTTTGTTTTCTTTCTTTTTTTTTTCTTTTTTTTTTTTTTTGAGACGGAGTCTCGCTCTGTCGCCTGGGCTGGAGTGCAGTGGCCGGATCTCAGCTTACTGCAAGCTCCGCCTCCCGGGTTTACGCCATTCTCCTGCCTCAGCCTCCGGAGTAGCTGGGACTACAGGCGCCCGCCACCTTGCCCGGCTAGTTTTTTGTATTTTTTAGTAGAGACGGGGTTTCACCATGTTAGCCAGGATGGTCTTGATCTCCTAACCTGGTGATCCGCCCGTCTTGGCCTCCCAAAGTGCTGGGATTGCAGGCTTGAGTCACCGCGCCCGGCAAGACTTTGTTTTCGATGAGTCTCTCTGGTCGCTTCTCTTTTGGGATCCCAGTTGGTGTTATAGAGAGGAAAGAAAAACTGAAACAAGGCAACTGTGTTTTCCTTCTGATAAGACCTGTCCACCCGCCACCCTTTCACCCCCACCCCACCACCCCCAGCTATCTGCAAGGCCACTGGCTATGAAAGTAACAAGTTCCCTTTAGTGTGAAGAGGACTCTAGGACTTCACACTGTTTAGGGGGAGCAGAAGACAGCCCTGGAGAATGGAAGAAGTTTCTCCGCTACAAAAGAGTTGGCAAATAAGTTTTCATTTCAAGTAATTTTCTCCCCTTTGTCCTTTAACCCCAGGAGATTAGAGAGATAGTTACTGACAGTTCTTGTAATTTGCATTTCAAAGTAGTGTAGGCAAAAATAACACATTTCAGCACACACTCCATTAGCATATTAAAACAAATTGGCTTTGGGTCCTTGCCATTTATTTCATTCTAATTCCAAGTCCCCTAATGCATTTAGGAAAAAAAGGAGGGAGGTAAGGAAGAGACAAAAGTGGAGCAGGGACCAGATGCGGCGGCTCACACCTGTAATCCCAGCATTTTGGGAGGCCCAGGCGGGCGGATCACCAGAGGTCGGGAGTTCGAGACCAGCCCGACCAATATGGAAAAACGCCATCTCTATTAAAAACACAAAATCAGCTCTGCGTGGTGGCGCATGCCTGTAATCCAGCTACTCGGGAGGCTGAGGCAGGAGAATCGCTTGAACCCAGGAGGCCGGGGTTGCAGTAAGCCGAGATCGTGTAGCCTGGGCAACAAGAGTGTAACTCCATCTCAAAAAAAAAAAAAAAAAAAGTGGAGAAGAGACCTGTAGAGCTACCCGTGTGTGTGTGTGTGTGAGAGTGTGTGTGTGAGAGACTGTGTGTGTGAGTGTGAGTGTGTGTGAGTGTGTGTGTGAGAGAGTGTGTGTGTGTGTGTGAGTCTGTGTGAGAGAGTGTATATGTGTGTGTGAGAGAGAGAGTGTGTGTGTGTGTGTGTGTGTGAGAGAGAGAGTGTGTATTGGGTACAGAGAGATTCATGGAGGGGATCTGGCCTAAAGGAAACTGCCCCTTATGAATGGAAATTGGGTGGGTGAACTAATTGATTCGTTGAAATGTTTTTCTCTCTCACCTCCTGCTCCACCCTCTTGCCCCTAGAGGAAGGCAGGCAAAAAAGAAAGTAGAAAAGGTAGCCTAATTATAATCCTATCTGACTGGTGAAGCAGGGAGCACCCAAGGAAGGCTGAAGAGCTCAAGCTTAGGCTCCTGGGGCACCTGCTTCATCTCTGCACACCCAGGCCCAGTCCTGTGGAATTCCAACACTCCAGATTGAGTGGTTGCGGTGAGATGAATGTGGGAAGATGTCCTATCCTCCAGGAAAATGAGAGGACACCTCCTTGGGAGATCCTCTCTACCCCACCACGATTGCCATTGATCAAAAATCCTCTGGTCTCTTTCGTGGGTATATTTAGATGATATGGTTATCTACGAGGGGGTCTTAAAGAAAATAGAAACTGCAAGTGAGGGGAAGTTCAAGTATAATTTTCAAAAATTTAAAAGATGATTCTCTTGTAAATATATAGTGAGCATTTATTTAACTCCTTAATGAGGGAATGGGCAGAATGGTAAAGCCATTTCAAAGTAGGATATACGATACTGTATATATGGACAGAGAAAGAAAATTTGCTAAGTCAACTATAAAACTTTGTTAATGCCCTATGAGGCAATAAAATGGTAACCTTTGGATCTATCTTTTCTATGGGGCAGAGGTGCTATCATTTGCACTTCTACTGGACAAAAAATTAGTTACAACTTTTCTTCTTCAGATGAATTGCAAGTGAAGGGAGATTCCTAGGTGGATCCACTCAGCCCTGGGGGAGAAAGAGAGCCTGTCCTTTCCAGGCTGTGGGCTGCAGGAAGCACGGCAAGAACAAAAGGACAGAGTGAGAAGGTGCAAAGCAGTGGGGAGCCTTAATATCCATGGCTCAAATATTAAAGAAAGGGGCATTTAATTAGAGAGAGCCTAGAATGAGTGAATCAAACATGAATTTTAGAACCAGAAACACCTGTATGCAAAATAGAGTGTCTGCATAATCTCTTGCTTAACTTTTCAGACATAGTTTCCTCTTCTGTAAAATGAGTTATGTGAAGATTAAATTAGTTACTATAATGAATGTAAAGAGCCTGGCTCAGATTATGAAGTGAAAAATAGTAGTTGCTAATATTATTATAATTGTATAATACCTACATCGTTGACAGTGTAGATCCCTGAATTGGGCAAATATACATAAAGAAAGTAGACTGGGTGTGGTGGCTCGCACCTGTAATCCCAGCACTTTGGGAGGCTGATGCAGGTGGATCACCTGAGGTCAGGAGTCCAAGATCAGCCTGGCCAACATGGTGAAACCCCATCTCTACTAAAAATACAAAAATTAGCTGGGCATGGTGGCGGGCGCCTATAATCCCAGCTACTTGGGAGGCTGAGGCAGGAAAATCACTTGAACCCAGGAGGCGGTGGTTGCAGTGAGCCAAGATCGCTTCACTGCATTCCAGCCTGGGTGACAGAGTGAGACTCCGTCTCAAAAAAAAAAAGAGAGAGAGAGAGAAAGAAAAGATAAGATTAGACTGATAGTTCTTGTGGGCCCATTCTGTGAAGTTCAGAAAGTTAGCCACAGAATGTTAGCCTAAAGTTCATTCCTCCAACCTTTTGACAATTTTATAAGAACCTAATTATCTGTATTACATTTCTCGCAGCTTAAAATAGCTAGAGTGGTTGGTTTCCTGCACCGACCCTGACTGACAAATGAGTTGGAGAGTGCAGGCCAAAGGGAACAGTGTCAGAGACTCAACACGATAAATATATCATCCAGCAAGAGAGACTAGAGCTGCTCATTGCTCTGAGTTTCTCTCTTAAATCAACCAAATTCTTCCCTCATCAGCTAAACCCATTTACTCTTTGACTCTCCTCTGTAGAAAACCAGGAAAGCAAGATGTTGGGGAATTAATATCTGCTAGAGAAATATGCGTCTCAGCCTGGACTGATTGGTGTCTGGAATATGATGGTGAGACTCCTACTCACAGATTGGACAGTGATGGAAAGGCTATCCTGATAAGCTTTCCACAAGTTTTGTCAGAAGACAGAGTGATGTTGGATAACACCACTGAGCCACAACTTCCATCCACGCAAGACTTAATATATTTCCTGGGACAAAAGTACCTAGGAGACCAAAAGCCTTTCACCTTGTCCCTTGCAGCTAATCTCTCTTTGGCTGACACTGTGCAGCAAAGTGTATTAATACCCATGATGGGTGATCAGCCTTCAATAAATAATGCTGGTTGTTCTAATGTACCTGGCATGAAATATTCAGAGCTATTAATGCATTTCAGTTTAAATAATCGCCAGGGCTTTTGTCCAAATCAGTGGTGAGCTTAGGTTGTATTATCTTTTTTTGCACATATCAGATGCGGAGTGCAGGCTGAAAGTTCCAGGAAGAAGCATTAGGGCCACTGACCCTGTGGAGAAGGTGGGGAGCTATGTGCTGCAGGAATATGTGATGGGGAGTGGCCAGACCCCAAGCTTGGGGTTCAGGATTCCTGGGTCGTGTCCCAAACTGAAGTATAGCCAGTGCCAAGAGACTCGAGGCTCATCTGGTCTTGGGAAGACAGATCATCAGGGCATTATAGGATATCTTTCCCAGTCCTTGATTGTAAGTATTTCCAATGCTTCCAGTCTTTTGAGGCTGTATAAGAAACCACTGGAGAGTGATCTTATAGATTGGGAGTTGGACTCAAACTACCAAGCAGCAGGGCCTCCACGGGAGACTTTGAGCAGCTGGAGATGTAAGAAGGCTGAGCTCAGGCCTTCTGTCAGCAGAGGGGTGGTTGACATGGCTATAAATCATGTCTGAGGATTTGGGATCCGGATTGGCAGGTGGTGAGCATTGGAAGTATCTGAAAGGTGAGCTGACAGGAGTGAATGAATCTGGGCCCAGTGGGGCAGGGGTGCTTCCCACTTCCATTTCCCTTCTTTTGTTAATTTTTAGAACAGTAAATCAGAAGAAAATAATGTTGGTGCCTGACCAACACAGAAAAACCCCGTCTCTAATAAAAATACAAAATTAGCTAGGCGTAGTGTCGCATGCCTGTAATCCCAGCTACTCGGGAGGCTGAGGCAGGAGAATCGCTTGAACCCGGGAGGCGGAGGTTGCAGTGAACTGAGATCATACCATTGCATCACTCGAGCCTGGGCAACAAGAGTGAAACTCTGTCTCAAAAAAAAAGAATGTTGGTGTGGGGAGTTCTCCAGTCAGAATTGCCTGGGCTCTCCTATCACTTGAGTCCCCACACCCCTCACTCCCAGATCTCCAAAGTGTCCTACCCTGCCCTGCCTCAGACGGGGTTCATTAAGAAGGAAACCCAAGGGGATTTGAAAGGAAGGAAGGGCAGGGTGCTTTCATTCCACTCAGGCCTCCCTGTCTTCTTCCTTTGCCCAACCAGAGACCAATATAGGGACAGGAGGCTTCAGAGATGGAATTAGCTTTCTGAGCTCCACTTTCAGAATCCCAGCTGAAAGCTTAAATATTTTCTCTTCGTATTCTTAGGGAATGCGCCTCCCTTCACTCTTGCCCCTTCTCCCATCCTTCCATCAGCCTGGGTCACTCAAGTGCTTTCACCACGGGTTTCCATCACTGCTGCTTCCCAGCAGCTCCATTCTAATCTCACAGCTCATAGATTGATCCACTTTCCCCAATATGGCAGCTCTGTCCAGCTGATGCCTGTTTCCCCTGATGTTTGCTATACTCAGCCACTTCTTAGCAATCAGAAGCCAGGAAGTAAGTTTGGGAAAAAGCCCACCATTTAGACGGGCTTTAGGCCATATGCAGAGACCTTATATATGTACCAGTTATTCAGCTAGTATCTCTCAGCTTCAAACCCACTCTCTTCTCTACTGGGCCTTGTGAAGCTGGGGCAGGAACTTTGGAAACCACATTTCTGCTTTGCTAACTGGCACCCTGTTGGCTTCTGCCAGTATAGGGTAACCAGGGAGACTGGAAGGCTGGAGGAGGAAGGCAGGATGCCTTTTTCCTCTTTGCTTTCTGTTCCTATCAACAGTGTCCAGCCTTGCTTCTAAACAGGGCAGAGGCAACCCATTCTAGTAGCAGTAGTTGGCTTCAATTTGTAATTGCCTCTCCACTGTTCAACTTTTTTTTTTTTTTTTTTTTTTGAGACAGGGTCTCACTCCATCTCCCAGGCTGGAGTGCAGTGGTACAGTCATGGCCACTGCAGCCTCAACCACCCTGACTAAAGTAATTCTCCCACCTCAGCCTCTTGAGTAGCAGGGACCACAGGTTTATGCCACCATACACAGCTAATATTTATATTTTTTGAAGAGATGGTGTCTCACTATGTTGCCCAGGCTGGTCTTGAACTCTGGGACTCAAGTGATCCTCCTGCCTCAGCCTCCGAAAGTGCTGGGGTTACGGGTGTGAACCACCATGCCCGGACTCAACTTCTTTTTTTTTTTTTTTTTTGAGACACAGTTTTGCTCATGTTGCCCAGACTGGAGTGCAATGGCGTGATCTCGGCTCACTGCAGCCTCTACCTCCTGGGTTTAAGTGATTCTCCTGCCTCAGTCTCCTGAGTAGCTGTGATTACAGACATGTGCCACCACGCCTGGCTAATTTTGTATTTTTAGTAGAGACGGAGTTTCTCCATGTTGGTCAGGCTGTTCTCGAACTCCCAACCTCAGGTGATCCGCCCGCCTCAGCCTCCCAAAGTGCTAGGATTACAAGCGTGAGCCCAGCCTCAATTTCGAAATGTTGGATGCACCAGGGCCAGCGTCCAGGCCTGCATGCTTATCATTTCTCTGTATAGACCTTCTCCCTGAATGATTTCAGCTCATTTATGGATTTATGTGCCATATATTCCCATGACTGTCAAATCTGTATCTCTATCTCTGACTCTTCCCTATTCCCCACATTTGAAGTGTTAGGCATTTGGGTCTATAGGCCTCTTCAACTTAACAAAGCCAAATATAATTTTTTTTATTTCTCCTCCTCCAAACAGGCATCTCCTTCAGTCTTCTTCATTTTAATAACACTACCACCAATAACAAGTTGCTCAAGCCAAGAATCCCTGGGTCTTCCTAGCATCTGTCTTTGGCTCTCACAATTCCCCTGCCCCCATCCAGTTCATCAGCAAAGTCTAACTGACTTTCCACCATCTTCACTGCTTCACCCTAGTCAAGCAAGCCCTGGCTCAGAGTGAGTCGAGGGGAGAATCAGGAAAGCTCTTTATGTAATGCTTCCAGAATACTCAGTTACAGAATCTCAGAGAGTGATGACTCCTGTTTCTAAATAAAACGAAAGTTGGGGAAACAAATCTGGTAAGGGATGAAACCAGACTGTGCAGGGGAGGGGCTGATGGGGGCCCTCAAAGAAGCAGGATGGAAGAGAGCGAAAAACAGAAAGTTGTCCTTTTTGATGACTTCTCTACCCCAGAGGGGCCACATGCTCCCCTGTCATTACCTGTACCTGCCTGGGACTGTATGTGTTGGTGATAACCCGTAATTACCCATAATGACTTCATGGGGCTCAGCCCAGGTAGGGTCCTAGACATTTCAAGCTAATAACTTTTCTTCCCTTTTTATTCTGTCTGTATTAGCTCCCTGCATGGATTGAAAGGTGCTTATTAACACAAGTGCCCCTGATAATTAGGTTGGTCCTGGCTTCATTAAACATGGACGGGCTTGCTGCTTTTGGGTCCAGACAAGAGAAGGAGCCAGAAGACAGGATTCTCCTCCACATAGGTCTCCGGGGTGCAGATAGGGCAAGGCAGCACTTTCTTCTCATGTTCCTGGGTTGAGCTGAATGAAAAGGGAGGCAAGAGGCAGGAGGCAAAGCAACTGAAAGAGGCCTTTTCCCTATTTATCCCACCTACGAGCTGAACCTTGATGTTCTTATCTGCTCATTGGGCTTAGAACCAGAGACTATGAAAGCTAGAAGAGACCTCAGATATCAATGTTCATATTTTTATCCTAAAAAATAGGTGAGGGCCGGGCATGGTGGCTCACACCTATAATCCCAGCACTTTGGGAGGCCGAGGCGAGTGGATCACCTGAGGTCAGGAGTTCGAGACCAGCCTGGTCAACATGGAGAAACCCCATCTCTACTAAAAATACAAAATTAGCCAGGCGTGGTGGCGGGCACCTGTAATCCCAGCTACTCAGGAGGCTGAGGCAGGAGAATCACTTGAACCCAAGAGGAGGAGGTTGTGGTGAGCCGAGATTGTGCCATTGCACTCCAGCCTGGGTAACGAGAGTGAAACTCTGTCTCAAAAAAAAAAAGGAAGAAAAAGAAAAATAAAAGAGGTGAGAAGTCTATGCAGGTCTAGAGAGGGGATAGAACTTGCTCGAGATCACACACCTTAGGTGTGCCAAAACTATGCTCAAAACCCAGGTCTTTTGGCTACTCCAGGTCCAGCGATCCTTGACGTATCTCACAGGAGGTGGAAGAGAGAAAAGTGGTGTGAAAGTGAAGGACTCCAGGCAGAGGGAGGCCTTCCTGTCTGGGCTGTGCTGCTCATGAGGTCCTGGGCGCCAAGCCTTGGGGGTCAGCCTCCTGAGTTTCCTTACCTGCCCTGCTTGCTTCGTAGGGCCCTGGGGAGGAGGGGGCTTGTGAAAGTGCCTTGAGAGGCAAAACCTGTCAAACTGTTCTACTGGCCAGCTGTGTGCTCACTCCTGCCTCTGTCTCCCCAAAGCCCCACCTGTGCCCTTTCTCCCAGGAGCCTGAGGATGCTGCTGAACCCAGCCAGTTACACAAGCCTCGGTCGGCAATATCAACAACCACTTCTCCATTTGCTTTCTGAATTATTTAGCCCTCCTCTTCCCAGCCCACCCTCAGACATTTTACCACATTAAAGCTTCAAATAGGCCTGAGCTTTGGGTTGGGAAACAACATTTCCTTACTGTCCCTGCCATAACGTTTTGGAGAGGGCATATCTCCATATAGACTGGTTTTCCCCCTCACCATGCCTGGTGGTAATTGACAGTGCCTGGGTCCTAATGAGGGAACAGGCCCAGCCAGGGTGAGGCAGAGACCCTGCCCTCTGCTAGTCCCTGGTCTGAGGTCCTGGCTATGGGTTCTCCCATCTATTCTTGCTGAACACTTGCCAAATATTTAACGTCCTTCATCCAGTAAGCCAATGGCAGCCCTGGGGCTGGAAGACTCCCAAAGTCATTTTGAACCTTCCCCTGCTTTCACACAGGTGCACATCTCATCCAGGGTTGATAGATACCGGCCTCCTCCCTGGGGCTGAGGCTTTCCTGCCCTCGCCCCTAGCTCCGGCCCACATAAGACCTGGAGAGACTTTGTGTGGACTATCTGGAAGCCTCTGGTTGTTGTAGATGCCCCAGAGGAACAGCCCAGGGAGAGCAGGGGGACCTCTTATGGGGTAGGGATGGAGGTGTCAGGGGAGGAAAAGGCCTTGGGTGCCAGGACCAGAGGATGAAGCATTCTGCTGTGTGGGGCTCAGGAGAGTCCACCTGAGACTAAGGAAGTCCTGCCGACTTCTTTATTTATTTATTTATTTATTTATTTTTGGAAATGGAGTCTTGCTCTGTCACCCAGGCTGGAGTGTAGTGGCACCATGTCAGCTCACTGCAACCTCTGCCTCCCGGGATCAAGCGATTCTCGTGCCTCAGCCTCCCAAGTAGCTGGGATTACAGGTGCTCGCCACTGAGCCTGGCTAATTTTTTGTATTTTTAGTAGGGATGGGGTTTCACCATGTTGGCCAGGCTCATCTCTAACTCCTGACATCTTGTGATCCGCCCGCCTCGGCCTCCCAAAGTGCTGGGATTGCAGATGTGAGCCGCCACGCCCAGCCCCTGCCTGCTTCTTTGTGTCTCATTTGCATTCATTTGTCTATCTGTGGGTCCTGTAGCCTGAACCAGCCCACAGTCCTGCCCTCCGCTCCACTCCCTGCCTGTCCTCTGGGCCCCGCTTGGAGAAAGCTACAACCTGGCTCCACGGAGCCCCCAGAAGGGAGCACTCCTTCCTCGTCCTGGTGCCCACTCATCTGGCTTTTCTGGGCATCTCCCAGCCCTTCTGGCCCCTCACAGTCTGGGTTTCCTGCCTGCCATTCTGTTCCGTTAGTGCTCTCTCTCTCTCTAAATGACAATGGCCAACCTCAGCTGGCATCACAGAGCATGTGTAATGTGGCTGGTGCCCACTCGGCTTGCCCTTCCTTTCCCATCCTCAGAGCTGGAAGTGACCCTACAGAGTTGGCAGACACCCCCATCCCCTTTCACTCTCACCACTCTCAGCCTATATGTTCTTCCATGAACCTGACTTGAATCTCTTCTGATATATTTTTTTTTTTTGAGACAGAATTTCGCTCTTGTCCCCCAGGCTGGAGTGCAGTGGCGCAATCTCGGCTCACTGCAACCTCTGCCTCCTGGGTTCAAGCAATTCTCCTGCCTCAGCCTCCCGAGTAGCTGGGATTACAGGCACCCACCACCACGCCCAGCTAATTTTATATTTTTAGTAGAGGTGGGGTTTCATCATGTTGGCCAGGAGGGTCTCAAACTCCTGACCTCAAGTGATCTGCTCACCTCAGCCTCCCAAAGTGCTAGGATTACAGGCATGAGCCACCATGTCTAGCTGACAAAGTTTAAATCTGCACCCTTCTGGGTGCAGAAGCCCTTCCCAGGACATTTCCTCTGCCTGGTGAACTTGGACCCTCCTTCAAACTTTAGTGCAGAGACCACTCTCTCAGAACCCCCCACATCCCCCAGCCTCTCAGAGCAGGACAGGATGGCCTGTCCAACACCCCCTCTCCCCCACCCTGCATCCTATCCTGGTCCTTTGAAACACTCCCAGGTGTGTGAATTTACATGTGTTTCTGTCTCTCCGGTTGGTCTGTTACCTCCAGGCAGGGCAGGAAAGTGACTTCAGTGCTCATGGCCTTATCTCCTGTACCTGGTCTGGAGTCCAGTAGTTGTAACAAGTAGTAGGAGCTCAGTAAATATTTGTTGAATGAACAAATAACTCTCTGAGCCCTGGAGGAAGGGTGGGCAGTGTCTCCAATGGACTGTGACAGTTACCTTAGTAAAAATATGGGGCTGGGGTCCAGAAACCTTGTGGTGCCCCTTCTGCATTCCTGTAGTCACAAGGTTGGGTGCTCAGTGAGCCTGCCTGGCCAGGCAGGGCAAGTGCCTGGCACGATGGGACAGTGCCATCTAGCTGCGGCTGGGGACAGAGCAACAACAGGGCCCGCAAGTTGGTTTGGTCAAAGCGATGTCATACAGGAAGTCCCTGGGTACTGCTAATTCCTTAGCAAGCAAGCAGCTAAGGGGTTGACACAGCCTCAGCTTAATTGGTCTCCAACTTGAGGCCTAGGCAGCTATAAGGGGAGTCCAGGGTCAGGCTGGAGATGCCCTTGAAGGAGCCCCAAATGGATACTGAACTTATCAAAAGCACCTGGAAATGACTATATGTGACCAGGCTACTTACAGAGGCAGTGTCCAGGTCACTGGGTGTTGTCCTACTTTACGCTTGATGACCCCATCGTACAGGGGGCAGTACAGAACTCTGAATGCGGAACAAATGCGTGTCCCCAGGACTGCTGAGGATGCTGGGAGCCAGGCCCCTGCTCACATCCTCACTCTAGACCTGATCTGTCCATGGGTCAGGGACAGGGTCTACAGCATCCTGTCTTCCTCACAGCCTGGCATCGGCCTGGCAAGCACATAGACCCTTGCTCTGTGGCTCTGCCTGGCAGAAGCCGACCGGTGAGAAGAGCCTTCTAGCAGTTGGAGCTGTGTGGGCACCAGAAGGGCTGTTCTGTGAGAGGGTGAGTCCCTGTCACTGTCAGTGCTCAGGTCGAGGCGGCCTTAGCTGGGTCAAATGCTAAGCTGGGAGCGCTGTATTGGACTGGGCTGGATGACTTCTGACAGTCCCTTAACTTGACAATTATATAAAATGTAAACTGCTCAATACGTATCCCACCTATAGCACTTTAACACTGTTCACTGTAAATCTGTGTCACTGCCGGGCGCGTTGGCTCACGCCTGTCATCCCAGCACTTTGGGAGGCTGAAGTGGGTGGATCAGGAGATCGAGACCATCCTGGCTAACAATGTGAAACCCTGTCTCTACTAAAATTACAAAAAATTAGCCGGGCATCGTGGTGGGCACCTGTAGTCCCAGCTACCGGGAGGCTGAGGCAGGAGAATGGCATGAACTCGGGAGGCGGAGCTTGCAGTGAGCCGAGATGGCGCCACTGCGCTCCAGCCTGCGCGACAGAGCGAGACTCCGTCTCAAAAAACAAACAAACAAACAAACAAAACAAAACAAAATCTGTGTCACAAGCTAGGATCCTCAAGAAGCCAACTCTGAGATGGAGATAAGTGTTCAGGACATTTGTTAGGGAGTTCTCTCGGGATGATCCCTTGTGGAAGAGAGGGGCAATGGCAGTGAGATTGGACAGAGGGAGAAGTTGAGCTGCACTGCAGTCTGAACAACAGCCCCAGCTGACCCTACAGGGAGCTTGGGAGCTGGAATGACCTTCAGAGTTGTCTCAAACTGGGGAGAGCAGGCTGAGTGTTCATGGTATATATTGATCTGTCATTGGGTGCAGGCTGCCCTAGGCAGGTGGTGTGATCTAGGGCAATCCTGGAAGGAGCTGGCTGAGGGTAGGGAATGTGTCCTGCATTCCTGGAGGGGGTCTGCACGTGGCAGCATCTGCCACTCTTCCAGTGCTGACATTTTAGGCAGCAGTGAGCAGTAAGGAAAGTTGTTTGGGGCAGTGGACCCTGTCCTGTGTTTCTGAATCCCTGCCCTTGAACAGCTCCCTAAGGAGCAATGACCAGAGTCCTAGAGGGGGTGCTCTGGCCCCTCCACATTCATTTTCCCTACCTATTCTGAGAGGAGGTTCAGGCTGGAGGTCTGGTGAGGAGGTGGTGAGCGCAGGAGGTGCACAAAGGGACAAGAGGCTCTTGCCTTAAATGCCCACAATTAGAACCAGCTCCTTTCTATTTCCACCATGCAAGGGCCCTAATTAAACTTTAAACTCATGTTTCCTTTTTTCTTTTTAAAGTTTCCATGGTCGGTAATTAACTTTTCCTTTCTGCGAGTGAGCAATTAATTAATGCTCTGTTCATGAGGACGGCGATCAGAGCACCGTGACTTGCCTGGGAGTTTGTTTCTTTCATTCACTTCCACTTTCCAAAAGAACTGGCTTGGTGCGTGTGGGGGCAGAGAAAGGAAAGAAGCTCTGCCGACATTTGTTGTGTGCAGCGGGGCGCTGACGAAGTCCTTACAACATGAAATCCTTACCATGAGGAGGGCAAAAGTGGCCTTCCCTGGACCAACAGAAGCTGCCGGGTGCAAAAGAGTTCCCGTGTGAGTGAGCCTTCCTCAGGAGGCGCCAGCTGAATACTTCCCCGGGGAACAAAAGTACCTGCAGCTGAACTGCACCGGCATCATGGGTGTGAGGGCCTCCCACTGCCAGCCTCTGTGCCTTCCTCTCCCAGGCCCCTGGGTTCACCTCCTGGCCACACAAGCCTCAGGGAGAGGATACAGATTAACAGTATTTGTACAAATTGCAGGGACAAGGGAACATTTCCCCTTCGTCCTTTGAAGTTTTGCTGGAAATCACTGACAAGAGGCAGATTAGTGGGAGAAAAGGTAGACAAACAGATTTAATGTGTACGTGGCAGCCTTCAGAATAAAGACCCAAAAGACACTGGGGAAATTGTCCATTTTTATGCAGAGGTTCAACAAAGTATGGACAGCTATGTAGAAATGTGACTGGACAGGCCAGGCGTGGTTGCTCACACCTGTAATCCCAGCACTTTGGGAGGCTGAGGTTGGTGGATCACCTGAGGTCGGGAGTTCAAGACTGGGCCTGACCAACATGGGGAAACCCCGTCTCTACTAAAAATACAAAATTAGTTGGGTGTGGTGGCACATGCCTGCAATCCCAGCTACTCCGGAGGCTGAGGCAGGAGAATCCCTTGAACCCAGGAGGCAGAGGTGGCAGTGAGCCGAGACTGCACCATTGCACAACAGCCTGGGAAACAAGAGCAAAACTCTGTCTCAGAAAAAAAAATAATAATAAAAAGGCTGGGCTCGGTGGCTCATGCCTATAATCCCAGCACTTTGGGAGGCCAAGGCAGGTGGATCACCTGAGGTCAAAAGTTGGAGACCAGCCTGACCAACATGGAGAAACCCCATCTCTACTAAAAATACAACATTAGCCAGGTATGGATGTGCATGCCTGTAATCTCAGCTACTCGGGAAGCTGAGACAGGAGAATTGCTTGAACCCGGGAGGCGGAGGTTGCAGTGAGCCGAGATTGCACCATTGCACTCCAGCCTGGGCAGCAAAAGTGAAACTCTGTCTTAAAAAAAAAAAAGTATGATTGGACAAAAAGAGTAAGATCTAACACGAACAGACTGAGTGGGGAATCCCAGCAGGGCCGGTCTGTCTAGATTCTTCTTGGCGTCTCAGAGCACGCATTCCTGCATTCCTTCCTTCTGAGTGAGGGGCAGGACCCTCTCTGGAATGGGGGGCTTATAACCCATAGTCAAACAAGGCAGGTCAGGTAATTTCTTTACGACCAGTTTTTACACAGAAAGGCAGAGGGAAAGTTAGAGTAATGATTTTCGGCTTTGGGGAAAAGGTGCTGGTTTCAATGACTTGTGGTGGGGAGGTGGGGAGGTGGGGAAGAGGGATTCTAGTTTCTGTGAGTAACTAGAATCTGTGAGTAACTAGAATCTAGTTTCTGTGAGTAACTAGCCTTGGGAAGAATAGGATTGAGAGACAAGAGAATGGATAAATAAAGAATGCTGAGGTCACCCAGAAAGAAGAAAGGCAGGAAGCAGCTACCAGAGTTGGGGAATAAGAGGGAAGCATTTTATAGAAGCTTGGAGAGTGAATGAGGATGCCCTGAGCAAGTGGGGCTCAGACCCCTCACTCGTGGAGCCAATCAATTCTATAAAGATCCGAATGCAAAACTAACAGCAAATGTTGTTTAGACATATGTACCTATGTGGCAAAATTTTTAAAAAGCAAGGGAACGATAAACACAAATTTAAATGGCAATTACCTCTTCCACAGGGAGGGAGAGGGGTGGACGAAAAGACACATACATACAGGAAGATGCAAGTTATTAAGTGATTTCTAGTTCTCGTGAGTGATGGGCTCATGGGTGTTGAGCGTATTTTGCTTAATAATTAACATTTAGAAATCTGTTTTGTGGTATCTCATTTCTGAAAGGACCCCAATGTTTCCTGCCTCCTAGAATTCACATTCCCTCTCACATTGTACCAGGGTTGGCCTGTGTCAGCAATAGAATATGGCAGAGGTGATAGTATGTCACTTCCAAAATTAAGTTCTAAAAGACACCATGGCTTCTATTTTGGTTTCTCTTGCCTGCTCTCTCTTGGCACATTCGCTCTGGGGCAAGCAGCTGCTATGTTCCTAGCAGCCTACCAGGAGGGCCCAGTGGCAAGGAACTAAGTCTCCTGCCAAGGACAGCTGTGTGAGTGATCTTGGAAGTGAATCCTTCCCAGCCTTCAGATGACTGCAGTCCTGACCAACATCTTTTGTTTGTTTGCTTGTTTGTTTATTTTGAGATGGAGTTTCGCTGTTGTTGCCCAGGCTGGAATGCAATGGCGCGATCTTGGCTCACTGCAATCTCTACCTTCTGAGTTCAAGCGATTCTCCTGCCTCAGCCTCCCGAGTAGCTGGGATTACAGGCATGCACCACCATGCTTGACTAATTTTGTATTTTTAGTAGAGACAGGGTTTCTCCATGTTGGTCAGGCTGGTCTTGAACTCCCAACCTCAGGTGATCCGCCCGCCTCGGCCTGCAAAGTGCTGGAATTACAGGTGTGAGCCACCGCGCCCGGCCCTGACCAACATCTTGACTGAAACTCACGAGACACTGAGCCACAACCTCTCAACTAAGCTGCTCCTGGCCTCCTGACCCTTGGAAACTGTGTTTGCTATTTTAAGCCACAACATTTTGGGGATAATTTGTTACATAAGATTAAATAATTAATACATAATTATTTGATATGCATAGAATATTGAACTTTAAAATATGAGGGGGGTCTAGGGTGTGGTGGCTTAACACCTGTAATCCCAGCACTTTAGGAGGCCAAGGTGAGAAGATTGCTTGAGGCCAGGAGCTTGAGACCAGCCTGGGCAACATAGCGAGATTGTAACTCTACAAAAAAATTTAAAAATTTTAAGATATTAGCCTGGCATGCTGGTGCACACCTGTAGTCCTAGCTACTCAGGAAACTGAGGTGGCGGATGGCTTGAGGCCAGGAGTTCCAGGTTACAGAGAGCTATGATTATACCACTGTATTCCAGCCTGGGTGACAGAAAGACTGTCTCAATCAATCAATCAATAAGGAAAACAGTCAGAGGTAAAAGAAAAAAGGGAATCTAGGTTTGAGGGAGGCCGGTTGGAAGTAATGTGAGTGGTGCCCTGACAGGCAGGGAGTGGGCAGCCTGGAGGAGGGATGCCTGGGTGCCCGAGGGGAGCCGGGATCCTGCCAAGAGGCTACAGAGCCCCTCTGGCCACACGAGGGCGCTCCACATTGCCATATCTGGGCTAGGGGATGGGGAATGAAGACCACGAAGAGGCCTTCTCAGGAGGGAATGTCCTGTGTGCCCACACACTGGCCCCACTCTCCAGGTTTCTTGAAGAAGGTCAGCGTGAGGTCCCTCTGACAAGTGGAAACAAAGTCGGTTTTCAGGCCCTGAGGAATGCATGCCTCTGCATTGTCAGGGCTGTCTCCTCTGTGGGGTAGCATGTGTTATGGTTGTGAGCGGTGGCAGTGAGGATGTGAGTGGGTAACCTGGTGCTTGGGGAGTCTCTTTCCAGCATGCATGATGGGGCTTCCCCCTGGCTTCCTTCTCAGGAAAGGAGAAAAGTCCAGGGTACAGAGAAATTGTCAGTAGACTTTCCCTTCCCTTCTCCCCACCCTCACTTTTGCAGCTGCAGAGCTTAATAATTATTGAGGAATTAAATTGCAGTCAGGCCTTAAGGCTGATGGGACGTGTCAGGGCTCAGAACATAATGCACCAAAGTATGGCGATGTGGCATGCGGAGAGTTCTGAGAAATGCTTCATTAGGCAATTTTGTCATCGTGCAAACATCACAGAGTATACTTACACAAACCTAGACAGCACAGCCTACCATACACCTAGGTTATATGGTATCTAGGCTACAAACATGTACAGTATGTTACTGTATTGAATACTGTAGGTAACTCTAACACAGTGATAAGTATGTGTGTATCCAAACATACCTAAACATAGGAAAAGTACAGTCAAAATACGGTAATATAAACTGTTGTTTGAGACGGAGTCTCACTCTTTGTTGCCCAGGTTGGAGTGCAATCAATGGCATGATCTCAGCTCACTGCAACCTCCACCTGCCGGGTTCAAGCGATTCTCCTGCCTCAGCCTCCCTAGTAGCTGAGACTACAGGCATGTGCCACTACGCCTGGCAACTTTTTTTTTTCTTTTCCTTTTTCTTTTCTTTTTTTTTTTTTTTTTTAGACGGAGTTTTGCTCTTGTTGCCCAGGCTGGAGTGCAATGGCACAATCTCGGCTCACGGCAGTGATTCTCCTGCCTCAGCCTCGCGAGTAGCTGGGATTAAAGGCATGTGCCACCACCCTCAGCTAATTTCGTATTTTTAGTAGAGATGGGGGTTTCTCTATGTTGGTCAGGCTGGTCTCGAACTCCCGACCTCAGGTGATTCGCCTGCCTCAGCCTCCCAAAGTGCTGGGATTACAGGTGTGGGCCACTGTGCCTGGCCTAATTTTTTGTGTTTTCAGTAGAGACAAGGTTTAACCATGTTGGCCAGGCTGGTCTTAAACTCCTGATCTCAGGTGATCCACCCTACTTGGCCTCCCAAAGTGCTGGGATTACAGGCATAAGCCACCTCGCCCGGCCAATTGAGGCTCATTTTTAACCTTTCGAGATCATACTGTGATAGTAGCATTGATGGTTTCAAAGTGGCAAGTGAGAAGTGAAGCTGGGAGGCTTTTCAAAGGTGATTTCAGGAATTCTGATGAGGTCCTGTGAGAGCCTGACCCACAGCTATAGCAGGGAAAAAGGCAAGGGGGGCGGGGGTTGATAGGGAGACACCGAAGCAGGGCGACCTGCAGGGATTGGTACTTGATGAGAACTATACAGGAGGAATGGGGTGGGGCCGGTGTGTGGGTGGAGGGAGTGCAGGAACCTGCTGAAGCTTCTGGCTCAGAAAGCTACCCACTGCAAGCCCAGGTCTTCCCTGTTGTGCTCCTCGTTAGCATTTGAGAAGCAGGACAATGCTTAGAATGCTTAGAATTCACCCAGTTCTAGGGCTGGGGCCACAGTTGTTACCAAATGTCTGCATAGCTTCCAATGTGAATCGCATTCAGAATTACAATCAGATAGAAAAGTACTCGGGCCCTTTTCATTTAAAACAAACAAAAAATGTGAGGGATGGGAGGGCACAGAGAATAAAAAACAGCAAGAGAAAAACGCCCTAGGGTGAACATTCTCTTCTTTTTTTTTTTTTGAGATGGAGTCTTGGCTGTGACGCTCAGGCTGGAGTGCAGTGGCACAATCTCGGCCCACGGCAACCTCTACCTCCCAGGTTCAAGTGATTCCCCTGCCTCAGCCTCCCGAGTAGCTGGGATTACAGGCACACGCTGCCATGCCTGGCTATTTTTTTTTTTTGTATTTTAGTAAAGATGGGGTTTCACCATGTTGCCCAGGCTCAGGCAATCCTGAGCTCAGGCTATCCACCCGCCCAGCCTCCCAAAGTGCTAAGATTACAAGCATGAGCCACCGTGCCCGGCTGAACTTTCTCTTAATTATGTATATACATATAGTCGGGCCAGGCGCGGTGGCTCATGCCTATAATCCCAGGACTTTGGGAGGTCGAGGCAGGTGGATCACAAGGTCAGGAGTTCGAGACCAGCCTGGCCAATATGGTGAAACCCCATCTCTACTGATACAAAAAAATTAGCCAGGCATGGTGGCACATGCCTATAATCCCAACTACTCGGGAGGCTGAGGCAGAATTGCTTGAACTCGGAAGGCGAAGGTTGCAGTGAGCCGAGATCGTGCCACTGCACTCCAGCCTGGGTGACAGAGCGAGACTCCGTCTCAAAAAAATCAAAACATTCTGTATATACATATAGTCAGCACACCAGCACATGAATGAATGCTGGTCATATTTACAGTGTATAAAGCCCTTTTACATACAACTTATCATCTAATCCACACAAACCTCGGGGAGGCTGATATAAATAAAACCAATGACTCTTTTGTGTGGGTGGAAGGAGTGTAGGAGCTGGACAAAGCTTCTGGCTTGGAAAACCAGCCCCTGCACATCCAAGTCTTCCCCTGTTGTGCTAATCTTGTGCTTATCATTAGCGACATAATCCTAACTTCTTCATGACTGATGGCCACTTCCTCCTGGAACCCACCTGGAGTAAGCAAGTAAGTAAAATGCAAGCTCTTTTAATTCTTGAGACAGCAAAGCATATTAGGGAAGGAAATCCACAAGTGAGAAAAATCACACTGTGAATTTCAAAGCCAAGGGACAAAACTGCAGAATTGCAGGAGCCAGTGATAGGTTTGACCATTATTCACCCTCAGGATCACCCAGGACTCAGCCTCTTCTGTTTCCTGAACGTCCATCCAGCACAGCCTTCAGCTGTAGCCACTGAGCTGTAATGCTTTTGCTTTACGAGACACTGTTTGGCACTGTCTTTTCTGATAGTGGGGAAGATGCCCTGGCAGGACGAAGGCTCAGCTAAAGAGTCAGAGTTATGGGTGTTTTCTTACTTTTTATCTTGGAATTTCAGATTTACAAAAACAGTTTGTTAGTATAGACAGGTCCTGTATACTTTTCACCCAGCTTCCTCTGCTGTTAATCTTATATAATCGTGGTACATTTGTCAACCTAACATTGGTACAATACTAAACCGTGGATCAGCTTTTCCCCTAACGTCCTTTTTAAGTTCCAGAATCAATCCTAGAATACCGTTACCAAAAGAGGGCCCAATCCAGACCCCAAGAGAGAGTTCTTGGATCTCCTGAAAGAAAGTAAGGGAGGAGACCACCCCTCATATTGTCTTATGCCCGATTTCTGCCTCCAAAGAAAGAAGAAGTAAAAACTAAAAGGCAGAAATGAAATCCATAGGCAGGCAGCCCAGTGCCATGCCCTGGGCCTGGTAGTTAAAAATCGACTCCCGACCTAACCAGTTATGTTATCTGTAGATTCCAGACATTGTATGGAAAAACACTGTGAAAATCCCTGTCCTGTTCTGTTCCATTCTGATTATTGGTGCATGGAACCCCCAGTCACATACCCACTGCTTGCTCAATTGATCACAACCCTCTCACGTGGACCCCCTTAGAGTTGTAAGCTCTTAAAAGGGACAAGAATTGCTCACTTGGGGAGCTCAGCTTTTGAGGTGCAAGTCTGCCAAAGTTCCCGGCCGAAGAAAGCTCCTTCCTTCTTTAACCCGGTGTCTGAGGAGTTTTGTCTGTGGCTCGTCCTGCTACATTTCCTGGTTCCCTGACGGGGAAGTGAGGTGATTGGCGGATGGTCAAGGCAGCCCCTTAGGTAACTTAGGCCTGCCCTGTGGAGCATCCCTACAGGGACTCCGACCAGCCTGAGTGACGCAGATCCAAAGAGCACTCCCAGGTAGGCAATTGCCCTGGTGGGACGCCTCACCAGAGCAGCGTGTGGCAGGCCCCCACAGAAGATCAATGCAGTGGCTGAACACCGGGAAGGAACTGGCACTTGGAGTCCGGACATCTGAAACTTGGCAAGACTGGTCTTTGGAACTTGCCCACTCTATTCGAGTGGAAGCACGGCCTGATCACCCTCGGTGTGCCTCTACCAGCACTTTGGTTTTTGTTTTTGACTTGAATTGGATTACTTGATACTTTGGTTTCGGTTTTGACCTGGTTTGGATTTCTTGATACTCTGATTTTGGTTTTGATTCTGGTTAGGTGTAAACTGTAAAAGTGTGTGTGTGCCCTTGTTACCTGTTCTTTTTGTGGTGTGCTTGTGGTGTGAGTGTGGTGTTTTGTCTCAAGGAAGCATGGGTCAGGCACAAAGTAAGCCCACCCCACAAGGAACTATGCTGAAAAAATTTCAAGACAGGATTTAAGGGAGATTACAGTGTTACTATGACACCAGGAAAACTTGGAACTTTGTGTGAAATAGACTGGCCAGCATTAGAGGTGGGTTGGCCATCAGAAGGAAGCCTGGACAGGTCCCTTGTTTCAAAGGTATGGCTCGAGGTAAGCTGTGAGCCAGGGCACCTAGCCCAGCTCCCATACATAGACCTTGGTTACAGCTGGTTTTAGACGCCCCCCGACAGTGGTTGAGAGAATAGCAGCATAAGCGGCTGGCAGAGGCAAGGAAAGACCAGCAGAGAGAGAGAGAGGAAAGAGACAGAGAGGAAAAGAGGCAAAGAGGGAGAGGAAGAGACAGAGAGACAAAGAGGGACTCAAGGAGAGAGAGAGAAAAAGAGAGGCAGAGAGAGAAAGAACCAGAGGCAAAAGGAAAGGCAAAAGGAAAGAGACAGAAAGTCAAAGACAAAAAGAAAGAAAAAAAGAGATATACAAGTAGTTAAGAAAAAAAACAGTGGACCCTATTCCTTTAAAAGCCAAGGTATATTTAAAACCTATAATTGATAATTAAAGGTATTCTCCGTAACCCTATAACACTCCAATACCACTTTGTTGTCAGTGTAGACAAGGGCGTATCCTGAAAGCACTGAGGCCACTGATAACCAGTAGCCTTCCTATCAAAAATCCTTGACCCAGTAACTTGTGGATGGCCCAAATGCATTCAATCTGCAGCAGCAACTGCTTTGCTAACAGAAGAAAGTAGAAAAATAACTTTTAGAGAAAACCTCATTGTGAGCACACCTCACCAGTTCAGAAGTATCCTAAGTAAAAAAATAAAAAAAATGCAAAAAGGTAGCTTACTAAGTTCAAAATCTTAGTATAGGGCTATTCTGTTAAAAAAAAAAAAAAAAAAAAAAAAAAAAAAAAAAAAAAAAAAAAAAAAAAAAAAAGATGATTTAACATTAACCACTGAAAATTCCCTTAACCCAGCAGGTTTCTTACCAGGGTATCTAAATCTTAATTACCATACAAAGGTCCGACCAGACCTAGGAGGAACTCCCGTTAGGACAGGAGGATAGATGGTTCCTCCTGGGTAATTGAAGGAAAAGAAAAAAGCCGTCTATACCAATTCTAAGTTAATTTGGACTAAACAAGGTCTTATTAATAGCAAAGGATAATTGAAATCCCAGACTTACAAGGTTTTCAACAAAAGTAAAATTTGTTAAAAGTTAACGGTGTAACATATATTATAGTAACTTCTAATCTTGTGGCCTTAGACAGTCTAGTCCACAGACGTGAAGGAAGTTTGCTTTGGAAAAGATGGCTATCATCTTCGAAAAAAAAGGGGAAAAAAGGGGGGCAGAATTTATCTAAAAAGAATGTTATATGGTAAATTCTTGTTCTGAAATAACTGGCTGTTTAAAGAAATAAATGTTTTCAATAAGTCAGAAAGTTGAGGCATGTCGAACAATTGTCTGCAAAAGTAGTGAAAAAAAAAGTTATAAAAAAAGAATTTATGCAAGAAATGTTGTATAATTTAAAAGTAATTAGTCCTCCTGAATGCAAAACTATTGAAGAAACAGTTTATGTGCAAGGTGTATAAGAAAAGTAAAATATACCTCTGGTAAAAGGATTATAAGGAGGCATAAGAATGTGGATTTTTACCTACATTAAAAGGTTTAAACATTTTTGTTTTGAAGGTTTAAGCAAGTTTTAAAACTTTAATTGTAAAGGAAATCCTGTGTGTAAACATATTGGCTAAAGTTAAAGGGGTATCATACAGTTTTTCTGTGAACTGAACATTAAAAAAAAACACACACACAACAGGTTTTTCTTAAAGCACTAACCTGCTCTTTAACAAAAATTATAAACGGTTAAAAAGAGTCTATAAAAATCTTACCTTATGGTCTGACATTAAAAATTGAAAAAATATGTCTACAAAGTTTTATTAAAACAAAGTTTAACATTAGTAACACACTAATATAAAGGTGAAATTTAGCTTATCTGGTATAAAAATCATACAGGAAGCATTGTCAAATATAAAATGGTGTTTGGCTTTCTTTGGTCTAAAAACTAATAAAAATAGGGCTGAAGGAAATTTCCCAGTAAAAAGGCCCAAGGACTATAAAGTCCACTGCTGATATCCCCACGTTTAAAACAAAAGGTCAATTTCTTAAAAATTATATACTTGATTTAGCACATGTACCACCCCTAGAATTTCCGGTAAACCAGCACCAGCCTGAAGATCATGTTCTCATCAAAGGGTGGAAAGAAGGAAAACTCAAGCCAGCCTGGGAAGGACCCTACCTTGTGCTGCTAACCAACAAGACTGCTGTTCATACAGAGGAAAGGGGATGGACTCATCACACCCAAGTCAAGAAAGCTTGACCCCCTCCAGAGTCGTGGGCTATACAGTCCCAGGGGAAAACCCTACCAAACTAAAGCTAAGAAAAATTTAACTCTTTCATCTATTCTATTACTCTTTCTTCTTTCCTCGCTCTACTGCTGACCATCTAGTTATTAACATAAAGTCAATTTCATCTCCAACTATTGCATTTAATGCTTGCCTTGTTATACCCTGTGGGGACTTGCCAAGTCAAAGACAGTGCTCTACTTCACAAAAGTACCTCTGTCCCTCCTGACTCTCCTCAGACTGGACATTAGTAAATTGGGACCATTTAATCCAGGGAGATTTCAATGAAGACCCCAGTGACAACCAGGAGTCTTGCCCCCTGATGTAGAGCTTTTATGCCGTAGTTGGTTCAACAATCTGTGGACCACTAAAGAGCAAGGATGGACTGCCCCAACTGGTTTTTGTAATTTCCTAAAATCATGCATTCATTTTACTAGAGAATCATAGAAGTTAAAGACTTAAAACAAACTTCAGCAATTAAGACAGGATACCAAGATGCAAATGCCTGTTTGGAATGGATCAAATATTCCATCTGCACGTTAAACAAAAGCAATTGTTATGCTTGTGCACGTGGAGGACCAGAGGCCCAGATTGTCCACTTTCCACTAAAGTGGTCCTCCAGTAGACCAGGCATGGGCTTCATGGTAGCTCTTTTCCAGGATTCTACAGCCTGGAGTAATAAGTCATGCCAAGCTCTTTCTGCTATATCCCAAAGTCCGGCACCCTGTGGGTCAGCCCCCAAGGGCCATCCAGCTTCCCTCTCCCAACACTAAGTTTTCTTCATGTCTCTCACGACCAGAAGGAAACTTAGCATTCCTTGGAGACCTGAAGGGATGCAGTGAGCTTAAGAATTTTCAACAGCTTATCAATCAGTCAGCCCTTGTTCATCCCCGAGCAGATGTGTGGTGGTATTGTGGTGGACCTTTACTGAGCACTCTGCCGAATAACTGGAGTGGCACTTGTGTTTTAGTCCATTTGGCTATCCCTTTCACCCTGGCATTTCATTGACCAGAGAGAGGAAAAATAAGACATTGTAAAACGAGAGAAGCCCCTTATGGGTCTTTCGACTCTTATGTCTCTTTAGACACAATTGGAGTCCCACGGGGAAACCAGATCAATTTAAAGCCTGAATCAAATAGCTGCAGGATTTGAGTCAATATTTTGGTGAGTGACAGTTAATAAAAACATAGATTAGATAAACTACATCTATTATAACCAACAGCAACAAGCTTTTCATGAGTTAAAAGAAAAACTCATGTCGGCCCCAGCCCTGGGGCTACCTGACCTGACAAAACCTTTTACATTATACGTGTCAGAGAGAGAAAAAAATGCCGGTTAGAGTTTTGACCCAGACCATGGGGCCCTGGCCGAGGCCGGTGGCCTACATCTCTAAACAACAAGAAGGGTTGGCCCCCATGCCTTGGCAGCAACAGCCCTGCTAGCACAAGAAGTGGATAAGCTAACTCTTAGGCAAAATCTAAACATAAAGCACCCCCCCCATGCTGTGCTGACTTTAATAAATACCAAAGGACGTCATTGGCTAATGAATGCTAGACTAACTAGACACCAAAGCTTACTCTGTGAAAATTCCCGCATAACCATTGAAGTTTGCAACACCCTGAACCCCACCACCTTGCTCCTGGTATCAGAGAGCCCAGTTGAACATAGCCGTGTAGAGGTGTTGGACTCAGTTTATTCTAGCAGGCCCAATTTCCGAGACCATCCTTGAACATCAGTAGACTGGGAGCTGTATGTGGATGGGAGCAGCTTCGCCAACCCTTGCAAAGTGACTCTGAAGAAGACCACAAACCCTGCTCCAGTCACACCCGGAAGCTGACTGGTCCACGCATGGCTGAAGCATGAGGAAACTCATTGTGGGACTCATTTTCCTTAAAATTTAGACTTGTACAGTAAGGACTTCAACTGACCTTCCTCAGACTGAGGACTGTTCCCAGTATATACATTAAGTCACTGAGGTAGGACAAAAGGTTGCTACAGTCCTCTTATTTTATGGTTATTATAAGTGTACAGGGACTCTAAAAGGAACTGATTTGTATAATGCTATATAAGGTATGTAGCCCAGGAAGTGACCACCCTAATGTGTGCTATAACCCATCTGAGTCACCTATGACTACCGTTTTTAAAATAAGATTAAAAACCAGCAACTTCTGGGTTCTGAAAAACCTCAATTATTAGACAATACTGTATAGCAAGGGTGAGGAATGTGGGAAGACATTCCCTTCCTGTGGGAAGACTCAGCTGCCTTGGGCAAAAACTGTATAACAGTACTACAAAAACAGCCACCTGGTGGAGTTCAAACCACACTGAAAAAAAATCTGTTTAGTAAATTTCCAAAGTTGCAAACCATGTGGACCCACCTGGCGTCCCACCAGGACTGGACAGCCCCCAGTGGATTATACCAGATATGTGGGCATACAGCCTATGCCAAGTTACCTGACCAATGGGCAGGTAGTTGTGTTATTGACGCCATTAAGCCACCCTTTTTCCTACTGCCCGTAGAAACAGGGGAGCTCCTAGGCTTCCCTGTCTATGCTTCCTGAGAAAAAAAAAAAGCATAGCTATAGGCAACTGGAAAGATGACAAGTGGCCCCCTGAAAGAATCGTACAGTACCATGGGCCTGCCACTTGGGCACAGGACGGCTTGTGGGGGTACCAGACCCCCATTTATATGCTCAACCGAATCATACGGTTACAAACTGCCTTAGAAATAATCACTAATAAAACTGGCAGAGCTTTAACTGTTTTAGCCCGGCAAGAAACCCAGATGAGGCCGGGCGCGGTGGCTCAAGCCTGTAATCCCAGCACTTTGGGAGGCCGAGACGGGCAGATCACGAGGTCAGGAGATCGAGACCATCCTGGCTAACACGGTGAAACCTGTCTCTACTAAAAAATACAAAAAAAAAACTAGCTGGGCGAGGTGGCGGGCACCTGTAATCCCAGCTGCTCGGTAGGCTGAGGCAGGAGGATGGCGTGAACCCAGGAGGCAGAGCTTGCAGTGAGCTGAGATCCGGTCACTGCACTCCAGCCTGGGCGACAGAGCGAGACTCCGTCTCAAAAAAAAAAAAAGAAACCCAGATGAGAAATGTTGTCTATAAAAATAGACTAGCCCTAGACTACTTGCTAGCAGCTGAAGAAGGGGGTCTATGGAAAGTTTAACCTGACCAATTGCTGTCTGCACATAGACGACCAAGGGCAAGTAGTTGAAGATATAGTTAAAGATATAACAAAGCTGGCACATGTGACTGTGCAGGTGTGGCATGGGTGCAATCCTAGGTCCACGTTTGGAAAATGGTTTCCAGCACTAGGAGGATTTAAAACTCCTATCATAGGAATTATAATAGTAATAGCAACCTGCTTGTTGCTTCCCTGTGTGCTGCTTTTGCTCCTTTAAGTAATGAAAAGTTTTGTTACTACCTTAGTTCATCAAAATACTTCAGCACAAGTGTACTATGTGAATCACTGTCGATTTGTCTTGCAAGAAGACATGGGTAGTGAGAATGAAAGTGAAAACTCCCACTAAGGAGTGAGGTTCTCTAAGTGGGGGAATGAGGGAGGAGACCACCCCTCGCATTGTCTTATGCCCAATTTCTGCCTCCAAAGAAAGAAGAAGTAAAAACTAAAAGGCAGAAATGAAATCCACAGGCAGATAGCCAGGTGCTGCTCCCTGGGCCTGGTTAAAGATCGACCCCTGACCTAACTGGTTATGTTATCTATAGATTCCAGACATTGTATGGAAAAGCATTGTGAAAATCCCTGTCCTGTTCTCTTCCATTCTGATTACTGGTGCATGCAGCCCTCAGTCACATACCCCCTGCTTGCTCAGTCAATCACGACCCTCTCACGCGGACCGTCCCCCTTAGAGTTGTAAGTCCTTGAAAGGGACAGGAATTGCTCACTTGGGGAGCTCAGCTTTTGAGACGCAAGTCTGCTAAAGTTCCTGGCCAAATAAAGCTCCTTCTTTCTTTAACCCAGTGTCTGAAGAGTTTTGTCTATGGCCTGTCCTGCTACAAAAGAATCTGGGGGTAGTCCACAGAGTATAGAAAAAGCAAGTTTATTAAGAAAGCAAAGGAATTAAAGAATGGCTACTCCGTGGACAGAGCAGGGAGTTCCCAGAAGCAAGAGGA
Organism: Mandrillus leucophaeus; assembly: GCF_000951045.1. Classification (NCBI taxonomy): domain Eukaryota; kingdom Metazoa; phylum Chordata; class Mammalia; order Primates; family Cercopithecidae; genus Mandrillus; species Mandrillus leucophaeus. The sequence goes on from NW_012106919.1 coordinate 2,012,457, forward strand.
GGAAGGTGCCCATCTTAGGTCCAATGCTTGTTTATATATGAAATAATAAAGCAAATAATCACGGGAGAGATGTGCTCTACTAAGGGGGCTTTTGACAAAGGATTGTGTAACTACTTTGTATAACTACTGTCTTCCACAATAACCTATATTATTATCTTTATTTATTTTTGAGATGGATTCTCCCTCTGTTGCCCAAACTGGAGAGTGCAGTGGAATGATCTTGGTTCACTGCAATCTCCACCTCCCAGGTTCAAGTGAGTTTCCTGCCTCAGCCTCCCAGGTAGCTGGGATTACAGGTGCCTACCACCACACCAGGCTAATTTTTGTACTTTTAGTGGAGACAGGCTTTCACCATGTTGACCAGGCTGGTCTCAAACTCCTGACCTCAGGTGATGCACCAGCCTCAGCCTCCCAAAGTATTTGGATTACAGGCATGAGCCACCGTACCTGGCCTAATATGGCATTTCTTTTCTTTTTCTTTCTTTTTTTTTTGAGATGGAGTCTTGCTCTTACCACCCAGGCTGGAGTGCAATGGCATGATCTCAGCTCACTGCAACCTCTGCCTCCCGGGTTCAAGCGATTTTCCTGCCTTAACCTCCTGAGTAGCTGGGATTACAGGCGCCCACCACCATGCCCGGCTAATTTTTGTATTTTTAGTAGAGACAAGATTTCGCTATGTTGGCCAGGCTGGTCTCGAACTCCTGACCTCATGATCCACCTGCCTCGGCCTCTCAAAGAGCTGGGATTACAGGTGTGAGCCACTGCGCCCTAACTGGCTGTTGGCCTTTTATGTGCTGTCCTATCATAGTGCAAAATACCCAGTCCTGCCTATTAAACTGGAAGCTGCAGGTGTTAGGAACTTGTTTGTTCACTGTTACCTCCCTCCTATCCAGCAGTCAGGCATACAGAAGTTGCTCCAAAAAATAGTATAGATGAATGAATTAATGAAAAGCTTAATCCTATATCTATTGCTTCATTCAGAAAACTTATTTCCTTACAATTTACTGTTCTGTCTTCCTTTACTAGAAGGTAAAATCTATGAAATACAGACAGCTGGGTTTGGCTCCTTGCTGAATCCTCAATGTCTGGAACAGTGCTTAGCACTGGCACATGCTGTCAGTAATATCCATTGAATGACTATGTGGAAAGTTAGGCTTCCTCTTTTGGCCAACATCACCATCTTTTTTGTGACATCAATGTATTTCGGATGCTGATCTCAGTAAGATAATGGTTGAGAATAACCACAATAGTGTGAGTGACAGAGCTGAACACTCTGGTTTCCTGAGGTAATACTCACTTGCAGCTGAATGATGATCAGAAGGGAATGACAGGAATGCTGTCTCCAAGAGCACTGCCTGCAAGAAGGAGGCATTGGTGGCCGGCACAGGTGGCCTGTGGACTCTACACTTCACAGCTTTGGTCCAGCACCAGCAAAATAGTGATGCAAGACCACTGTGCTCTTGCGTTCCATGTCACACTCACCTCTCTTTCACCAGAATGCAACTCTTGGAGAAGCAGAAAAAGTAACGTGCTTGTAACAACCATTCACGTCTTTATAGGAGTCAAGTGTCTCTTGCTAGAACCCCTCTATTTCACATCTATTTGCTTTTCCTCTTTTATTATTAGTGACAAGGTAACAATCATAGTCACATCAAGGAAAACTAGAGTATAGAAAAAAATCATCTCAAGTATGTTTGGAATTTTGTGTGCATTTTCATCCCCCTTTTTTTCTGAAATTATATTATATATACTGAATTCACCTAGTTTGTGTTCTGCATTTTTCTTTTCTTTTTCTTTTTTTTTCAGATGGAGTCTCGCTCTGTCATCCAGGCTGGAATACAGTGGCACAATCTCCGCTCACTGCAACCTCCGCCTCCTGGGTTCAAGTGATTCTTCTGCCTCAGCCTCTCGAGTAGCTGGGATTACAGGCACGTGCCACCATGCCCCGCTAATTTTTTGTATTTTTAGTAGAGATGGGGTTTCACCGTGTTAGCCAGGATGGTCTCGATCCCCTAACATCATGATCCACCTGCCTCGGCCTCCCAAAGTGCTGGGATTACAGGCGTGAGCCACCGTGCCTGGCAAGTGTTCTGCTTTATTCATGTAACATTGTAGTATGCTTGTAAGTATCTTTCCAGCTGGGCATGGCGGCTCACACCTGTAATCCCAGCACTTTGGGAGGCCGAGGCTGGTGGATCACCTGAGGTCAGGTGTTTGAGACCAGCCTGGCCAACATGGCAAAACCCCGTCTCTACTAAAAAACACAAAAATTACCAGGGCATGGTGGTACACGCCTGTAATCCCAGCTACTTGGGAGGCTGAGGCAGGAGAATCACGTGAACCCAGGAGGTGGAGATTGCAGTGAGCCGAGATCACACCATTGCACTCCAGCCTGGGCAACAAACAGTGAAACTCCATCAAAAAAAAAAAAAAAAAAAAGACTGACAATATCAACTGCTGACAAGGATGCAGAATACCTGGAATTCTCACACATTGCTAGTGGAATTACAAAATTACAGCCACTTAAAGAATAGTTTGGTAGTTTCTTATAAACATGCAGGAGTGTTCGAGGATTCGCTTTGTATATTTAAAGTTGGAGTTTGTTGCTAAAGATGGCAGACCCAGATGTCCTCACTGAAGTTCCAGCAGCATTGAAGCGGTTAGCCAAGTATGTGATCCGGGGATTTTATGGCATTGAGCATGCCTTGGTCTTGGAGATCTTGATCAGGAACCCCTGTGTGAAAGAGGAGGCTATGCTGGAGCTGCTAAAGTTTGATCGGAAGCAACTTCGATCAGTTTTGAATAATTTAAAGGGAGACGAGTTTATCAAATGCAGAATGAGGGTAGAGACTGCTGCAGACAGCAAAACCACTCGCCATAATTACTACTTCATCAATTATTGTACTCTTGTTAATGTAGTAAAATATAAATTGGACCCCATGAGAAGGAGTATTGAGACTGATGAGAGAGATTCGACCAACCAGGCTTCCTTCAAATGTCTTGTCTGAGTAGTACTTTCACAGACTTAGAAGCTAATCAGCAATTTGATCCTATGACAGGTGAGGTTTATCCAGTTTGTGAATCTTTAAAATAAAGTGTGTACTACCCTTTTTCTTAAATTGACTCATCTAATTTTTAAACCATCATATATATTACTATAAAAGTGAACGGATCAGTGTAAGTCACAGCATATAGTCAGTCTTACTGTCCTGTTTGGCTGTCACACTTCTTTGAGAAGCCTTTGCAGAGCCTTTTACTTCACAAGGAAGTTTCTCACTTATGGCCCTCCTGCCTCTGCCCACCCTCCTTGTTTACAACTGCAGCCTAATCTGAAGGGTTGATTTCTCTACCAGTTTGAGGCTGTTCTAATTTTATTTTTGACCCCTAGACAGTTGCAATACAGTGTATTTAAATGCTTTGTTAGTGGAAGTAGAAAGTGGTATCAGGAGTATATAACTAGGGCATATAATGTGGATTTGGGGAAGACCTCTGGAAGAAGTTAACATTCGAGACCTAAAAGATAGTAAGAGTAAGCCAGATGAAATAAGAGGGGAATTCTTTCCAAGATAAGACATTTAGTGTCTTTTAGATACACAGTATTATTGGAAGAAAATTGTCAAGATGATGTATAATTGGCCTGATTTGATTGAATAGTTTTAAGGATTTTTCTTAACACAGTTTAGAAAGCATGCATTTTCTGAAAATACAATATGTCTAGCATAAACATGAGAAACTTTAAAGTTCTGAGTCATATAGTTATTTTATCTTGTTATCTGTTTACACAATAAAAAGAGACTATAGTTTTGCTAAATACTCAATAAAATAAAATAAAATAAAGTTAAACATGCATTTGCCATATGACCAGCAATCCCGATCCTAGCCATTTACGCAAGAGAAGTGAAACCACATGTCTATCAAAAGATCTCTATGTGAATGTTTATGGCAGCTTTATTCATAATAAACAAAAGATGGGAAAACTCAACTGTTCAGCAAATGGTGATTGGATATACAAATTATAATTTGTCCATACAAAGGAATACAATTCAGTAATAAAAAGCAACAACACAGATGAATGCTAAAACATGATGCTGTGTGAAAGCAGCCAGACACAGAAGGCTACTCTGAACTGTTTTTGCTCACAACACTTCTGACAACCGGTTCTCCAACTCTCCAGACACCAAGTGGGTGTCACTACAATTCAGTTCAGTTCTGCCACTAACTACCCAGAGTTTGTGTCAGACTGCACAGGCTTAAAGGCTCAGTCCCACAAGACTGCTTTCACTGCAGATGCTATTTTCAAGTACCAGGCTGCCACTTGGGCTTCTAAGATCAACTGGCTATAAGTTGGGGGTTCCTGTGACCCTGATCCAATGATTGTGCTACTTGTCAAGTTCAATAATTTGCTAAAACAGCTCACAAAACTCAGAGAAACACGTTACATTTACTGGTTTTTTTTTTTTTTTTTTTTTGAGACAGAGTCTTGCCCTGCTGTCACCCAAGCCGGAGTGCAGTGGCATGATCACAGCTCACTGTAACCTTGAACTCCTGGGCTGAAGTGATCTTGCCTCAGCCTCCTCAGTAGTCTGGCTAATTTATTAAAATACTTATTTTGTAGAGAAGGGACATGCACTCGTTTATTATATAGCATACAACTCAGGAACAGCCAGACGAAGAGCTGCACAGGGCAAGATATGGGGAAGGGGCATGGAGCGTTCATGCACTCTATGGGCATACTACCCTCCTGGTACCTTGATGTGTTCACCAACCCAGAAGCCCTCCAATTCTTATTGTTCAGGGGTTGGTTGGTTTGTTTTTGAGATGGAGTCTTGCTCTATTGCCCAGGCTAGAATGCAGTGGCGCCATCTTGACTCACTGCAACCTCCACCTCCTGGGTTTAAGCGATTCTCCTGCCTCAGTCCCCTGAGTAGCTGGGATTATAGGCGTGGGTCAACATGCCTAGCTAATTTTTGTATTTTTAGTACAGGTGGGGTTTCACCATGTTGGCCAGGCTGGTTTCGAACTCCTGGCCTCAAGTGACCTGCCCTACTCGGCCTCCCAAAGTGCTGGGATTTCAGGTGTGAGCTACTGCACCTGGCCTTTTCAGGGGTTGTTTGCTTTTTGAGGCAGAGTCTCACTTTGTTGCCCAGGCTGGAGTGCAGTGGCATGATTTCAGGTCACTGCAACCTTCGCCTCCCGGGTTCAAGTGGTTCTCCTGCCTCAGTCTCCCAAGTAGCTGAGATTGCAGGCACACACCATGATGCTGGGCTATTTCTTTTTATTTTTAGTAGAGATGGGGTTTCACCATGTTAGCCAGGCTGGTCTTGAACTCCTGGGCTCAAGTGATCCACCCGCCTCGGCCTCCCAAAGTGCTGGGATTACAGGCACTGTACCTGGCCCCTGTTCAGGGGTTTTAATGGAGGTTTTATTACATGGGCAAAATTGATTGAAACTTTGGCCTTGGTGATTGACCTCAACATCCAGCCCCATTTCCCTCCCCAGGGTTCAGGAGGTGAAGCTGAACATTCCCATTCCACTCCTGGGTCTTCCTGGAAACCAGCCCCCTCTGCCTCCTGGGTTCAAGAGATTCTTCTGCCTCACCTCTCAAGTAGCTGGGATTACAGGCACCCAACACCACGCCTAGCTAATTTTTGATTTTTAGTAGAGACGGGGTTTCGCCATGTTGGCCAGGATGTCTCGAATTCCTGACCTCAGGTGATCCACCTGCCTCAGCCTCCCAAAGTGCTGGGATTACAGGGGTGAGCCACCGTGCCTGGCCTTTTTTTTTTTTTTTTTTTTGAGACGGAGTTTCGCTCTTGTCTCCCACGCTGGAGTGCAGTGGTGCAATCTCAGCTCACTGCACCCTCTACTTCCTGGGTTCAAGCAATTCTTCTGCCTCAGCCTCTTGAGTAGCTGGGATTACAGGCACCCGCCACCATGCCCGGCTAACTCTTGTATTTTTAGTAGAGATGAGGTTTCATAGTGTTGGCCAGGCTGGTCTTGAACTCCTTGACCTCAGGTGATCCACGCACTTCAGCCTCCCAAAGTGCTGGGATTACAAGTGTGAGCCACTGCGCCCAGCCAATTTTTTGGTTTTTTTAATTGACAAATAAAAATTGTATATATTGGCCAGGTGCAGTGGCTCACACTTATAATTGCAGTTCCCAGCAATTTACTCGGAGATGGTACCATAAAGCCCCCACGTTTGTCTGGTAGATAACGCCCAGAGCCCCCTTACCTATCACTTTGTGATGAATTTAAAGCCCCTGCACCTGGAACTGTTTGTTTTCCTGTAACCATTTGTCTTTTTAACCTTTTTGTCTGTTTCTCTTCTGTAAGATTGCTACAGCTAGAATCCCCTTCCCCTCTCTAAACCAAAGTATAAAAGAAAATCTAGCCGCTTCTTCGGGCCGAGAGAATTTCGTGCGTTAGCCGTCTCTCAGTCGCCGGCTAATAAAGGACTCCTGAATTCATCTCAAAGTGTGGCATTTCTCTCTGACTCGCTCAGGTACAACATATACATGGTGGAATGGCTAAATCAAGCTAATAAACATATGCATTACCTCACATACTTTTATTACTTTGGGGTGAGAACATTTATAATCTATTCTCTTGGCAATTATCAGGTATATGTTTTTATTGACTATAGTCGCCAGTTATACAACAGATCTCTTAAACTTATTCCTCCTAACTGAAATGTTGTATCCTGGCCAGGCGCCGGGGCTCATGCCTGTAATCCCAGAACTTTGTGAGGCCTAGGCAGGTGGATCACGAAGTCAGGAGTTCAAGACCAGCCTGGCCAAGATGGCAAAACCCCATCTCTACTAAAACTATAAAAATTAGCCAGGTGTGGTGGCAGGTGCCTGTAATCCCAGCTACTCAGAAGGCTGAGGCAGGAGAATCGCTTGAACCCAGGCGGCAGAGGTTGCAGTGAGCTGAGATCACGCCACTGCACTCCAGAGCAACAGAGTGAGATTCCATCTCAAAAATGAAAAAAAAGATATGTATCCTTTGACCAACATCTCCCCATTCTCCCCTTCTTCACCCTCAGCCCTTGACCATCACTATCCTCTGTTTCTATGAGTTGTACTTTTTTAGATTCTACATATAAGTGAGATCATGTAGTATTTGTGTTTCTTTGCCTGGTTTATTTTACTTCACACAATGTCCTCCAGGTTCATCCATGTTGTCACAAATAACAGGATTTCCTTTTTTTTTTTTTTTGAGACACAGTCTCACTCTGTCGCCCAGGATGGAGTGCAATGGCATGATCTCAGCTCACTGCAAGTTCCGCCTCCTGGGTTCACACCATTTTCCTACCTCAGCTTCCTGAGTAGCTGCGACTACAGGTGCCCGCCACCGTACCTGTCTAATTTTTGTATTTTTAGTAGAGACGGGGTTTCACCATGTTAGCCAGGATTGTCTAGATCTCCTGACCTCGTGATCCACCCACCTCGGCCTCCCAAAGTGCAGGATTTCCATTTTTTAAGGCAAAATAGTATTCCACTGTGTATACATACCACTAGATACAATTTTCGATCTATTTTGTACTGAATACTTTCATAAGCTTCTTGTGTCCTTACTTTAGCATTCCTTCGTTTCATCATCCACTGTTCAAATTATTGAAAATGCATTCCTGAATGCATTCTTCCCTTTACTTTTTTCTGGATTTTCTTCCTGTCATGCAGGCCATTTACTCCTTTCTATTTTGATTCAGTGACTCCATTTCTTCTGCCTACTTTGTCTTAACAAATGTTGGCAAGTGACCCAAAACATAACTTGACCTGACTTGAATAAAAAGAAAATGCAGGCCAGGTACAGTGGCTTACACCTGTAATCCCAGCACTTTAGGAGGCCAAGGCAGGAGAATCATTTGAGACCAGGAGTTCAAGACCAGCCTGGGCAACAGAGTCAGATACTGCTTCTACAAAAAAAAAAAAAAAATCAAAAAATTAGCTGGGTATGCTGGCAAGCCTGTAGTGCCAGCTACTCAGGAGGCTGAGGTGGGAGGGTGGCTTGAGTTCAGGAAGTTGAGGTGGGAAGGTGGCTTGAGCTCAGGAAATTGTGGCTGCAGTAAGCTGTGATCATGCCACTGCACTCCAGCCTGGGCAATAGAGTGAGACCTTGTCTCAAAACGAAAAAGAAAAAGGGTTTGGCTCATGTAACTGAGAAATCTAAAGTGGGGTTCTGGTTTTAGGCACAGTTGAATGTAAGGACCAAATAATATTGGTTCTACTTTCTTCTGTGTTGGTTCCACTTTCAGACATGCCCTCAATTCACTGGTGCAAGAATTGCTAGTAACTCCAACTTTACACACTCTCCTATAACAATTCCAGCTTCTTTCCCGGCAACAGAATTACCAGAATGAACATACTGGGAATATAACTAGCTTTGAGTAAGTACTTGGTTCACTCAAGGCTAATCACTGTGTAAGCTTTGATTGGCAGGATCTAATTTGCATGCTTACTCCTGAAGCCTGCGGTCTAGTGGATAGAATGTAAAGCCGAAGTTTTAAAGTGCTACAAAGGGCCTACATAATTTGCCCTGACTTCATCTCCTGCATTTATCCCTCCTGGATCATATTATTCCAACTACAATGGCCTTCTTACTATTGTTTGAGGATGTCAAGTGTGTTCTTTAGGGTTTCTCAACCCTAAAGGGGTCAGGTCTGCCTGGAGTGTTTGTTTACCCAGGTATCACTTCAAATCAAATGTTTACATTATCAGGGAGGCTTTTCAGGGCCATCCTGGATCAAATGTCAACCTCTGACTTCCCACTCCATACCTTAATTTATCTTTCTCCATAGTACCTATCTAAAAGATTATCTAAATAAGCGTAAACATTCATATAGTGCTTTCTATGAGGCACGAATTAGATTAAGCAATTTACTTGATTAACTAATTTAATAATTTCAACAACTGTATAAAAAAGTACTATTACTCTTCCCAAATTAAGAGTAGGGGAGACTGGGCATGGTGGCTCATGCCTGTAATCCCAGCACTTTGGGAGGCTGAGGCAGGCAGATCACAAGGTCAGAAGTTTGAGACCAGCCTGGCCAACATGGTGAAACCCTGTCTCTACTAAAACTACAAAAATTAGCTGGGTGTGGTGACAGGTATCTGTAATCCCAGCTACTCGGGAGGCTGAGACAGGAGAATCATTTCTGGGAGGCAGAGGTTGCAATGAGCCAAGATCACACTATTGCACTCTAGTCTAGGGGAGAGGACGAGACTTCTTCTCATCTCAAAAAAAAAAAAAAAAGATTAGGAGAAATTGAGGAACAGAAAGGTTAAGCAGCTTGCTCAGGATGTGGTGGAGTAGAAATTCAAACCTAATCAGAATGTCTCCCAAGTCTGTGCTCTTTAGCACTAGGCTATGTTTCCTCTTATTGTTCTCAGTCTCCCTCACGAAAAAAATATGGTGCATTAAAGCAGGATCTTTTTTTTTTTTTTTTTT
>NW_012106919.1:2023584-2026440 GCF_000951045.1 Mandrillus leucophaeus
AAAAAAAAAAAAAAAAAAAAAAAAAAAGGTTCTCCAATCTGGGCCCCAATCTCCCAAAGTATAAGTCATCTTTAGTAAAGGACTCTGCTGACACTAGTTGGTTCTGATGAAGGAACCTGGGACCTAGCTTGGTTTCTTTTATTTACTGGAAAGTTGTGTCACATACTATAATATCCTTTCCCTAGGGTCTTTTTAGGTAGGGCTACCAAATCTTATTTTCTTTCACAACTACAGGCTTTTATAAGATTCACTTTGGGCGTGAAGGAGCTGGGGGTGGGGGGCAGGAAAAAAAGTCAAGTAAAATACTAGACGACCGTGTTTCACTCGTCCGTGTGAAGAGATCACCACACAGGCTTTGTGTGAGCAACAAGGCTGTTTATTTCACCTGGATGCAGGTGGGCTGAGTGTGAAAAAGGAGTCAGCAAGGGTGGTGGGATTATCATGAGTTCTTGCAGGTTTTGGGATAGGTGGTGGAGTTAAGAGCGATGTTTTGGGGACAGAGGGTGGATCTCACAAAGTACATTCTCAAGGGTGGGGGAGATTATAAAGAACACTGATCAGTTAGAGTGGGATACAAACAAATCACAATGGTGGAACGTCATCGGTTAAGCTATTTTCACTTCTGTGGATCTTCAGTTGCTTCAGGCCACCTGGATGTATATGTGCAGGTCACTGGGAATACGATGGCTTAGCTTGGGCTCAGAGGCCTGACAGACCCCAGCCCAGCCCTGCTATGGGTAGAGAGAGGTGCTAGAGGATGGTGTTAGAAGACACCAAGTGCCAGTGTGCAGCCTCCACTCCTTCAGCACTAAGCCACCGGCAGGCACAGCAAATCTCTGAGTAGCAAAGGAACCGTCAAACAGTAACAATGCGTCTGCATTCAAACTGCAACAATGCAAATGTCCATGAACATGATTATAAAGTTGTAGTTATAGTATATGGAGGGATTGATCCAGTCACAGGAATGGTTGTGAATATGATCAACCTCAGAAAGTATAAGGAGGAGGTGATTATGAAGCCCCTTGATCTTAAGAATCTGGACCTGGCTGTACCATATTTTGCAGATGTTATAAGCATGAAAGAAGAATGTAGTTGGATATATCTGGGGAAACATCCAGAAATTTTTTCCTTTAGAAGTTATTTATAAAATTGGTGGAGCATGGTGACTGACGCCTGTAATCCCAGCACTTTGGGAGGCTGAGGCAGGTGGATACTTCAGGCCAGGAGTCGAGACCAGTCTGGCCAACATAGCGAAACCCCATCTCTACTAAAAATACAAAAAAAGGAGCCAGGCGTGGTGGCATGCACCTGCAATCCTGGCTACTTGGGAGGCTGAAGCAGGAGAATCGCTTGAACCCGGGAGGCAGAGGTTTCAGTGAGCCAAGATCACACTGTTATACTTCAACCTGAGCAACAGAGTGAGACACTATCTCAAAAAGAAACAAAAAAAAAATAACAAGTATATGAAACTGACAGTAGCCAGGTGCGGTGGCTCACACCTGTAACCCCAGCACTTTGAGAGACCGAGACGGGCAGATTACCTGCGGTCAGGAATTGGAGACCAGCCTGGCCAACATGGTAAAATCCTATTTCTACTAAAATTACAAAAATTAGCCAGGTATGGTGGCGGGCACCTGTAATCCCAGCTACTCGGGAGGCAGAGGTTGCAGTGAGCTGAGATCAGGCCACTGCACTCCAGCCTGGGCAACAGAGTGAGACCCTGTCTCCAAAAAAAAAAAAAAAGAAAAGAAAAAGAAAAGACACTGGAAACTAAGAATAGTATTGTCTATATGGAAGAATAAACTCTTAGGGATTAACACTAGAAAAACTAATTTCTTTCTATATCTGAAAAACTCTTTGTCTCCTTGGAATATTAAGAAATCATTATGGCTGGGAACAGTGGCTCACCCTTGAAATCTCAGCACTTTGGGAGGCCCAGGCAGGTGGATCACCTGAGGTCAGGAGTTTGAGACCAGCCTGGCAAACACGGTGAAACCCTGTTTCTACTAAAAATACAAAAAATTAGCCAGGCATTGTGGTGGGCGCCTATAATCCCAGCTACTCGGGAGGCTGAGGCAGGAGAATCTCTTGAACCCGGGAGGCAGAGGTTGCAGTGAGCTGAGATCGTGCCATTGCACTCCAGCCTGGGCAACAAGAGTGAGACTCCGTCTCAAAAAAAAAAAAAAAAAAAAAAAAAACATGCATCTCACACATACCCTTCTAAATCAATACTCTCTACACCCAAATCACATCTGTTTCAGTGGCATCATTACCATTTATATGATGATTCGATTACCAGCTCAAATCACTGGCCAAACCAGAAGCTGAGAGCCATCCTTCTGTCATTTGCCTTCATGCCCCATATCTGACCAATATGAATAGCTCCTGAACCTATCCTCCTCTCCATTCTCACAACCACTACACGAGATCGGGTCACCATTTCCTACAGTTTAATGCAACAGCTTCCTAGTTCGTTTCCCTGTCTTCCACCTTTCTGTCTTCCCCTGATTATTTTGATTATTCATCAGAATGAGTAAGATTATGCCATGAAGTACTTAGAAATACAATTTTCCACCCATTGCCACTCACTCATTGATGGAGCAGACAAACAGAGATAATCAAAAGTCCTTGAGAGAATAAGTATCTTCCATTTCCCCTGCAATAGTTATGATCAATGTAGAAGCCATTTCAAAGTTTCCCCAGTCTGGGGCTGGGCGCAGTGGCTCACACCTGTAATCCCAGCACTTTGGGAGGCCGAGGTGGGTGGATCACAAGGTCAAGAGATCTGAGACCATCCTGGCCAACATGGTGAAACCTCGTCTCTACTAAAAATACAAAAATTAGCTGGGCTTGGTG
>NW_012106919.1:2029290-2032964 GCF_000951045.1 Mandrillus leucophaeus
AAAAAAAAAAAAAAAATTATTACATAATTGTTGCACCTCCTCATTATGTTCTAGAGTACCTGATTTACTGAAATAATTTAAAAACCTGTTATAGATTTAAATCTATTTTAAAACCAAATTTATAATGTATCCTGAATATTTAGAGACATTTATACCTAAAGATTAAAAATCAACTTATTTTTCAGTGGATTACATAAAGTCCTCATTTACACTACTCTTTTTTTTTTTTTTGAGATGGAATCTAACTCTGTCGCCCAGCTGGAGTGCAGTGGTGCGATCTCGGCTCACTGCAACTTCTGCCTCCTGGGTTCAAGTGATTCTCCTGCCTCGGGTTCCCGAGTAGCTGGGGTTACAGGCGCTCACCACTATGCCCAACTTTTTGTATTTTTAGTAAACATGGGTTTCACCATGGCCAGGCTGGTCTCGAACTTCTTACCTCAGGCTGTCCACCTGCCTTGGCCTCCCAAAGTGCTGAGATTACAGGTGTGAGTCACCACACCTGGCCATACTATTCTATTGTCTTTTAATCTAACATCTCAGATTTACATTCAAGAGAACTAAATGTGTGTTAAAGTGATTCACAAGTCTGTGGTCTTAAACTGTTTTGTCCCAAAAGAACTTTGGAATATATATATATCCCCTTACACATTTCTTACTAAAATGTGCTGTTTAATAGTTGCAAAGACATGATTTCTGGCATATTGTATATTGTGTTATAAGTGCTTTAAATATATCTTTGTCAAGACCTCAGTGCTTTGCTCACTTGGTTTATGGAAAAGGGCCACTTACTGGCCAGTCTTCAAAAGGTCTGAACTCATTTGCATTCAAAGCAGTGAGTTGATAAACATTTCTGTTATAACCATCACTTTCAAATTCTAAGCATGATAGAAGGTAATCACATACATAAAAGGTAGAAGTTTGATGCTTAGGTGAAATAAGTTTGTCTCCTTCAATATGTTTCTCTCCAGAGCTAAACATTTTCTACCCAAAGGTTTTGTTTGGTTTTTGTTGTTGTTGTTTTGTTTTTTTTGAGGCGGAGTCTCTCTGTGTCGCCCAGGCTGGAGTGCAGTGGCGCGATCTCGGCTCACTGCAAGCTGCACCTCCCGGATTCACGCCATTCTCCTGCCTCAACCTCCTGAGTAGCTAAGACTACAGGCACCCGCCACCACACCCAGTTAAATGTTTTTTTGTATTTTTTTTAGTAGAGATGGGGTTTCACCGTGTTAGCCAGGATGGTCTCTATCTCCTGACCTCGTGATCTGCTGGCCTAGGCCTCCCAAAGTGCTGGGATTACAGGCGTGAGCCACCGCGCCCGGCCCTCCCCAAAGGTTTTGAACTGGAATGAGTGAGTTAGCCTTTCTTTTGTACCGAGAGAGAAGATTTGTGTAATAGAGTTGTGAAAGAAGTCCTGAGGCACCCATTCCTTTTTTTTTTTTTTTTTTTGGAGACAAGTCTCACTCTGTCGCCAGGTTGGAGTACAGTGCTGCAGTCTCAGCTCACTGCAACCTCCGCCTCCCGGGTTCAAGCAATTCTCCTGCCTCAGCCTCCTGAGTAGCTGAGACTATAGACGTGAGCCACCATGCCCAACTAATTTTGTATTTTTGGTAGAGACGAGGTTTCACCATGTTGGCCAGGATGGTCTCTATCTCTTCACTTTGTGATCTGCCTGCCTCAGCCTCCCAAAGTGCTGGGATTACAGGCGTGAGCCGCCGTGCCTGGCCAGAGGTACCAATTCTTATTTCAGGAGAGATCATTTTAAATTCAGGGTATATATGAAACTGAGGATTTGTAAAGTAACTTTTGAAAACGATACCAACGTTCGAAACTAAAGGTTACTTATGCTAGCATTTCTAAATGTTCCATTTGAATTACAGAAGCATACTATCAGTTTAAAGGAAACAATCTGGGTTCTAGAATTAAATAGAAATCCCCAGGGCATCCATGTTACATTTTTCTCTAAATAAACAGTAAAAAAAAAAAATTAAGGTTTATTCATCTTAGAACATTTACACAAATGCTTAAATGCTGACAATATAAACCCTAGAACATAGTCATTAAAATAAAAATCACATCCTTTACAGTACATTTACAATAACTGCAACAATCGAATTTATCTTTCAAAAATTGTCAGTAAGTTGTTAATCTACTTCACATCTCTGTTCTCTGTTTTTGTTTTTGTTTTTTTGAGACAGTCTTGCTCTGTCACCCAGGCTGGAAGTGCAGTGGCCTGATCTCAGCTCACAGCAGCCTCTGCCTCGCTGGTTCCAGCAATTCTGCTGCCTCAGCCTCCTGGGTAGCTGGGACTACAGGCCCATGCCACCATGACCAGCTAATTTTTGTATTTTTAGTAGAGATGGAGTTTCACCATGTTGGCCAGGCTGGTCTCTCCTGACCTCAAGTGATCCACCCGCCTCGGCCTCCCAAAATGCTGGGATTACAGGCATGAGCTACCATGCCTGGCCCTGTTCCCTGTTTTCTTTCTTATTATTTACGTATTTTTTGAGACGGAGTCGCCAAGGCTAGAGTGCGTGGCACCATCTTGGCTCACTGCAACCTCCACCCTCCGTGTTTCAAGTGATTATCCTGCCTCAGCCGCCCGAGTAGCTGGGATAGCTGGGATTAAAGGCGTAAGCCACCATGCTTGGCTAATTTTTGTATTTTTAGTAGAGACGGAGTTTCACCATGTTGTCCAAGCTGGTCTTGAACTCCTGACCTGAAGTAATCCACCTGCCTCGGCCTCCCAAAGTGCTGGGATTACAGGCACGAGCCACCACGCCAGGCCTGTTTAGTTTTCTACAGGACAAACCACAAATAGCAACACAGTCCAATCACAAAAGAGGAAGGTAAGTTTTTGCATTTCTAATTTGCAGAGCAGGTATTCCAAATCTGACATTCATTGACCTCTGCATAGGTTGCTGAAATTGGCGCGACAAAGGCCTGAATCTTTTTTTTTTTTTCTGAGATGGAGTCTCGCTCTGTTGCCCAGGCTGGAGTGCAGTGGCCTGATCTCGGCTCACCGCAATCTCCGCCTCCCAGGTTCACGCCATTCACCTGCCTCTGCCTCCGGAGTAGCTGGGACTACAGGCGCCCGCCACCTCGCCCGGCTAATTTTTTGTATTTTTAGTAGAGATGGGGTTTCACCATGTTAGCCAGGATGTTCTCGACTCTTGACCTCATGATCTGCCCGCCTCGGCCTCCCAAAGTGCTGGGATTACAGGTGTGAGCCACCGCACCCAGCCAAAGGCCTGCATCTTAAAGTGAGTTACTGAAGACAAAGTTTGGCGATAATTTAAGTAACGTGACTGATGCGTCTGACTGCGACCACATAGGAAGGGTACTCCACAGGTCACAATAATTACCCCAAAATTAACTGAAGATGCCCACTGTTACTCGTATTTAACCATGTGTTAACCATGTAGTTATGGAAACTACAATGACGGTCACTACCTTAAAGAAACAATCTTGGGCCGGGTGCGGTGGCTCACAACTGTAATCGAGCACTTTGGGAGGCCGAAGAGGATGAATCACCTGAGGTCAGGAGTTCGAGACCAGCCTGGCCAACATGGTGAAACCCCATCTCTACTAAAACTACAAAAAATTAGCTGCACATGGTGGCAGACACCTGTAATCCCAGCTACTCGGGAGGCAGAGGTTGCAGTGAGCTGAGATCAGGC
>NW_012106919.1:2033014-2034817 GCF_000951045.1 Mandrillus leucophaeus
GAGACCAGCCTGGCCAACATGGTGAAACCCCATCTCTACTAAAACTACAAAAAATTAGCTGCACATGGTGGCAGACACCTGTAATCCCAGCTACTTGGGAGCCTGAGGCAGGAGAATCACCTGAACCGGGAGGCGGAGGTTGCAGTGAGCCAAGATGGCTCCACTGCACTGCAGCCTGGGCAACAAGACCGAAACTCCGTCTAAAAAAAAAAAAGAAAGAAAAGAAACTTACAATCTGTTAGAGGAGACAGCAAACAAAAATAATACAAGGTTCACATACTACAAAGCAGACGGGAAGGAATTAGAAGAGAATTTCTATGGGCAGAGCAAAGTTTTGGGTCACAGGAATCACGAACTGGGGAGAATTATTTGTCAGGTTTAATTAAAGGAAAAGGAACAAATAGAGTTTAAAGATTAGAAGGTTACAGGTGGCACGCCACAATCCCCAAAACAAACCCCACCTTGTCCCAGCCCCAGTCATCTCCCAAGGGGGTATATCTTGCCCAGAGAGCCTGGAAGGCAGGGACATTTGTTTTTACAGCTCAGTCACTATTATTCCAGCCAAAAAAAAGCACTTCCTGTGAGGATGAAGTGATTACCCCAGGTCACCTGGCCACATTCCTCTCCTGGAGCCGGTGCCGGCCGCCCCTCCACCAACGCCGCGCTCCGAGGTCACGCAGCTGCCTGCGACCACGAAGTCCTCAGTGAGGCCGCTTCCCACGCCCTGGAGACGTGGTCTCCCCTCCCGCGAGGGTCCCTCTGACCCCACCCGGGCAACTAGGGCACCGCAGGCTGTTACCCAACTAACCATCAAGTGCGGCGCCGAGCGCGTGCGTGGCGTGGCGTGGCGTGGCGCGGAGGGGCGCGGCGGGGCTGGGCTGCGCTCTAGGCACCATGCGGTCCCCACGCCTAGAGCTCACCTGACTGCGATTCAAGGGACCACTCGGCAGCCTGATAACGCGCCCCCGGCCGAGCCTGCGCAATGGGGGCGCAGTCGGCCCTCGCGCCCTCTGCTCCCCAAAACAAGCGCGTGGAAAGCTTGGTCCGGGCTTCTCACAGCCGCGCGCACAGACTTGTTCTCCCCCCGCGAGTCTCCCGGGAGCGTCGCTGCCACCTGCACGCGTTCGGCACACAAACTTCGGTCTCACCCCTCAGTTTCTGCCAGAGAAAAAGGAAAAGTCACCTAGAGGCCTGACCCTGACGGGTAGGGGGAGACGAGCGCGCGGAGTAGCGGGAAGCGTCTGAGGAGCGGGGACTGGGCAGCGTTTGAATGGATGCGGGTGCCGTTGGCACCCGGGAAGACGCCGGGGGCCGGCGCTGTGGAGCCGGGCACGGGCTGGGATGTGTTTGGATTCCAATCCGGGCCTGACACCAGTTGAGTGACCTCGGAAAGTTCCCCAACCGTCCGGGCCTGTTTCCTCCCTCTGAAGTGGCGACAGTAATAGAACTGACCTCGTAGGCTCATCGGGAGGCCCTGAAGGGAGAACCCATGCAACTTGCCACCGCAGAGCCAGGCCCGCGGCGGTTGGCGCCTGGTGGGTATTAAAGACAGTCGGGAAAGAAGAGCAGGTAAGAGGGCGGGGAGACTGGCCGGTGGGTTGGGGTGTGCACCTCGGCAACGTGGAGAAGCGAGAATGCAAGGGCCGGACGCCTATGGACGATGCGTGTGTGGGGCCGGATAGAATCGTGGCAGGCGGCGCTGGGGCTGATGCGCCTCACCCAGATTAGCCTCTGTAATCCTCACAGCCCTGTGAAGCGGGCACTGCCGTGAACATTTTGTAAATAAGGGACCCGAGGCTCAGA
>NW_012106919.1:2035317-2035825 GCF_000951045.1 Mandrillus leucophaeus
ATGTTAGCCAGGATGGTCTCGATCTCTTGACCTCGTAATCTGCCCGCCTCAGCCTCCCAAAGTGCTGGGATTACAGGCGTGAACCATCGTGCCCAGCTAGATAATCTTTGTTACCTAAAATTGATAATAGATTCTTAGATACAATATCAGGGCACACCAAAAGAAAAAGTGAATAAATTGGACTTTATCAAGATTAAAAGCTTTTGTGTATAGAGGGTATGATCAACACTGTGAAAAGACAAAGTACAGGATGGGACAAAGATTTGTAAACCATGTATCTGATAAGGGTGCAATATGCAGAATAGGCCAAGTGCAGTGGCTCACACCTGTAATCCTAGCATTTTGGGATGCCCAGGCTGGTGGATCACCTAAGGTCAGGAGTTTGAGACCAGCCTGGCCAACATGGTGAAACCCTATCTCTACTAAAAATACAAAAATTAGGCGGGTGGGGTGGAGGAGGCTGCTGTGCGCCAAGATGGCGCCACTGCACTCCAGTCTGCACGACAGA
>NW_012106919.1:2036230-2041629 GCF_000951045.1 Mandrillus leucophaeus
AGGTCCTACTTAGCCCTTTAGAAATGCAGGTATAGCCTTTTTCACCAGACATTCCCTACAGGGCAAGTTCTTCTAACTCCTCAAGAGTTAACAGTCAATTTACAAACCAAAGCATGCCCGCTACAGAACTCTCACCTTTTAGGAGGTGACCTCAAGACAACAGCCTGCCCACAAAGCTGCCAGCAGTCACCAGCTCAACCACTGCATAGGTAAGGCACCAAGCTAACATGTGGACCCCCATCTTCCTTGTTTCCTCTCCTGCCTTTTAAAAGTGCCTGCTTTCTGCTCCAAAAGGGAAGAGGCACATGGAAAGGCAGGAGGCCTACACCTCTTCCCCTAAGCTGACTTTGGAATAAATTACTTTCTTTGTATCAGGTCTTACTCTTGTCAGTTGGATTCAGCATGTGGGAGCAACTTACCCACATTTCAGTTACACTAGTATGGCTACAAAAAAATTTTTTTAAGGAATAAAATATTGGTGAGAACGTGGAAAAATTCAAACTTCATACTTTGCTGATGGGGATGTAAAATAGGGCAGCTACTGTGGAAAAGTTTGGTGGTTCCTCAAAAAGTTAAAGAATTACTATACGATGCAGCAATTCTGCTACTGAAGCAGGGTCATTTCCTGGGGTAAATACCTGAGGTTCCTCATCTAGTGCCAAGAAGATTAAGGACACGGATACACACAAGGAGCGAGTTTAGGAGCGGAGATTTAATAGGCAAAGGAAAGAGAAAGGAGAAAATCTCTCTCACGAGAGAGAGGGGCTCTCCAGTGAGAATTCTGGCACACGGCAGAGTGCACCAGATTTTATAGACAGGCTTAAGGAGGCAGTGCCTGATTTACATAGGGTCCAAAGATTGGTTGGACCAGGTGTGATGTTTACATCATGCGCTGGGTAAGCTGGCTTCCCCACCCTAATCTTATTATGCAAATGGATCTTTGCTTGGCTGGCACCATGTTGCCTGCTCCTTACTGCACAGGTGGCTAGCAAAGAGAAGGGACAATGAAGCTGCCATTTTGAACATGCCTAGTCCCAGGTAGCCTTTTCCTATTGGCACAACTGCCGGCATTCACCCGTGCAAGCACCCAGCTTGCTTGTCTATGTTTGCAGCTTGATTTTACAGGCTGTTCTTTGTTACAAAAGAAAATTATTTGGGGGCTGTTTTTCATTAAAAGGAAAACCTTCCCAAGGACTCCTGTAGCTTATCTGCCTAAATAATTTCTTCTTAACGCCTATATCAGTAGTAGGTATATTACCAAAATAAAACAGGCATTCAAACAAATACTTGTACAGCAGCACTATTCACAGTAGCCAAAAGTTGGAAACAATTCACATGTCCATCAATGGATGCATGGATAAACAAATATGTCATGCAGCTATAAAAGGGAATGAAGTACTAATAAATCCCACAACGTGGATAAACCTTAAGAAAATGGTAAGTGAAAGTAGCCAGACACTAAAGCTTCAAAATTGTATGTGTGATTTTGTTGGAGGCATTTGAACTGGACAACTCCATCTTGTATAGGGACTGGGTAAAATAAGACTGAAACCTACTAAGCTGCATTCCCAGACGGTTAGGCATTCTAAGTCACAGGATGCGGTAGGAGGTCAGCATAAGATACAGGTCATAAAGACCTTCCTGATAAAAAAGCCTGGAGTAAAGAAGCCAGCCAAAACCCACTAAAACCAAGATGGCCACGAGAGTGACCTCTGGTCATCCTCACTACTACACTCCCACCAGCGCCAGGACAGTTTACAAATGCTATGGCAACCTCAGGAAGTTACCCTATATGGTCCAAAAAAGGGAGGCATGAATAATCCACCTCTTGTTTAGCATATAATCAGAAATAACCATAAAAATGGGCAACCAGCAGCCCTCAGGCTCTGTCTATGCAGTAGCCATTCTTTTATTCCTTTACTTTTTAAATAAACTTGCTTTCACTCTACTCTGTGGACTTGCCCTGAATTCTTTCTTTCTTTTTTTTTTTTTGAGACAGTCTTGCTCTGTCGCCCAGGCTGGAGTGCTGGAGTGCAGTGCCACGATCTCGGCTCACTGCAAGCTGCGCCTCCCGGGTTCACACCACTCTCCTGCCTCAGCCTCTCGAGTAGCTGGGACTACAGGTGCCCGCCACTATGCCTGGCTAATTTTTTGTATTTTTTAGTAGAGATGGGGTTTCACTGTGTTAGCCAGGATGGTCTCGATCTCCTGACCTAGTGATCTGCCCGCCTCGGCCTCCCAAAGTGCTGAGATTACAGGCGTGAGCCACCACGCCCGGCCTACCCTGAATTATTTCTTGCACGAGATCCAAGAACCCTCTCTTGGGCTTTGGATCGGGGCCCCTTACCAGTAACAATTTCATTTTATGAAATACCCAAAATAGGTAAATCCATAGAGACAGAAAGCAGATTAGTGGTTGCGGGGGGTGCTGGGGATAGAGAGAAAGGGAATGACTGATTAATGGGTTGGAGTTTTCTTTTGGGGTGATGAAAATGATTTGGAACTTGATATATAAGTGGTGACTGTGTTAACCAAAGAGGGGTCCGGATCCAGACCCCAATAGAGGGTTCTTGGATCTTGTGCAAGAAAGAATTTGAGGCAAAGTCCATAGAGTAAACTGAAAGCCAGTTTTTAGGAAAGTAAAGGAATAAGAGAATAACTGCTCCATAGACAGAGCAGCCCCAAGGGTGCTGGTTGTCCATTTTCATGGTTATTTCTGGTTCAAACGGCTCTGACAGTTGCGTGTGCTATTGTGAAATATGTATTTGGTCTTCTTCCCCATTTCCTGGTGGCATACAACTTCTAAAATCCTTGGAACCTCCGAAGTGATGTGTCTTTTTATATGTTAATGAGTTGACTGATGGTTGGGGGCTCCTGGATAGCTTCAGGATTGAGGGCTGGTCACAGGAAAGAGCAAACCTTGATTAGAGAGTTGGGACTTGCAGGCACACCCCTCAACCTCCATGGAGGGGAGGAGGGCTGAAAGTTATGTTGATTACCAATGACCAATGATTTAATTACTCATAGCTACATGATGCTTTCATAAAAATGCAAAAGGACTGGGTCCAGAGAGCTTCAAATTAGTGGAACACATGGAGGCACCTGGAGGTGTCATGCCCTGAGAGGGCATGGAAGCTTCATGCTCTTTCCCACATAAGCATTTCTTTCATCTGGTGTTCATCAGTCTCATTTGTAATATCCTTTATAATAAACCAGTAAATGTAAGTAAAGTGTTTTCCTGAGTTCTGTGAGCCACTTTAGCAAATTACTTGAACTCCAAGAGCGGGCAGTAGGAATCTTGATTTATAGCCAGTCAATTAGAAGCACAAGTAAAACCACCTTGGGCTTATGATTGGCATTGGAAATAGGGGCAAGCTTGTGGGACTGAGCCCTCACTTTTGGCATCTGACACTCTCTCCAGGTGGATAGTGTGACAGTTGAGTTGAATCCGAGGACACGCTAGTGTCCACCGAAGAATGGATTGGTTACTGCTGGGGAGAAATTCCCACACACATTTTGGTTACCAAGAGTCACAGAATGGTGAATATACTAAATACCACTGAAATGTACACTTTAGCCAGGCACAGTGGCTCATGCCTGTAATCCCAGCACTTTGGGAGGCCGAGGTGGGCAGATCACCTGAGCTCAGGAGTTTGAGACCAGCCTTATCAACATGGAGAAACCCCATCTCCATTAAAAATACAAAAATTAGCCACGTGTAGTGGCACGTGCCTGTAATTCCAGCAACTCGGGAGGCTGAGGCAGGAGAATCACTTGAACCCGAGAAGCAAAGGTTGCAGTGAGCCAGGATGGTGCCATTGCACTCCAGCCTGGGCAACAAGTGCGAAACTCCATCTCAGAAAGAAAAAAAGAAAAGAAAAGAAATATGCACTTTAAGATGGTTGATTTTATGTTACATGAATTCACCTGACTTAAAATAAATACAAAGAAACAGATTTTCCATGAATCTTATGAAGCTTTTGGGAGGGGCTCTAACAGTATATTCATAGGATCATATCTAATTTTTTTTTTTTTAAGACGGAATCTTGCCCTGTCGCCCGGACTTGAGTTCAGTGGCATGATCTCAGCTCACTATAACCTTCACCTCCCAGGTTCAAGCGATTCTCCTGTGCCTTGGCCTCCTGAGTAGCTGGGATTACAGGTGTGCACCACCATGCCCAGCTAGTTTTTTTTTTTTTTTTTTTTTTTTTTTTAGTAGGGATGGGGTTTTGCCATGTTGGCCAGCTGTTCTTGAACTCCTGGCCTCAAGTGATCTGCCCACCTTGGCCTCCCAAAGTTCTGGGATTACAGGCATGAGCCACCGCACCCAGCTGGATCGTATCTAAGTTTATAATTTTAACTTTTCATTATTTTCTTAAAGAGGGCCACTGTGGTAGACACTATAAGCACCCCCTCCCAAAGATGTCCATGTTTTAATCCTCGAAACCTGTGAATATGTTATATAATATGACAAAGGGTAATTAAGGTTACAGATAGAATTAAGGTTGCTAATCAGCTGGCCTTAAAATAGGGAGATTATCCTGGATTGTCTAGGTGAACCCAGTATAATCAAGAGTCCTTAACATGGAAGAAGGTGACAGAGAGGAGGTCAGAGTGAAGCAATCTAAGAAAGGCTTATCTGTTGTTGCTGGTTTTGAAGATGGAGGAAGAAGCCACAACTCAAGGAATGCAGATGGTCTCTAAAGCTGGAAAAGACAAGGAAACTGATTTTTTCCCAGAGCCTCCAGAAAGGAACACAGCCCTCTCGACACTGAGTTTTAGCCCAGTGAGTCCTGTCTGGACCTTTTAACTACAGAGCTATGAGAGAAATCTGTGTTGTCTAAAGCTACAAAGTTTGTGGTAATTTGTTATAGCAGTGATAGAAAACTAATACAGCCACCTTAGATGTGCATACCTCAGGCCCCGCAAAACTTTTATCTTCCGCTAACAAGCAATATAAGAGTACAGGCTTTGAAGTTGGAAGACCTGGTCTTGTAACTTACTTGCTGTGTTACTGTGGGCAAATCACTGAACTCTTCCAGGCCTTAGTTTCTTCACAGGTACATTGGAGATAATACCTACAAACCTGATCTATTGTGCGGATTAAAAGAGAAAGTGATTAATAAAACTTGGAAAGTGCTCTAAAAATGTTCATGCGTCATTTTAAGTTGTTAATAAAGAGTGTTAGAGTGACTAAGTGACTCCAAGCTTATTAGCTGGAAAAATAGAAGTAGGAGAGGCGATTCTCTGGGACGTGCCTGTAGTCCCAGTTACTTGGGAGGCTGAGGCGGGCAGAATTGCTTGAGAGTCCAGCCTGGGTAACATAGGGAGACCTGCCACTAAAACATGAAAAAAGAAAAGACAGTTGGAGGGTAAGAAAAGGAAACTAGTTTTGATGA
>NW_012106919.1:2042858-2045442 GCF_000951045.1 Mandrillus leucophaeus
AAAATCATTTGGAATCTACAAAAAGGCTAATAAAACTTAGCAAGTTTGTAAGAAACAATAAACAAAAATCAATTGTATTTTTATATAGAATTAGCAGACATTTTTAAGTAGATAATAAAATCAGTACTATTTTCAATAGGAGCAAAACATGCTTAAAATTAGGAATAATTACGACAAAAGATTTGTAAGGCCTGTACACTGAAAGCTATAGAACATTTCTGAGAGAAATAAGAGACCGAAATTAATGGAGAGATAATACCATGTTCATGAATTGGAAGATTCAATATTGTGAAGAACTCAATTATCTCCAAATTATCTATGGAGTTGTGATACTATGATACCTATATATTGATTTTCATCCATAGTTACTAGCTTGTAACTCCGGTAGTTCTTGCTATAATGTTGGGGTACTTTAGGCCTCAGAAGCAGACCTCAGGAAACAGAATCTCTCTCTGATCTTCTACTGCTGTCCTTTCACCGGCTCCCTTTTCTCCCCCAAGGTGGGACTGTCATCTTCCCCTGTCTTTCCATAAAGAAATTCCCTGACCTACCTTGTCTGACTGTAAGTCATAAAACCCCTATTTTAGAAAGGGTCCTGCTCCACACCCTGAAGGAAGGAATGCTGCACACAGAGGCCAAGAAGAATCTGGACAAATAGGCCTTGCTAGGTATCCCCATTCAGTCTATTTTAGATCCTGCCCTTTTTATCTAATCACATTTCTACATGATTGTCAATCATGCCTATCCAATGAAGTCTTCATAAAAGGCCCAAGAAGACAACATTATAGAGAGCTTCCAGATAGCTGAACAAGGGGAGTAACAAGCGAGCAAGAACTCATCCACATGCCAGGAGGGCAGTGTACCCCAACTCCACAGGGACAGAAACTCCTGTGATCAGACCCTTCCGGACCTTGCCCTGTGTATCTCTTCATCTGGCTATCTATTTATACCCTTTAAAGTATCCTGGCTGAACGCAGTGCTTCACGCCTGTAATCCCTGCACTTTGGGAGGCCAAGGCTGGTAGGTCACTTGAGGTCAGGAGTTGGAGACCAGCCTGACCAATATGGTGAAACCTCATTTCTACTAAAAATACAAAAATTAGCCAGGTGGGTGTGGTGGCCCATGCCTGTAGTCCCAGCTACACAGGAGGCTGAGACAGGAGAATTGTTTGAAATCGGGAGGCAGAGGTTGCAGTGGGCCAAGACTGTGCCACTGTACTCCAGTCTGGGCGATAGAGTGAGACTCCATCTCTAAAAATTAAATAAAATAAATTAATAAATCCTGGGCCAGGCACAGTGATTCATGCCTATAATCCCAGCACTTTGGGAGGCCAAGGCGGGTGGATCAACTGAGGTCAGGAGTTCGAGACCAGCCTGGCCAAACATGGTGAAACCCCGTCATTAGTAAAAATACAAAAAAATTAGCCAGGCATGGTGACGGATGCCTGTCATCCCAGCTACTTGGGAGGCTGAGGCAAGAGAATCGCTTGAACCTGGGAGGCAGAGGTTGCAGTGAGCTGAGATCATGCCAGTGGCACTCCGGCCTGGGCAAAAAGTGTGAGGCTCCATCTCAAAAAAAAAA
Organism: Mandrillus leucophaeus; assembly: GCF_000951045.1. Taxonomy (NCBI): domain Eukaryota; kingdom Metazoa; phylum Chordata; class Mammalia; order Primates; family Cercopithecidae; genus Mandrillus; species Mandrillus leucophaeus. The sequence continues at coordinate 2,044,440 of NW_012106919.1, forward strand.
AATAATAATAATCCCTTGTATGGCTGGGCACAGTGGCTCATGCCTGTAATCCCAGCACTTTGGGAGGCCGAGGTGCGTGGATCACCTGAGGTCAGGAGTTTGAGACCAGCCTGACCAACATGGTGAACCCGTCTCTACTAAAAAATACAAAAATTAGCTGGGCCTGATAGCGGGTGCCTGTAATCCCAGCTACGTGGGAGGCTGAGGCAGAAGAATCACTTGAACCTGGGAGACAGAGGTTGCAGTGAGCCGAGATCATACCACTGCACTCTAGCCTGGGCAACAGAGCAAGATTCCATCTCAAAAAAAAAAAAAGCGCACACACATACACATATATATATCCTTTGTAATAAACCAGTAAATGTAAGTAAGTGTGTCCCTGAGTTCTGTAAGCCACTCTAGCAAAGAGGATCATGGGAACTCCATCTTAAAGTCAGCTGATCAAACATCCAGAGGCCTGGTCTTGTGACTAGTGGGAAGCAGGAGGTGTTCTTGTGGGACTAAGCCCTCAACTTGTGGTTTCTGAGGCTATTTCCAGGTAGATAATGTCAGAATTCAATTGAATTGGAGGACACCCAGCTGCTATCTGCTGCAGAATTGATTGCTTGGTATCTGAGGAGAAACCAACTCATATTTGGTCCCAGAAGACTTCTGGGTTGATTGTTGTGGTGTGAGAACAGTGGAAAAACATCGTTTGAGTTTTTCAACTATCCCAAGAATCAGTGCAATCCCAATTAAAATCTTTTTTAAAAAATATTTTACAGAAAAAATTGACAGGCTGCTTCTAAAGTTCATATGAAAGGGAAAAATTTTTAAAACCCCAAAACTTAGAGTAGACAAAACAACCTGAAGAGTATGAACAAAGTTGGAGTCTGTGCGTGGTGGCTAATGCCTGTAATCCCAGAACTGTGGGAGACTAAGACAGGCAGATCACTTGAGGTCAGGAGTTCAAGACTAACCCATCCAACATAGTGAAACTCCATCTCTACTAAAAATACAAAAA
>NW_012106919.1:2046407-2047007 GCF_000951045.1 Mandrillus leucophaeus
TTGCCATGTTGGCCAGGCTGGTCTCAAACTCCTGACCTCAGGTGATCCACCTGCCTCGGCCTCCCAAAGTGCTGGGATTACAGGGGTGAGCCACCGTGCTCAGCCTTTCTTTTTCTTTTTCTTTCTTTTTTTTTTGAGACAGAGTTTTGTTCTTGTTGTCCAGGCTAGAGTGCGATGGCGCAATCTCGCTCACCACAACCGCCACCTCCCGGGCTCAAGCGATTCTCCTGCCTCAGCCTCCTGAATAGCTGGGATTACAGGCATATGCCACCATGCCCAACTAATTTTGTATTTTTAGTAGGTACGGGATTTCTCCATTTTGGTCAGGTTGGTCTCAAACTCCCGACCTCAGGTGATCCACCTGCTTTGTCCTCCCAAAGTGCTGGGATTACAGGCGTGAGCCACCACACCCGGCCTTGTTAAACTTTTTTTGTTAATTTTTTTTTTTTTTGAGAGAAGTCTGGCTCTTATCTCCCAGGTTTGAGTGCAATGCCTTGATCTCGTCTCAATGCAACCTTCAATGCAACCTCCACCTCCTGGGTTCAAACGATTCTCCTGCCTCTGCCCCCCAAGTAGCTGGGATTAAGTCACCTGCCACCA
>NW_012106919.1:2047255-2052401 GCF_000951045.1 Mandrillus leucophaeus
TCGGGGAATAAACGGTCTGGGCATAACACTACCCCAGTTTATTACCATTAGAGCATACCCTTTGTCCAGTCATGTTCTCCACAATCATCTACTTCTTTCGGCAGACTTAGCATTTTAAAAAAACACAATTTTCCCTGGGTCTTTGGGTCTTCATTTCTGAAGACTCTTATGTCTTATAAAACTTTGTTAAATTTGTTATGCTTTCCTCTTATTAATCTGCGTTTTGTTATGGGGTGTCATTTGTGAACCTAGCAATGTGTGAGGAAGACAATACTTTTTTCTCTCCTGTGCCCTGGTGGAGAGCTCTCTAGACAGATAAATGAATAGCTTAGGCTTCTCATCACCCATGTACCCACACTCTCTTTTCTTTTTCTTTTTCTTTTTCTTTTGAAACAGAGTCTCCTTCTGTTGCCCAGGCTGGAGTATAGTGGCGTGATCTGGGCTCACTGGAACCTCTGCCTCCTACAATTCTCCTGCCTCAGCCTCTCGAGTAGCTGGGACTTCAGGTGCATGCCACCAGGCCCGACTAATTTATGTATTTTTATTAGAGACAGGGTTTCACCATGATGGCCAGGTTGGCCTCGAACTCCTGACCTCAAGTAATCCTCCCATCTTAGCCTCCCAAAGTGCTAGGATTACAGGCGTGAGCTACCACGCCCAGCTGCACACTCTCTTCCATTTCCTACACCTTGAAATTTCCCTCACTGCCCACCCTAAATACAGTATCATGAGATGCAAATCTTAGATTGGATTTCAAAGGAAGGGCAGTCTCACTTAGTTCCATTAAGGCCTACCTGTATCCTCCTGGCCTAGACTGGAGGTAGATATGGGGAGAGTGATTTCCAAGATAGACATAGCTCTGTTATCTTTACTCCCTGAGGCCAAGCCCAGTTGAATACCTAAGTGGCTTCTCATTCTTTTTTTTTTTTTGAGATGGAGTCTCGCCCTGTCGCCCAGGCTAGAGTGCAGTGGCATGATCTCGGCTCACTGCAACCTCCGCCTCCCAGGTTCAAGCAATTCTCCTGCCTTAGCCTCCTGAGTAGCTGGGATTACAGGCATGTGGCACCCCACCCGGCTAATTTTTATACTTTTAGTAGGGATGGGGTTTCACCATGTTGGCCAGGATGGTCTTGAACTCCTGACCTTGTGATCCACCTGCCTTGGCCTCCCAAAGTGCTGGGATTACAGGTGTGAGCCACTGCGCCCGGCTGTGGCTTCTCATTCTTATCCTTAGAGATTGCTGGCATCCCCTGCCTCTTACCACTCTTCCTATCCTTCCATCAGCTTAGAGCACTCAAGTGCTTTCACTACAAGTTCCCTTTATTGTCATCACTAGGCAGCTCCATTTTGATCTCAGAACTAATAGGTGAATCCACTTTCTTCAATATGGCCACTCTCTCAGCGGGGGTCTTCTTCCCTAATCTGTGTGTGTGTGTGTGTGTGTGTGTGTTTTGTTTTTTGTTTTTGTTTTGTTTTGTTTTGTTTTTTGAGACAAAGTCTCACTCTGTTGTCCAAGCTGGAGTGCAGTGGCGTGATCTTGGCTCACTGCAACCTCCATCTCCCAGGTTCAAGCAATTCTCCTGCCTCAGCCTCCCAAGTAGCTGGGAGTACAGCGCATGCCACCACGCCCCGCTAATTTTTTTTTGTATTTTTAGTAGACACAGGGTTTCACTATGTTGGCCATGCTGGTCTTGAACTCCTGACCTCGTGATCTGCCCACCTCGGCCTCCCAAAGTGCTGGGATTACAGGCGTGAGCCACCACGCCTGGCCCTGAAATAAAAAATAATTATTATTTTTTTGAAAAAAGAGTTTGAGGCCTTGGGTACCTTGAGTTAAAGAGGCTTCTAAAGGAGATCCTGGGGGATCCCAATTCTGACAGCTACAATTTTGCACAAAGCCTTCCTCAATGTTCTCCACTCATCACCCCTTTTCTTTTTACCTGCTTCCCTTGTCTTCTGCTCATCTCCTCTCCTGGCAAGTTGGTGTTGGTTGTTGTCAGGAAGCCTCAGCTCCTCACAGTGGGAACTCTCCGGAGGGCTCCTTGAATGTCCTCATGACATGGCGTCTAACTTCCCCCAGAATGAGAGATCCAGGAGACAATGAGAAGGAAGCCACCAAGCCTTTACGCCCTCATCTCTAAAGTCACTGTAGGGAAGAAAATTAGCATCTTTATCTAGTATCACCCTAGGATTGTGGCAGAGATCCCAATAACAAAATATTAAATACAAGAGAAAAGCATACAAATTTATTTAATAAGTTTTACATCATATGAGAGACTTAATAAGGAAATGAAGACCCAACGAAACAGGAAAAAACTATATTTTTATGCTAAGGTTCGTGAAGAGTGGACTATCATACAGTATGATTGGACAAAAGTGGGTATGATCTAATGGTAACAAACTGGAGAGAACTTAACAAGGCCTGTTTATTCACAGCTTCTTGGCATCTCTGCGTCTTCATTCTTTTCTTCTGGAAGGAGGCCCTGGAAATAGGGTCTTATGACCTTATTTTGTAAGAAGGTCAGAGAATTCTTTTAGGGCCTGCTTCATGGGAGAAAGTCAGGGGGTCAGAGAGACCTTCCCCGTGAAACCTTCCCCACAGTGTTAACAATAATTACATGCTAGGCTTTAGATAAAAGTACAGAGTAAGCATTAGTCAGGTTGTCCTATGACCTATTTCCCTATAGCCCCTTATGGACTATGTAGGCCAGGACATAAACCATGAATTTCCTTATTGTTCTTGTAGATAGCAACTTCGACGTTAGGAGCCTACGTCTTTTCATTTGAGATGTTTTTCAGAACTAACGCCAGTGAGTCCAAAGACCACACCAAGGAACCAAGTCAGTCTGAGAATGCAGTTTCTTCGGTTGGGTGCGGTAGCTCACGCCTGTAATCCCAACACTTTGGGAGGCCAAGACGGGCAGATCATGAGGTTAGGAGTTCGATACCAGCCTGGCCAACATGGTGAAACCCCCGTCTCCACTAAAAATACAAAAATTAGCTGGGCGTGGTGGTGTGCACTTGTAATCCCCGCTACTGGGGAGACTAAGGCAGGAGAATGGCTTGAACCCAGGAGGCAGAGGTTGCAGTGGGCTGAGATCGTGTCACTGCACTCCAGCCTGGGTGACAAGCAAAACTGTTGCCAAAAAAAAAAAAAAAAAATGCAGTTTTTTCACCTCCATCCTATGACGTCACCCTTCACTCTTTGAACAATCAACACCTTGGCCCACTACTCGTCCAAACCCCTTAAGGTCCCTAGACCCAAACTCTTTGAAGAGGTGGTTTTGAGGTTTCATCTCATCTCATTTGGTGGCCTTGCAATAAACCTCTTTCTCTGCTGCAACTTGGCGTCTCGGTGCATTGACTTTCTGCACATCAGGCAACACACCCAGCACAATCACCCCTGCACATGCTGTTTCGTCATTCATTTCCTCCGTTTGAATTCTTTTTTTTTTTCTTCTTCTTTTTTTGAGACGGAGTTTCACTCTTGTTGTCCAGGCTGGAGTGCAATGGCGCGATCTTGGCTCACTGCAACCTCCGCCTACCGAGTTCAAGCAATTCTCCTGCCTCAGCCTCCTGTGTAGCTGGGATTACAAGCATGTGCCACCATGCCCAACTAATTTTGTATTTTTAGTAGAGACGGTGTTTCTCCATGTTGGTCAGGCTGGTCTTGAACTCCGGACCTCAGGTGATCCGACCGCCTTGGCCTCCCAAAGTGCTGGGATTACAGGCATGAGCCACTGTGCCTGGCCAAATTATTTAATATGTCAAGGCACCATATTTTAGGGTAGTGCATCCTGCACTCCATCTGGAACGCATGCTGCATCCCATCCCTACATGCCTCTGGTCAAAGCAAGTTACAAAAGCAGGCCAGATCCAAAGGTTGAGGAAATAGACCCCCACCTCTGAGGAGCAGCAAATAATTTGTGGCCATGTTTAATCTACCACAAAGAATTTGGCCAGGATCAGAGATGGATGCCCACACTTTTGTCCTTTGTCTTACTGAACAGGAGTTTTGAAGAGACCATCACACTGTCTACCCCCTTTAGAAGGAGATCTGCAAAAGCTTTAAATGTTTGCCCTGAGCTCTCAGTTTCTCTTGTTTTTCCTTTTCCCTTCTCTCTCTCAGCCCCACCCGCCTTCCCCTGCTGTCCTATCCTCTGTAATTCAGCTACGGCCAAGCTGTAGCTTTTCCTGTCTGGCCCTCCCAACTCAGGGATCCATTCTTCTCCCCACTTCGGGCCCCATAGGCCTCCTCAGCTCCCCCTGGGAAGGAGAAACCGGCTCAAAGTGAGTTGAGTGGAGAATTGGGAAAGCTCTTTGAGACTTCTGGAGTTCCCAGTAGCAAAAGGAAACAGGATAACAAAACAGGGTGAAACCTGAATGATGGCATGGAGGTGCTGGTGGTGGTGCTCACAAGGAGTAGGATGGAAAAGAACTGAAAATAGAAAGTTGCCCTTACCTTCCCTGACCCGAGGGACCTGTGACTCTAGGCAATTGAGGCTAGTTGTCTTGCCAAGGTGATAGCATGTAATAGCCCATAATTACCCATAATGACTTCATGAGGCTCAGCCTAGGTGGGAGCTCAGGTGTTTCAAGATAATGTCTTTTCTTCCCTTTGTATTCTGAGTGTTAGCTCCCTGCATGGATTGAAAGGTGTTTATTAACATAAGTGCCCTTGTTCATTAGGTTGGTTCTGACTTATGTGCTACTTATTAGATACTCAAGTCAATTTGGTTAAGTGTCCTGCTTCTGGGCTGGAGACACAGAAAAAGCCAGAAAACCCACTTCTCCTCAAAAGGTGTCTCTGGTGTCCAGAAAGGACAGAGGATGCTTCGTCTTTATGCTGCTGGGATGAGCTGAGGGAAGGAGAGAAGCAGGAGGTAAACCCCGGTGGGGGCTGCTGGAAGGAGACAGCTCACAGAACACCACCACCACAAGCTGAGCCTCCACTTTCCCATCTGTGATGTGGGGCTTAGAACCAGAGTACTGGCATGAGAAAGGATTAGAGATGAATGCCCACTTTTGTCCTTGTAAGAAAAAATTGTAGGACTTTGAAATTAAGTAGGAGTCCTGGCCTAAATAGTTCATCCTTCCAGATCATCTCTTTATCTCTTCCTAGATTGTCTTTTTTTTTTTTTTTTTT
>NW_012106919.1:2054451-2055673 GCF_000951045.1 Mandrillus leucophaeus
AAAAAAAAAAAAAAAAAATTACTCATTTAACATTCTACAGAAGAAGAAAAGTAGGCCCCAAGAGGAGGTAGGACTTACCTGAGATCACACAGCTCATCTGTGCCAAAGCATGACCAGAAGCCAGGCCTCCTTTGGCTTCTTTAAGTTCAGTAATCACTGAGGTACCTCACAGGATTGTCTTCAGAACCAGAAGGTGGAAAAGAGAAGAGAAAGTGGTGTGAAAATGAATGATGCCAAGCAGAGGGGAGGGCTTCTTCTCTGGGCTGTGTTGGCTTGTGAGGTCCTGAGCTCCAGGCCTCATACGGCAGTGATGTGAGCACGGCTAGGGGTGTCAGTCTCTTGAGTCTCCTTAGCTGTCCCGCTTCCCTTACAGGGCCCTGGGATGAGGGGTGAGGTGAGAGAGGAGGCCTGTAAAAGTGCTGTGGTGGTTTTTAAAATATGCCCACAAATTCTTTGATATTCCTCCCTTCAAGAGTTGGAGCCTTGGCCGGGTGCAGTGGCTCAAGCCTGTAATCCCAGCACTTTGGGAGGCCAAGGCGGGCAGATCACCTGAGGTCGGGAGTTCAAGACCAGCCTGACCAACATGGAGAAACTCTGTCTCTACTAAAAATACAAAATTATCCAGGCGTGTTCGCACATGTCTGTAATCCCAGCTACTCAGGAGGCTGAGGCAGGAGAATCACTTAAACCCACAAGGTGGAGGTTGCAGTAAACCGAGATTGCACCATTGCACTCCAGTCTGGGCAACAAGAGTGAAACTCCATCTCAAAAAAACAAAGAAAAAAAGAGGTGGAGCCTTAAAAAGGTAGAGCCTAGGCTGGGTGCAGTGGCTCACACCTGTAATCCCAGCACTTTTGGGAGGCTGAGGTGGGTGGATCACCTGAGGTCAGGAGTTTGAAACCAGCCTGGGTAACATGGTGAAACCCCTTCTCCACTAAAAATATAAAAATTAGCTGGGCATGGTGGCGTACACCCATAGTCTCAGCTACGCAGGAGGCTGAGCCAAGAGAATAGCTTGAACCCAGGAGGCCAAGGTTGCAGTGAGCTGAGATCACGCCACTGCACTCCAGCCTGGGCAACAGAGCGAGACCCTGTCTCCAAGAAAAAAGTAGAGCCTAGAGCCTAGTTCCCCTCAAGGGTGGATTGGATTTAGTGACTCACTTCTTACAAATAGAATAAAATGGAAGTGATGCTCTGTGTGTGTGTGTGTGTGTGTGTGTGT
>NW_012106919.1:2059148-2062729 GCF_000951045.1 Mandrillus leucophaeus
TTTGAGACGGAGTCTCGCTCTTGTCACCCAGGCTAGAGTGCAATGGCATGATCTTGGCTCACCGCAACCTCTGCCTCCCAAGTTCAAGCAATTCTCCTGCCTCAGGCTCCCAAGTAGCTGGGATTACAGGCACCTGCCACCACACTCAGCAAATTTTTGTATTTTTAGTAGAGACGGGGTTTCACCATTTGGCCAGGCTGATATCGAACTCCCGACTTCGAGTGATCCGCTCACCTCGGCCTCCCAAAATGCTAGGATTACAGGCGTGAGCCACCCGGCCCCTAGTTTGTCTTTGATTAGGATATTTTACCACTCTGTAGAGATAAAAGTTGACTCGTAAGAATCTGATAGTAAGACAGTTTCCTTCTAAAGAAATGCAAATTGCATCCATTGCACAGTGAAATGCAGTTGATTCTATTCCTTTGGGTATGATAGGATTTATATATATGCCTCGGCATTCGAGAAAACAAGAGAAGCAGGAAGGGCTCTCCGACCTTCTCCCACTGTTCTCCCCTGAGGAGCAGGCCATAAAACTGAGTTGAACTACTCCTGAAGTAGGTCATAAGGCCCTCATTTCAGAGGAGTTCTCTCTATATCTTTAAAAAAAAAAAAAAAAAAGGAATAAAGACACAGGGATACCAAGAAGAATCTGAACAAACAGGCCTTGCTAAGTTCCCCCCAGTTCCCTCCTGCTCCTGTCTCTGGCTCCTCTGCCTTTCCCAGAACACAGGGAGAGGCCTTCTCTGAAGTTCCCTTATCTGACCAAGGGAAGTTTCTTCAGAAGGAATGCAATTGTCTTGGGCCCTCTCATTAAACAGAGAAGATTAACTCACAGGAAAGGAGACTGGAGTTGACACCAAACCCAGAGCCCAGACGAACTTTGTGACAAGCTATTGCCTGTTCTTTGGGCCCATTCATTCCCCCTAACAATCATTTACTCTTTCTCTAAAATTGCCTAGAGCCCCCACCTCCCTTACTCCTATGAGGAGGGCATTTAAGCTTCAGCTATCTGGCCCTTTGAACTTACTTTGTGTGACTCTCATTTGTGTGACTCTCTTGGACTTGCATATTAATGAATTCATAAGCCTTTTCTCCTGTTAATCTGCCTATTGTCCATTTATTTCAGCAGATGCAATTATCAGACTTTCAGAGGAAAAGTGTAAACTTTCCTGCAATACTCTTTTGTCTTTTGATCATACTTCTGCATGACTGCCCATAAAAATACACAGATTTTTCAGTTCTTTTGGGTCTTTGTTTCTGAAGGCTCCTGTGTCACATAAAACTTTGGTTAAATAAAGATGTATGTTTTTACCTTGCTGATCTGTCTTTTGTTATAGGGATCACTGCCATGAACCTTGCAAAGCTTAGGGAAAAGATAATACTTTGTCACACATAAATATTGACCAGTTTTTTCAGTTCTTCGAGTTTTGCATCCACTTGTAAATGCATCTCAACATTCTTTATCTGACTCTAAACTTCACAGTTTTCTTTAAAATTGACTATAATATTCAAATTATATTAATGAGGGTTTCCTTATTAATTAATGAATTAAATGCTTTGCATTTTATATCTGTGTAATAGTATATCCTTTTAGAATATTAATCCTGTGGCCGGGTGTGGTGTTCATGCCTGTAATCCCAACACTTCGGCAGGCCAAGGCAGGCAGATCGCTTGAACTCAGAAGTTCGAGACCAGCCTGGGCAACATGGTGAAACCCTGTCTCTACCAAAAAGCCCCCCAAAAAAAAAAATTAGCCAGATGTGGTGTCACAAGCCTCTAGTCCCAGCTACTCAGGAGGCTAAGGTGAGAGGATCACCTGAGCCCAGGACGTGGAGGTTGCAGTGAGCCAAGATCATGCCATTGCACTCTAGCCTGGGTGACAGAGCAAGACCCCGTCTCAAAAAAAAAAAAAAAAAAAATTACTCATTTAACATTCTACAGAAGAAGAAAAGTAGGCCCCAAGAGGAGGTAGGACTTACCTGAGATCACACAGCTCATCTGCTGTCTCTTATACACATCTAGATGTGTATAAGAGACAGGTGTGTGTGTGTGTGTATGTGTGTGTGTGTGTGTGTGTAAGAGAGAGAGACGGTCATAAAACAGCACTGTGGCTTCCATCTTGGTGATACTCTCTTGGATTTCTTACTCTGGGAGAAACCAACTGCTCTGAGAATACTCAGGCAGCCCTGTGGAGAGGCCCTTTGTGTGAGGAACTGAGGACTCCAGCAAGTAGCCATGTGTAGTGAATTCCAGGGGTGCGGTGGCTCACGCCTATAATCCCAACACTTTGGGAGGCCAAGGTGGGCATATCACGAGGTCAGGAGTTCGAGACCAGCCTGACCAACATGGTGAAGCCCCATCTCTACTAAAAACACAAAAAAATTAGCTGGACATGGTGGCAGGCGCCTGTAGTCCCAGCTGCTTGGGAGGCTGAGGCAGGAGAATAGCTTGAACCCGGGAAGTAGAGGTTGCAGTGAGCCGAGATCGTACCATTGCACTCCAACCTGGGCTACAGAACGAGATTGTCTCAGAAAAAAAGAAAAAAAAAGCAAAGCAAAGCTCAATATCACTGATCACTAGAGAAACGCAAATCAAAACCACAATGAGATACCACCTCACACCAGTCAGAATGGCTATTACTAAAAAGTCAAAAAATGGCCAAGCACGGTGGCTCATGCCTGTAATCCCAGCACTTTGGGAGGCTGAGCGGGTGGATCACGAGGTCAGGAGTTCGAGACCAGCCTGACCAACATGGTGAAACACCAACTCTACTAAAAATACAAAAATTAGCCAGGTGTGGTGGCACACACCTGTAATCTCAGCTACTCAGGAGGCTGAGGCAGGAGAATTGCTTAAACCCAGGAGGCGAAGGTTGCAGTGAGCCGAGATCGTGCCATTGCACTCCAGTCTGGGTGACAGAGGGAGACTCTGTCTCAAAAAAAAAAAAGAGAAGAAAGTCAAAAAATAACACATGCTGGCGAGGTTGTGGAGAATAGGGAAGACTTATATGATGTTACGATGTTGGTAGGAGTGTAAATTAGTTCAACCATTGTGGAAAGCAGTGTGGCAATTCATCAAAGAGCTAAAAGCAGAACTATCATTCGACCCAGCAATCCCATTACTGGGTATATACCCAGAAGAAGATAAAGCTTTCTACAATAAAAACACATGCTGCAAATGTTCGCTGCAGCACTACTCACAATAGCAAAGACATGGAATCAACCTAAATGCTCACCAGTGACAGACTGGATAAAGAAAATGTGGTACATATGCACCATGGAATACCATGCAGCCATACAAAGGAACAAGATTTTGTTTTGTTTTGTTTTGTTTTTTTGAGACAGAGTCTTGCTCTGTCGCCCAGGCTGGAGTGCAGTGGCACGATCTCGATTCACTGCAACCTCCGCCTCCCAGGTTCAGGCGATTCTCCTGCCTCAGCCTCCCCAGTAGCTGGGACTACAGGCGCCCACCACCACACCTGGCTAATTTTTTTTTTTTTTTGTATTTTTAGTAGAGACGGGGTTTCGCCATGTTGGCCAGGCTGGTCTCCAACTCCTGACCTCAGGTGATCCACCCGCCTC
>NW_012106919.1:2063254-2070127 GCF_000951045.1 Mandrillus leucophaeus
ATGCCCTCAGTAGTAGAGTGTGGAGTCTTAGAGTCCGAGAGATCCAAAGGGCAGCTATGGCTGGGGCTTTTGTTTTTTTTTTTTTTTTTTTTTTTTTGAGACAGAATTTCGCTCTGTGGCCCAGGCTAGAGTGCAGTGGGGGGATCTCGGCCCATTGCAAGCTCCGCCTCCCAGGTTCACGCCATTCTCCTGCCTCAGCCTTCTGAGTGGCTGGGACTACAGGTCCCCGCCACCGTGCCTGGCTAATTTTTTGTATTTTTAGTAGAGACGGGGTTTCACCATGTTAGCCAGGATGGTCTCAATCTCCTAACCTTGTGATCCACCCGCCTCCACCTCCCAAAGTACTGGGATTACAGGCGTGAGCCACCAGGCCCGGCAACTGGGGCCTTTTATAGCACCAGAGTTTATTGTATCTGTGGCTAGTAAATGTGGGAGGTTGTTTTGTGGGGTATGCAAAAGCGGAAGGCTGTCAATGACTAACGATCCGTTTATTTGGACTATATTTAAAGCAATTGGGTATATAAAAAATTTGAGCTTGGCACTGGTAAACTTTTGAGGCAATGATCCCAGTCTCCTGTGAAGCAAAAAACAGTATAGGGCCAATATAGAGCTAATATAACTTTGCCTTATTATGTAACAGCATGTCTGTCTTTGATTCTTTAGGCTCAAACATTCAATGGCTGTGGCCCCGAAAGACATCTTGATTGAAACCTCATGAGAGGCCCTGAGCCAGAAAACCCAGCAACTTAGAACCCAGATATCTGACAGTCAGTCACGGTGTGAAATAATAAATGTTTGTTGTTTTAAGCTGCTAGTAATACGAGTGTCTTGAGAAACAAAGCCAGGGGGGTTGCACTTAAGGCTGGCTTTGTGTTCCCTCCAGCCTTTGTCTTCCCCCATCATGACAATTTGTGCTCTTTCTCCCAGGAGGCTGAGGATGCGGCTCTGAGACCAGCCAGGCAAGAACCTCAGTCAGCGTCAGCAACAGCTGCTCCTCAATTTGCTTTCTGAATTATTTAGCCCTTCTTTGCTTCCATCCTAAATCCAGACCTTTTAAATTATTAATCTTTTAAATAGGCCTCTCCCTGGCTTGGAAGTTTGTATTTCTCTCCTGTCTCTGCCCAAGGCTAGACGTCTTAGAGAAGAGTTATCTCTGCCCTGAATGATTTTCTCTGGCTCTGGCTCCTGGTAATTAAATCTGGCGGGGTTCTAACCAAGGAAAGGGAAACCATTTTCACAATGGAATCAAAAGAGTTTCTTTTCTACAAATGCAGACTTTTACTTGCCCGAGCTCACAGGGCTTGTGTCACAGCTGGTGATCTGAGACCCAGACCCTCTCACCACCTCCCAGCCACCACCATGCCAGAAGGAGACAAAGCTCACGCTGCTGTGAGACGTGCTCTGCCTCCTGTGACCGCTGCGTCCTTTACTTATCTCTCAGTTCTCCTGCCGCCCCGTGAAGTCCCTGAAACCTCTGGGGATGCAGGAGCCCTACACAGCCAACAGATCAGGAGCGAGGTCCTGAGCTCTGCTGTCATGCAGTGGCTCCCTGCTGGCCTCCATGTGCTCACCTGCAAGTTGAGAGGGTGGCACCATCTCTCAGGGCCACAGAAGTTGGAGTTTTCGAGTCTGAAACCCCATTTGGCCGTTAGAAAACTGAGTCGCACAGGTTATAATACACCTCTGACTGGACCCCAGGACTTGATTTCTCACCCAGGGTTCAATCCTACAACTGGGCTGCCCCTCACTCAGCTCCCCAGACTTTATGCCAGGCATAGAGGGAAGTGGGACCTTTAGCCTGAGAGCTAAGGGAGGACTCCTTCCTGCTTCTCAGCCTTCTCAGGAGCCCTTTCCTGGGCACCTTCTCTGCCTGGTGAACTCAGACTTTCCTTCCTTCAGTGCAGAGCCACCCCTAACTCCTGCCCACCTGGCCTCTCAGAGCAGGGCAGGATGGCCTATCCAGTATCCCCTCTCCCTCACCCTTGCATCCTCTCCTGGTCCTTTGGGGCATTCCCCAGACATGTGAATTTACTATCAATTCTGTCTCCCCTGTTAGTCTGTTACTTCCAGACAGGGCAGGAAACTATAACCTCTAGGCAGGGCTGTATCTGTGTTTCAACAAGTCCTGATTTTCATACCCTGAAGCTTCAGAACCCTTGGACTAATTCCCAAGCAAATCAGCGGCCTCTCCTTCCAGCCAGGAGGCATCACAGCTCCAATCTAGCACAACCCAGCTTGGGGGCTTGGGCTACTGGAAGGGAGGCCACAGGGTCAAGATTAGGCTGGAGATACCTCAGAAAGTATCTAGAAATGTCTGGTATGACCAGGTTGCAATCAGAAAAGGAGTGTCCAGGCCACTGGGTGACTGTCCTACTATGTCCCAATGGCTCCATCATTCACCGAGCGCTGCAGAACTTCGAATGTGGGACAAACGCATGTCCCTAGGACTGTTGAGGTTGCTCAATTCCTCAATCTAGACCTGGTCTGTTCAAAAGGCAGGGACAGGGTCTGCACTATCCTGTCTTCCTCACAGCCTGGCACAGGCCTGGCACCCATAGGCCCTTGCTCTGTGGCTCTGCCTGGCAGAAGCTGACCCAGTGTCAGAAGAGTCTTCTAGCAGTTGGAGCTGCCTGGGCACCAAAAGGGCTGCTTGAGAGGATGAGTCCCTATCACTGTCAGTGCTCAGGCTGACATTAGCTGGGTCAGACATTAGCTGGGTCAGGTGCTAAGCTGGGAGTGCTGTATTGGGAGGGAATTGCCTTCTGTTAGTTGTTCATTGCTTAGCTTGAATCATTTCCCACAGCATTTCAATAGCTGGGTAAATCAAATCTCCCTAGTGGAATCTTAGATGATAGGTGAGGAGGGTGGTTTCAGGGCAGCGGATCCAGGCTAATGAGCAGTGATGCTCATGAGCAGCTCCCTATTCTTCTAGCTGAGGTCATCTCAGCTGACCATGCCCTGACGGGTTGTAGCCAGAGTCTTGGTGGAAGTTGTCTGCTCCTCCACCCCCTCTTCTCTGCCCTCTTCTGATCAAGAGCCTAGGCTGGGGGTGGCATACAGTGGGGGTGAGTAGGAGAGTGGAATCCTGGGTCGGAGGCTCTCGCTTTTATTATAACAAGAAGTTCCAAGAGATATCAACTCATTCCCATTCCCACTACGCAGGGGCTCTAATTAAATTTTTCTTTTTTCTAATTTCCATGTGTCAGACAAAATTACAAAAACTTTAGTTATAGATTGAATTGGCTTTTATTAGCAATTCATGAATCAGGGAACACCTCATTCTACAAAATAGAATGAATGTTCTGATGAGCTGAGCAGAGGAGATTGGCTTCATAGCATGAAAAGGGCTGAGGAAAGCAGAAACAAAGAACAAAAAGCAGATTGGTTGTTCCTGACTTACTTTCCTTATGAAGGTTAAAGCAGAGGGAACTTCTTCATGATGCCAGCTGAAACTGACGTGTTTGGGGATTTGGCTATTATCTCTCCCGATTTCTTGCAAGGTCAGATAGGTAATTTAGTGTTGGCTTGGTGGTGTGGAACTTCAACATGAGTAATTCCATTTTGGTTTGGTCGGTTGGGCCTACTGCAGGAGCTCAGGCCAAACCAATGGCCTCCTATCAATTTTATTTAATACTTTGAAGGTAGTTCACGTTCCCTACCTGTGGGTAAACAATTAATGCTCTGTTAATTATTGGATCTGATGGAGATTAGAACTGTACTTTGCTTGGGAGCTTGGGTTTTCTTTTTTTCCGTTTTCTTCCACTTTCTGAAAGAAGCAGTTTCAGAGTAGGGAGGGAGACAAGAAAAAAGGAAGCCCATGTTTAGTGAACATCTGCTAAGTGCAGCAGGCTTCTTTGTCAGGGCTCTCAGGAAATCCTTACAACAATGTGAACAAGTCTTGTTACTCTCATCTTTACTGAGGGAGGCCAGTTGGAAGTAATGGGAGTGGAGCCCTGACATGCAGGGGTGGGCAGCCTGGAGGAGGGATGTCTGGGTGCCCAAGGGGAGCCGGGATCCTGCCAAGAGGCTGCAGGGCCGCTCTGGTCACAAGAGGGCGCCCCACATTGCCATATCTGGGCTGGGGGTGGTGGAATGAAGACCACAAAGAGGGACCGTCCTGTGTACTCACATACTGGTTCCTCTCACCTGGTTTTTTCTTTCTTTCCTTTTTTTTTGAGACAGAATTTCGCTCTCGTTGCCCAGGTTGGAGTGCAATGGTGCGATCTCGGCTCACCAAAACCTCCACCTCCCAGGTTCAAGTGATTCTCCTGCCTTAGCCTCTCGAGTAGCTGGGATTACAGGCATGCACCACCACGCCTGGTTAATTTTGTGTTTTTAGTAGAGATGGCGTTTCTCCGTGTTGGTCAGGCTGGTCTCGAACTCCCGACCTCAGGTGATTCACCCGCCTTGGTCTCCCAAAGTGCTGGGATTACAGACGTGAACTATCGCACCCCGGCCTCTCCAGGTTTCTTGAAGAAGGTCAGCATGAGGTCCCTCTGGCAACTGGAAACACAGCTGGCTTTCAGGCCCTGCGGAAGGCATGCCTCTGTAACTC
This sequence comes from Mandrillus leucophaeus, assembly GCF_000951045.1. Taxonomy (NCBI): domain Eukaryota; kingdom Metazoa; phylum Chordata; class Mammalia; order Primates; family Cercopithecidae; genus Mandrillus; species Mandrillus leucophaeus. The sequence goes on from NW_012106919.1 coordinate 2,067,810, forward strand.
AGGGCTGGCTGTGTCAGAGGAGGGAGGATATTTGTTGTTGATTAGGGCGTGTCCAGTTTGTGCGTGCTGTGTTGGGAGTGACTGTTTATAAGTGTGTGGGTGTAAGTGTGTGAGTTTCTCCAGGATCCTAGGGGACTGTGGGAGGGGATGGCGGAGAAGGGCCTGTTCCTGGTTCCAGAGGGCTGTGGCTGCTGCTAAAAGGAGGGAACCTGAAGCAAGATCCAGCTCAGTGCTCTTTCAGGTCTGGGGCTGAAACCTGTCTTGTTTCCCCATCAGAGGCAGTCCTAGGCCTGAAAGAGGAGGGCTGGACCTTTGCCTTGCTGCTGGTGGTGGTGGGCACCTCCCCCTACCCTGGTCCAGCAGGACTGCATATTGGGGGCTTCTCCAGGGGCCTGCCAAGCTCCAAGCCTTCCAGTGATGCCTCCTTGCCTAACAAAGGTTAGGACCTACAGTGGTGGCCAAGCCCTGGAGCCTGTTCAGTCTTGCCCGGAGGACCTGGTGTCACCAAGATTTGCCTGGGGGCACAGCCGCAGTCTTGTGACCCAAGAAATACCACTGGTCTCAGTTTAGACCAGAACTTTTTTTCCCCCTGAAAGCTTCGTGGGGGCAGTGGCAGGGAGCCCAGGTTTAGGTGTGGGAGGGGCAGTTGCCATGAGCCTGGAGGCTTCTTGCTGCTCTCACCACAGTCATCAGACAGCTGCTTCACATGGATAAGCTCTGCAGGCTGTACCCTGGCCTGGTGTCTCAGCCGGGGATTTGGAGGCATTAGGGTTGGTGGAAATTAAACCTAGAGTGGGAGCCTCATGCCAGTAGGCTGACGCCCTGAACAGTGTACCAGAGCAGGAGGAAGTCCTGAGGCTTCTCAGAGCCAAATTGGGATGGGGGATAGCAAGCCCCAGGAGTCTCGGGATTATGAAACATGCCAGGGACAAGAGCAGGACTCTGCAGTGCACGGGAGACCCCTAGCTGGGGAGGGGGAAGACAAAAAAAGATTCATTGGAGCCACGGTCTCTCACAAGGTCTTGGTTGGTTTATCTGTCCCTATCCAGACTTCCCCTGCAGGACCTTCCCCCCAGCAGCCTGGCCTTAGCTCTGAACTCCCTATTCTTCCCAGGAGCTTCAATTCCTGGGCCCAGTCAAACAACCATGAGATAAGCATGACAGAAAAACATCCTTCTGGGACCTGTTTCAGGGAGGAGTGGGGCCTGCAGGGAGCCGGAGATTTGGGGAACAAGGCTTAATGACCATGTAACCATTAAGAAGGAAGCATTGGCCAGGCACGGTGGCTCACGCCTGTAATCCCAGCACTTTGGGAGGCTGAGGTGGGAGGATCACAAGGTCAGGAGATGGATTAGACCCGAACCATCGAGACCATCTTGGCTAACACGGTGAAACCCCACCTCTACTAAAAAAATACAAAAAAGTAGCCGTGCATGGTGGCGGGTGCCTGTAGTCCCAGCTATTTGGGAGGCTAAGGCAGGAAAATGGCATGAACCTGGGAGGCGGAGCTTGCAGTGAGCAAGATCGCACCACTGCACTCCAGCCTGGGCAACAGAGCGAGACTCTGTCTCAAAAAAAAAAAAGAAGAAAGCATTGCTGTCAGGCCTGGGTTGGTCAAAATTTTGGTACAGCTGCCTGGTAGCCATGTAACCTTAATGAGCAAAAATTACTTAACTTCAGTTTCATCATTCACAGAATGGGAACAATAATTACCTGGCAGAAGTATGAAGATTTAGAAATTAGGAAAGTAAAGCCCCTGATCAACAGTAAACACTGTTATTATATTCTTTAGTAATACACAGACCCCTCCACACCCAGGATGGCTCTGGGCTTCTCACCTTTCTAAAAAGCAGGCATCTTTTCTGGGCTCCAAGAAAAGCAGTCCTCCAGCCTGGCCAACATAGTGAAACCCTGTCTCTACTAAAAATACAAAAATTAACCAGGCATGGTGGCACGCACATGTAATCCCAGCTACTTAGGATGCTGAAGCAGGAGAATCGGTTGAATTCAGGAGGTGGAGGTTGCAGTGAGCTGAGATCGCACCATTACACTCCAGCCTGGGCAACAGAGCAAGACTCCATCTCAAACGAAAAAAAAAACAAGAGTCTGGGCACCGTGGCCTACACCTGTAATCCCAGCACTCTGGGAGGCCGAGGCGGGCAGATCACAAGGTCAAGAGATCAAAACCATCCCAGCTAACACGGTGAAACTCTGTCTCTACTAAAAAATAAAAAAAATTAGCCAGGCGTGGTGGCGGGCACCTGTAGTCCCAGCTAATTGGGAGGCTGAGGCAGGAGAATGGCGTGAACCCGGGAGGC
>NW_012106919.1:2070271-2075535 GCF_000951045.1 Mandrillus leucophaeus
TGGGAGGCCAAGGCGGGCAGATCATGAGGTCAGGAGTTCAAGACCAGCCTGACCAACATGGTGAAACCCCATCTCTACTAAAAAAAAAAAAAAATTATCCAGGCGTGGTGGCACGCACATGTAATCCCAGCTACTCAGGAGGCTGAGGCAGGAGAATCACTTGCATCCGGGAGGCAGAGGCTGCAGTAAGCCAAGATTGTGCCACTGCACTGCAGCCTGGGCAACAGAGTGAGACTCCATCTCAAAAAAAAGAAAGAAAGAAAGAAAGAAAAGCAGTCCTGGCTGGGCACAGTGGCTCACGTCTGTAATCCCAGTACTTTGGGAGGCTGAGGTGGGCGGATCACGAGGTCAGGAGATCAAGACCATCCTGGTCAACATGGTGAAACTCTGTCTCTACTAAAATACAAAAAACTAGCTGGGCGTGGTGGTGCACACCTGTAGTCCCAGCTACTTGGGAGGCTGAGGCAGTGGAATCGCTTAAACCGAGGAGGCGGAGGTTGCAGTGAGCCAAGATTGTGCCACTGTACTCCAGCCTGGTGACAGAGCAAGACTCTGTCTCAAAAAAAAAAGAAAGAAAAAAGAAAAGCAGTCCTATAATTTGCCTGCACTAGCGTGATAATGAATTGGTAAAAAGTTAATGTCACCCAGGCAGTAATGAATCAATTTCTCCCCGTTAACAAGAGACCTCTGGGAAGATACCTTGATTTCAAAGAGCAAATTTATTGGATGGCAGGCAGTGAGTCCTGTGGGTGAAGGGTCAGGTGTGTCTCTCCTTTACTCCTGGATCTATTTTACAGCAGTAGAAACACAGAACTTCTCAACTTTCTGAGCAGAAAGAGTCTGAGTTGGCTGCTTGTTTCAGTAGGAGCCCAGAGGCTTTGTATAAGGCACTGGTGATGTCCCTTGCCTATCATGGACCGGGCACGGTGGCTTACACCTGTAATCCCAGCACTTTGTGAGGCTGAGGTGGGTTGGTGGATCACCTGAGGTCAAGAGTTTGAGACCAGCCTGGCCAATATGGTGAAACCCCATCTCTACTAAAAATACAAAAATTAGCTGCGCGTGGTGGCTTACACCTGTAGTCCCAGCTACTCAGTAGGCTGAGGCAGAAGAATCACTTGAACCCCGGAGGCAGAGGTTGTGGTGAGCCAAGATTGTGCCACTGGAATTGAGCCTGGACGACAGAGCAAAACTCTGTCTCAAAACAAAACAAAACAAAAAAAATACAAAAATTAGCCAGGCGTGGTGGTGGGTGCCTGTAATCCCAGCTACTTGGGAGGCTGAGGCAGGAGAATCACTTGAACTGGGGAGCCAAAGGTTGCAGTGAGCCAAGATTGTGCCACTGCAGGCCAGCCTGGGTAACAGAGAGAGACACTCTATCTCAAAAAAAAAAAAAAAAGAAAAAAGGGCCAGGTGCAGTGGTTCACGCCTGTAATCCCAGCACTTTGGGAGGCCGAAGTGGGAGGATCATGAGGTCAGGAGTTCGAGACCAGCCTGATCAACATGGTGAAATCCCATCTCTACTAAAAATACAAAAATTAGCTGGGCATGGTGGCGTGTGCTTGTAATCCCAGCTACTCAGGAGGCTAAGGCAGGAGAATCGCTTGAACTGGGAGGTGGAGGTTGCAGTGAGCTCCTCCAACACTGGTGGACGAGAGAAGGCATGAACACAGGCTAAGGGTCTGTAAGATTTTTCCTTCTTCCCAGTTCACCCTCAGTCTCCCATCTCTGCTTCAGAGCCTCTCAATCATCCAGGTAACTCCCTTAGGTAAGGCTGGGAGAAGCCTGATTCATGGCACACAATAGGTGTGCCTCATTCCACGTAACAGGTGGAATTGAGTTGAATGCAGGCCATAATGGTGATGGGAGGGAAGAGGCTTTCAGTGAACTTAGTCCAGGAACAGGGAGATTGTGGGTGGGCAGCGCCCCAGTATCAAGTGCCAGGAGCCAATGAAGGCCCTGCCCTGTTGGGTGAGCCTACTGCCGAAACCTGGCAGCCACTCGGGTTCCTCCCTGCCCCCACCCCCACACCCGACCTGCTCAATCAGCCTCCTCCTAAACTACCTGGAATTGGCTCTGCCTATTTCCAGTCCTTCTCTTGGGCATTATTATTTCCAGCCCAGAAGGCTGAATTATAAATGAAATTCTTGCCTGTAGTCCTGCCCTCTTACAGACTGTTGCACAAATCCCATCAAAGTGATATTTCTGAAACCAAAATGGTGATGATCCTTCTCCCTGCTTAAATACCTTCTATGGGCCAAGGCTCACGCCTGTAATGTCAGCATTTTGGGAGGCCGAGGCGAGATCACTTAAGGTCAGGAGTTCTAGACCAGCCTGGCCAACACTGTGGAACTCCATCTCTACTAAAAATACAAAAATTAGCCAGGTGTGGTGGCACATGCCTGTAGTCCCAGCTACGTGGGAGGCCGAGGCAGGAGAATAGCTTGAACCCGGGAGGCAGAGGTTGCAGTGAGCCAAGATGGCATGACTGCACTCCAGCCTGGGAGACAGAGAGAGACCCTGTCTCAAAAAACAAACAAACAAAAAACCTTCTGTAGCTCCCTATTTCCTACACACTAAAGCTCAGATTTTTTTCTTTTGTTAAAAAAGACCACTATGGGCTGGGCATGGTGGCTCACGTCTGTAATCCCAACACTTTGGGAGGTTGCAGTGAGCCAAAAACCTTTTTTTTTTTTTTGAGAAGGCTTCTCACTCTGTCACCCAGGCTGGAATGCAGTGGCGTGATCTCAGCTCATTGCAACCTCCACTCCTGGGTTCAAGTGATTCTCCTGCCTCAGCCTCCTGAGTAGCTGGCACTACAGGCGCCTGCCACCATGTCCAGCCAATTTTTATATTTTTAGTAGAGACGGGGTTTCACCATGTTGGCCAGGCTGGTCTCGAAATCCTGACCTCATGATCCAGCCACCTCAACCTCCCAAAGTGTTGGGATTATAGGCATGAGCCACCAAGCTCAGCCTAAATCAAATTCTTTAAAATGACACACAATGCGCCCTGAGACCTCTGACCTCCCTGTCCCTGCTTTCCCCTCCAGCTGCTTCTCTTACCCACCACCCTCACCTTCCCTCTATGCACTGGTCAGACCGAACTGTCTACTTCTGGCCTGGCAAATGCCATGCTCCCTCCATCATTCAGGGCTTTGTATATGTGTATGCCCCCTCAAGGTGGACTGAGCATTGGTACACATACCCCTTGTTTCCCTCTGCTTAATTTGGTCAATTTCTATTTGTCCTTCAAGCATCATACTGTACTTCCCTTCTACTGGAAAGCCTCCATTGATCTCTCCACCTTTGCCATCCAAGATTGGGCCTGGGTGCCCACCTGCCCCAGGCTCCCACATCTCCCTATGCTCTCTTGGCTTTTATGAAGACTTCCAGACTTTTTTTTCCCCCATGCACCAATTTACTTTATGCTCCGTCTTGAGTCTATACATTTCTATAGGGTAGGAACCCATCTTGTTTGCCGTGATCTCTTCTAGGGCCTAGCACAGTGCAGCCACATGGCAGGCATGTAGCAATAATGGCTGTAATATCAACCATAGCCCACATTTATTCAGCAGGCACTATCATGTGGTGGGAACCACTCAGGGTGCTGTCAGTCATAGTGTGCTTAGTCCTCATGTGGCTGGGTAGCACCCAGGATCCATCCCTACTGATCTCCTGTCCTTTGGAGGCAGATAGGTGAAAAACACATTTCCCAGCCTGACTCCTTCAAGAGCAATAGGTACATACAGGGATCCAACATTTAGGCCCTCATGAAATTTGGAAGGTGGAAGAGGCAGAGTCCGCCTTCCTTCTGCTTTGGCTGCTTCTTTCTGGCAAGCAGGGCCACGCAGATGCACACTTTCCTGCGGCAGCATCCAGTGTCCAGTTACCACCTGTGGGGAATATGGGGACAGTTGGTGGCAACAGCAGTGGAGGCCCCGTCTGCTCCCTGGATCACAGTCATGCCAGTATAACCCAGAACTCTGCAGTGCCAATGGCCATCTCCAGGTGCCCTACCTTGCTTCCTGCTCAGGTAGAGGTGGCAGACCCTCTGGACTCAGTCTTACTTCCTCTCCTCTCCCCATCCAGACACTCCAACCACCCCGTAAGCACCTAACCTTTGTCTCAAATCACTTTCTGCCCAAAGTACCTCCACTGGTTCCTATGTCCTGCACTGAACTCTGCTGACTCATACAATTTTTTTTTTTTTTTGATACTGAGTCTTACTGTATCATCCAGGCTAGAGTGCAGTGGCGTGATCTCGGCTCACTGCAGCCTCCACCTCCTGGGTTCAAGTGATTCTCCTGCCTCAGCCTACTTAGTAGCTGGGACTACAGGCATGCACCACCACGTCCAGCTAATTTTTGTATTTTCAGTAGAGACGGGGTTTCACCATGTTGACCAGGATAGTCTCGATCTCCTGACCTCGTGATCCGCCCACCTCGGCCTCCCAAAGTGCTGGGATTACAGGCATGAACCACCGCACCTGGCCAGACTCATACAATTATTATCCTCATTTTTACAAAGGAGGAAACTAAGGCCCAGAGGAGTTAAGTAATCTTCCCAGAGCCACACAGCCAGTCAGTGGTAGAACCAGGCTTTGAACCCAGGGATTTCTGACCCCAGCACCCACCATACTTGCTACCTCTGGGAATGTGCGTTTCTGAGTGCCCGATGTGGGAGGAGGCACAGAGAGCCTTCTGGCAGGGAGCTGGGCTGACTTTCATGCAAGCAGGTCCTGAGGCAGGGTCCCAAGGTGTCTGCCCCTTCCTGTGCAGTATAAATTGCTCAGCTTCCTGGGGAAGGTTCCAGAAGCTAAGCTGCACCAGATGGGATGAGGGGGAGGGAGGCTGCCTAGGAGAGCCAGGGTGTCTAGTCACAATGTCAAGCTTGTGGAAGAAATATTCCTTTTGTTGTTCATATCCTTTTTGCTCTAATCACTGTGAGACCATCCGGTACATGGTTGATCGCTGCAAACGTGCATTTAAGACCTTAAGAGAATACAGCACAACAGGGAGGCCACCGTAATGACTGTCAGGACAATTTACCAAAAGTCTGGAGTATTCCTTAGTCAAGGTCCCCATGAATCAAACCAATGAAAATAAACAGGCCGGGCGCGGTGGCTCAAGCCTGTAATCCCAGCATTTTGGGAGGCCGAGACGGGCAGATCGTGAGGTCAGGAGATCGAGACCATCCTGGCTAACACGGTGAAACCTCGTCTCTACTAAAAAATACAAAAAACTAGCCGGGCGAAGTGGCGGG
>NW_012106919.1:2077000-2077680 GCF_000951045.1 Mandrillus leucophaeus
GGCTAATTTTTGTATTTTTAGTAGAGGTGGGGTTTCGCCTCAGGTGATCCACCCGCCTTGGCCTCCCAAAGTGCTGGGATTACAGGCATGAGCTACTGCACCCGGCTGACTAGAAACCTTTTTAAGCCAGGTCAGTTTTGTTCCAAGGGGTGCTTTATTGGCTCTGTAATGCCAACCTTAGTTCCTTAAAGCTGCCTAGTCATATCTCAAAATATGGCATTCCAGTTAAAGCCTTGGTTAATTTAACCAGTGTTTCCATTATGTTTGCTACAGGAAAACAGGTTCTTATTGAACTTATGCAAACAATTATATTGCCATAAAAATAAGAATACTTACTAATAGTTTCATAATTCTGGAGGGATCGGGTAGGGAGAAAAAAGTAAATGTTATCATTTTTGTTCACAAAAGTATACTTTACCAAATTTCTGTAAGCTACAGATAGCTTAAGAAAAAAGAAAAAAAATTCTTAAATCAAGAAAACAAATTATTTAATTTATTTATTTGAAATGAAAGGCCTCATATTTATTACTGAACCCAGCCAACCAACATGTTCATAACAGATTCAGAGAGGAAAACATGTTGAACTCTCCAGATAGTGGTGACATTTTCAGCTTCATATGGTAACGTGACTGTGACCTTCAGACAGCATAAATATGTGTGCCATCTTATGTGCAATTCTT
>NW_012106919.1:2079266-2080485 GCF_000951045.1 Mandrillus leucophaeus
AAAAAAAAAAAAAAAAAATTAAACAAAAGAAAACCGAAAGTTAATGGCTAGAACAAACTATTAACTCAGTCTCTGAGTCTACAGGGTAGTAAAGAAGATTTCTAGATGTTGGTCTGTTCCATGATAAGCAGGTCTATGCAGTCCTACCCACAAATACCAAGAGAGCTGACAGGCAGACCAGTTGCAGTGGCTCACACCTGTAATTCCAGCCCTTTGAGAGGCTGAGGCAGAAGGATCACTTGAACCCAGGAGTTTGAGACCAGCCTGGGCAACATGGCAAGACCCCATCCCTATTTTTAAAAAGAAAGAGAGCTGAGAGGCTGAAAAAAGAGGGTGACAAATCCAGTTTCTCAGAAATAAACATTTAATAGGAACTCACAAACAGAAGTCATGACTCGGGCAGCCACAAGATGGTGGGTCCTTGCACCGCCGATGTTGCTCTCCAGACCCAGGTCTTATAAACCACAGGGAAAGGGCATCTGTGCTTCAGGAGGAATGTGTGGGACAGTTGAAATTGACTCCTTAGGGAAAGGCAAGCACACTATGTGCGTCATAGCCTACAAATTGCCTAAGGGCAGGATTTATGTTAAATGCATGCTAACAGTAGACAAAGTAGAAATCTCAGTGACATTCCCATAACTGGGGTTAATCAGAAGTCAAAGTGGCAAATTAGCATCCAGGATGGAGTTGCTTTAACCTCCACATGTTCTCAAAGCATTTTTATTTGGAAAGGGGTCAGGCAATGGCAGTCTGACAGATTTTCCTAGTTCACAGTTTGCACCAGGTGTTCCAGTGAACTTTCTGAGTAGTTTAGCCACAGGCATGAAGGTGGTTCATATAGAAACTGTTATGATAATTTCTCTGAAGTCTGTAGCAAGTCTTCCAGTTTCAACTTGCAGGGCTCTAAGACTAGAAATCTTTTTTTTTTTTTTTCGAGACAGAGTCTTGCTCTGTCGCCCAGGCTGGAGTACAGTGGCGCAATCTCGTCTCACTGCAAGCTCCACCTCCCAAGTTCATATCATTCTCCTGCCTTAGCCTCCGGAGTAGCTGGGACGACAGGCGCCCACTACCGCGCCCGACTAATTTTTTTTGTATTTTTAGTAGAGACAGGGTTTCACTGTGTTAGTCAGGATGGTCTCGATCTCCTGACCTCGTGATCCGCCCGCCTCAGGTTCCCTAAGTGCTGGGATTACAGGCGTGAGCCACTGAGCCTGGCTTT
>NW_012106919.1:2084800-2085350 GCF_000951045.1 Mandrillus leucophaeus
AAATAGTTAACTGTCTGAGGATAACAAGACTTAAAATGGTCATGGTTAAAAATCTAATGTGAGTTTATTATAATACAATTGACATAGAAAATTCATTATTGGCTGGGCACGGTGGTTCATGCCTGTAATCCTAGCACTTTGGGAGGTCAAGGTGGGAGGATCACCTGAGGTTGGGAGTTTAAGACCATCCTGATTAACATGGAGAAACCCCATCTCTACTAAAAATATAAAATTAGCCGGGTGTGGTGGTGGGCGCCTGTAATCCCAGCTACTCAGGAGGCTGAGGCAAGAGAATCACTTGAACCCGGGAGGTGGAGGTTGCAGTAAGCCGAGATCACACCATTGCACTCCAGCCTGGGCAACAGCGAGATTCTGTCTCAAAACAACAAAAAACAACACTAGATTTTTTTTTTTTTTTGAGACAGAGTTTCACTCTTGTTGCCCAGGCTGGAGTACAATGGCACAATCTTGGCTCACCGCAACCTCCGCCTCCCAGGTTCAAGGGATTCTCCTGCCTCAGCCTCCCTAATAGCTGGGATTATAGGCATGT
>NW_012106919.1:2087555-2096150 GCF_000951045.1 Mandrillus leucophaeus
GGGGAAGGCCAGTGAGTTGAGAGTGTTGATTGGTTGAGTCGCAGCTGAAATCTTGGGAAGCTGAAGCCATCCTCTTGTGCCAAGAGTCATTTCCTGGGTGGGAGGCTACAAGATCAGTTGAGCCAGTTTATCTACTCGGTGGTGCCAGTTTATCAGTTAAGTGCCAAGTCTGCAAAACATCTCAAGCACTGATTTTAGGAGCAGTTTAGGGAGGGTCAGAATTTTGTAGCCTCTAGCCGCACGACTCCTAAACCATAAATTCTAATTTCTAATCTTGTGGCTAACTTGTTAATCCTACAAAGGCAGTCTAGTCCCGGCAAGAAAGAGGTTTTGAGAAAGGGCTGTTTTGTTTTAAACTGTAAACTATAAGTTCCTCCCAAAGTTAGTTTAGCCTATGCGCAGGAAGGAACAACAGCTTAAAGACTGGAAGAAAGATGGAGTCGGTTAGTTAGATCTCTCACTGTCTCAGTCCTAATTTTGCAAAGTGCAGTGTCAGCATGGTGGCACGTGCCTGTAGTCTCAGCTACTTTGGGGGCTGAGGTGGGAGGATCACGTGAGCCCAGGAAGTCGAGACTGCAGTGAGCCCCGTTCACACCACTGCACTCCAGCCTGGGTGACACAGTGAGACTGTCTCAAAAAAAAAAAAAAAAAAGATAAAATTCTAGCTTTGCATCAGTGTAACTTTGACATTAAGATTTATTTTTAAAAACTCCTAGAATAAATCTATTCAATTTCAACTGATTGGACACACCAGATTCTTATTTTTGCTCTCTTGTTCTTCTCAACTTTCTAGCTATTCAGTTTTTGCCTGTATTCAATTTCTTCATTCTAAAACAACCTGTGGGCTAAGTGTGATGGCTCATGCCTGTAATCGCAGCACTTTGGGAGGCCAAGGTGGGCGTGTTACTGGTGGGTCTTTGTTCTTCGAGCTCCCAAGATGGTGGCAGGCCGCTCCTAAGATGGCGGCAAGCCTCCTGTTCTCTGACCTGGAGTTGTTGCCTCACAGATTCCAAGGAATGGAATCTTGGGCCATGTGGTGAGTGTTACAGCTCTATGAGAAGCCGTGGGTCACGGAAGAGAACTGCGGAACCCAGCAACTAGTGTTCAGCTCGGTTAGGACGAACCGGGCACTTACCTTCGCTGGAACAATGGCGAGTCTCCAGCCCCATTGGGAGTGGCAATGGATGCCTTGCTGGATCAGAAGCGCAGTGGACGCCCTGCCAGATGCAGAGGGGTGGAAGTCAGCTGCGGGTCTGCGAGGATGGCGGTCAGCAGTGGTGGATGGCCAGTGAAAGCTCAGCTCGAGCCAGAACAAACATGGACCAGAAGAGTGTGCAGTTGCAAGATTTAATAGAGTGAGAACAGAACTCCCATACAAAGGGAGGGGACAAGGGGGTTTGCCCACTCCTGGCTTGAATGCCTGGGGTTTATTTCCCAATCATTGTCCCTCCCCCTGTGCTTTCAGATAATAGATGATTTGACTATTTCTTTACCTCCTGCTTTTAGCCTAATCTGCATTTTAGTGAACCTTCTTTACTACCTAATTCCTCGGGTGTGAGCTGAGTTACAAGCCTCCTGTTTAAAGGTGGGTGCGGTCACCTTTAAATTCCAGCTAGACTTAGGAATTCTTAGACGGCCTAGGAAATCCAGCTAGTCCTATCTCTCAGGGGGATCACCTGAGGTCAGGAGTTTGACACCAGCCTGGCCATCCTGGCGAAACCCCGTCTCTACTAAAAACACCAAAATAAAAAATTAGCTGGGCATGGTGGCGCACACCTGTGGTCCCAGCTCTTCAGGAGGCTGAGGCAGAAGAATCACTTGAACCCAGGAGGCCGAGGTTGCAGTGAGCTGAGATCATGCAGCTGCACCCCAGCCTAGGCGACAGAGTGACACTCATCTTAAAATAAAATAAGATAGGCTGGGAGCAGTGGCTCACACCTGTAATCCCAGCACTTTGGGAGGCCAAGGTGGGTGAATCACCTGAGGTCAGCAGTTCAAGACCAGCCTGGCCTACACGGTGAAACTCTGTCTCTACTAAATATATAAAAATTAGCAGGGCGTGGTGGCGGGTGCCTTTAATCCCAGCTACTCAGGTGGCTGAGGCAGGAGAATCATTTGAACCTGAGAGGCGGAGGCTACAGTGAGCTGAAATCATGCCACTGCACTCCAGCCTGGGCAATGGAGTGGGACTCCATCCCAAAATAAATAAATAAATAAATAAAACAACCTGTGTATATGTTAGGACAAAAATCACTTTCTTTATCCCTTAACAATTTTTTTTTTTTTTTTTTTTTGAGATAAGGTATTACTCTGTCACCCAGGCTAGAGTGCAGTGGTGCGATCTTGGCTCACGGCAACCTCCACCTCCTGGGTTCAAGCGATTCTCCTGCCTCAGCCTCCTAAGTAGCTGGGATTACAGGCACTTGCCACTGCCCCTGGCTAATTTTTGTATTTTTAGTAGAGATGGGGTTTCACCATGTTGGCCAGGCTGGTCTTGAACTCTTGACTTCAGGCGATTCACCCGGCTCAGCCTCCCAAAGTGCTGGGATTACAGGCTTGAGTCACTGCACCCGGCCTTCCCTCAACAATTAACAAAAAGCCATATCTTTATATATTATAATTTTTCCCACTCCCCCAAAACTACACCTTATTTTTATCATATATTTTATATACAAAGTTGTTTCCCTTATCATTTCTAGTAGTTTTAATTACCATGTATGAATTAGAATTCTTAACTCCTTTATTTTTTTTTTTTTGGAAATGGAGTCTTGCTCTGTTGCGCAGGCTGGAGTGGAGTGGTGTGATCTCGGCTCACTGTATCCTCCACCTCCTGGATTCCAGCGATTCTCCTGCCCCAGCCTCCTGGGTAGCTGGGATTATAGGCACACACCTCCACACCCAGCTAACTTTTGTATTTTTAGTATAAGCAAGGTTTGACCATGTTGGCCAGGCTGTGTTCAAACTCCTGACCTCAGGTGATTCACCCACCTTGGCCTCCCAAAGTGCTAGGATTGTAGGCATGAGCCACTGCGACTGGCCAACAACCTTAATTTTTATAACCTCTTTTTTTTTTCTTTCTGAGATGGAGTCTCACTGTGTCACCCAGGCTGGAATGCAGTGGTATGATCTTGGCTCACTGCAGCCTCCAACTCCTGGGTCCAAGTGATTCTCCTAACTTAGTCTCCCAAGTAGCTGGGATTACAGGCGCCTGCTACCATGCCCAGCTACTTTTTGTATTATTAGTAGAGACGGGGGGTTCATCATGTTGGCCAGGTTGGTTTCTAACTCCTGGACCCAAGCGATCCTCCCACCTCAGACCCCAGAGCTGGGATTACAGGCTTGAGCCATGGTGCCCGGCCAACTCCCTTAAATTTTTTTTTTTTTTTTTTTTTGAGACAGAGTCCCACGCTGTCCCAGGCTAGAGTGCAGTGGCGCTATCTCGGCTCACTGCAAGCTCCGCCTCCCGGGTTCACGCCATTCTCCTGCCTCAGCCTCCTGAGTAGCTGGGACTACAGGCACTCGCCACTGCTCCTGGCTAATTTTTGTATTTTTAGTAGAGATGGGGTTTCACCATGTTGGCCAGGCTGGTCTTGAACTCTTGACTTCAGGCGATTCACCCGGCTCAGCCTCCCAAAGTGCTGAAATTACAGGCTTGTACCATGACACCTGGCTAATTTTTGTATTTTTGGTAGAGACAGGTTGGTCTTGAGCTCCTGAACTCAAGTGATCCTCCTGCCTTGGCCTCCTAAAGTGCTGGGATTACAGAGGTGAGCCGCCATGCCTGGCCTCCCTTAATTTTTAATGTAAATTGACTGTCACATACCATTATATTATAGATTGACACAATTTTGTAATCTTTAGATGTATGTGTTTCTCCCGGGCATGGTGGCTCACACCTGTAATCCCAGCACTTTGGGAGGCCAAAGTGGGTGGATCACGAGGTGAGGAGTTCAAGACCATCCTGGCCAAGATGGTGAAACACTGTCTCTACTAAAAATATAAAAATCAGCCAGGTGTGGTGGTACACACCTATAATCCCAGCTACTCAGAAGGCTGAGGCAGAAGAATCGCTTGAACTCGGGAGTCGGAGGTTGCAGTGAGCTGAGATTGCGCCACTGCACGCACTCCAGCCTGGGTGATAGAGCGAGACTCCGTCTCAAAAAAAAAAAAAAAAAAAAAGTGTTTCTTCATAGTGCAGCTTTTCAGTGTTACACAGAACATATTTACTAGCAAACTCAAATATCTTTAGTTCTTCTATAATAATAAGCCAAAAATAGCTAAGCTTATACTTAGGTTCAGTAATTAATGTTTCAGCATTTTATCTTTTTTGGAAATGATCTAGACATTTAAAGAATATATATTACTCAATTTTAACTTAGGCCCAGGCATGGTTGTTCACGCCTGTAATCCCAGCACTTTGGGAGGCTGAGGCAGGAGGATCACGTGAGGTCAGGAGATCCAGGCCAGCCTGGCCAACATGGTGAAAACCTATCTTTACTAAAAATAAAAAAAAATTAGCTGGGCATGGTGGTGCACACCTGTAGTCCCAGCTACTCAGGAGGCTGAGGCAGAAGAATCTCTTGAACCCAGGAGGCAGAGGTTGCAGTGAGCTGAGATCACACCAGTGCACTCCAGCCTGGGCAACAAGAGTGAGACTCCATCTCAAAAAAAAAAAAAAAAAAAAATTAGAGTAACTTTAAGGTTGCAAGTTACCAAAAAAGGTATTTGAAATTATTTTAAATAGACATGTTTTATAGCATATAACTATTATTGAAAAGTTTATTTCTAAACTTTAATCCTAGGCCAGGCATGGTGGCTCATGCCTATTATCCCAGCACTTTGGGAGGCTGAGGCAGGCAGATCACAAGGTCAGGAGTTTGAGACCAGCCTGGCCAATGTGGTAAAACCGCATCTCTACTAAAAATACAAAAATTACCCATGCATGGTGGCAGGCACCTGTAATCCCAGCTACTTGGGAGGCTGAGGCAGAAGAATCACTGGAACCCAGGAGGTGGAGATTGCAGCAAGCTGAGATCGCACCACTGCCCTCCAGCCTGGGTGATGGAGTGAGACTCCATCTCAAAAAAAACAAAAAACAAAAAAACTTTAATTTACTTACATTCACCTAATTCACTCATTCTTAACAAATATGATTTGAACTGCTCATGGAAATTTCATGAGACATTAAACAGAGCTGGCTATTTTTTTTTTTTTTTTTTTTTTTGAGACGGAGTCTCGCTCTGCCACCCAGGCTGGAGTGCAATGGCGCAATCTCAGCTCACTATAGCTTCTGCCTCCTGGGTTCAAGTAATTCTCCTGCCTCAGCCTCCTGAGTAGCTGCGACTACAGGCGCCCGCCACCATGCCTGGCTAATTTTTGTATTTTTAGTAGAGATGGGGTTTCACCATGTTTGCCAGGCTGGTCTGGAACTCCTGATGTCAGGTGATCTGCCTGCCTCGGCCTCCCACAGTGCTGGGATTACAGGCATGAGCCACCGTGTCAGGCTGTGCTGGCTATTATCTGAAGTTACTTTATGGTTGTTGACAAATGGAAAAGTATTTAAAATATCACAGAAGCAAAGAAACTGAAAAACATGGTTCTTCCTTCTATTTTTTGTTTTAATTTTACTTTTCACGATTGACCTGCATTAAGCCATTATTTTTACAGTGCATTTCAATTATAGGTTGAATTTATAGTTTTATGGTCTTAGAGAGACAATATAAACCTGTCTGACTAGGAAATCTAGGCAAGAACAAACAGTTCTTAAAACACTTTCATTTTTATTTTATCAAGCATTTAAAAACTAGCTTTACTTACCAAAGATTACCCCACATCATATGAATTAAAAGGCAGTTGGGCTATTTCCTAAATTTCTGAGAGTTTTAGGAATATTTCATTTATATTAGTGCTCATTTAACTCAACTCCAGTTTGAATAGAACTCCTTTAGGGGATTTTATAAATTAGTTTAGTAATATCATCTGGAGGTAGGAAAAATATCAAATATACAAATCATACATACCTAAATATACATAAAGATGGATACAAAGATCTTATTGCTATTATTCTAAAATTTTAGTCATGAATCAGTAATAAAACTGGCTTATCTCCACTTATATTTTTATCCAAATTGTGCTTCTGACAAAAATTGGACAAGTTAAGGCTACTTGCTCACATGGCTAAAGCATATTTTAAAAATAAAATTTGTGGAAAAGACAATAGTTTTTGGTTGCCAGTTTCCAAATAGTTTCTTCTCCTTTTTTAAACAGAAAAACTAAGCTTGTTAACAAAGATCCTGAAATGTTGAGTTTACTAATTTAGTTAGGAACTTTTCAATTTAGCTTTTGCTTTTTTTTTTTTTTTTTTTGAGACGGAGTCTCGCTCTGTCGCCCAGGCTGGAGTGCAGTGGCCGGATCTCAGCTCACTACAAGCTCTGCCTTCCGGTTTACGCCATTCTCCTGCCTCAGCCTCCCAAATAGCTGGGACTACAGGCGCTCGCCACCTCGCCCGGCTAGTTTTTTGTATTTTTAGTAGAGACGGGGTTTCACCGTGTTAGCCAGGATGGTCTCGATCTCCTGACCTTGTGATCCGCCCGTCTCGGCCTCCCAAAGTTCTGGGATTACAGGCTTGAGCCACCGTGCCAGGCCTAGCTTTTGCTTTTAACCAGATTATTGAGTTCAGGGTGGAGCGCATTGATAAATAGGGCAGACAAAGCATTTTCTGTGTCCGGACTCAGCATAGATAGCTCTGAGCTTAATAATTTGACTAGGGCATAAAGGTGGTTAAAGAAGCAAAATTGATTGACTTGAGGACTTAACTTTTATAAACAGTTTTTCTGGCTTTCTTTTCAACCATCAGGGTGGGATGGTAACTAAGTAAACAGTTTAGCTGATTCGATTTTTCTTATCAGTTTGTTGCTTAAAGCTTTTCATTTGCCTTTTTAAAGGAGACCTTTAGAGAAGCAATTTTTTGAAATCTAAAATCTGGTTAGAGGCTTCTGTGTATCGAAAATAGGCATCTCATCTGTTTGTCTAATTTGAGAGCCCTTACTTTCAAATGTGCTTCTTAGATGGATAATCTTGTCCATCTGGAATGTTCTCTATAATGTCCCCTGCAATTCTAAATTGTCTTTGATAAAGTTTCCCCACTTTTTGGCCAGGCACAGTTGTTCATGCCTATAATCCCAGCACTTTGGGAGGCTGAGGCAGGAGGATTGCTTGAGCCCAGGAGTTCAAGACCAGCCTGAGCAATGCAGTGGGGACTCCATCTCTACAAAAAAAAAATTTTTTTTTTTTGAGACAGAGTCTCACTGTGTTGCCCAGGCTGGAGTGCAGTGGCGAGATCTTGGCTCACTGCAAGCTCTGCCTCCTGGGTTCACGCCATTCTCCTGCCTCAGCCTCCCAAGTAGCTGGGACCACAGGCGCCCGCCACCACCCCTGGCTAATTTTTTGTATTTTTAGTAGGGACGGGGTTTTACCATATTAGCCAGGATGGTCTCGATCTCCTGACCTCGTGCTCTGCCCACCTAGACCTCCCAAAGTGCTGGGATTACAGTCGTGAGCCACCGTGCCCAACCAAAAATGTTTTTAAGTTAGCCAGGTGTGGTGATGTGCACTTGTGGTCCTAGCTACTCAGAAGGCTGAGGAGGCAGGATCACTTGAACCTTGGAAGTCGAGGCTGCAGTGAGCCATTATCATGCCACTGCACTCCAGCTTGGGTGACAGAATGAGACTCTGAAAAAAATAAAAATCACCGTTTTGGTTAGAATTTACAGCCTCCAGGGCGAAAATTTTTGTACATAAAAAAGGCAGGCGCCGGGCGTGGTGGCTCAAGCCTGTAATCCCAGCACTTTGGGAGGTGGAGGCGGGCGATCACGAGGTCAGGAGATGGAGACCATCCTGGCTAACACGGCGAAACCCCGTATCTACTAAAAAATACAAAACATTAGCCAGGCGCGGTGGTGGGCACCTGTAATCCCAGCTACTCGGGAGGCTGAGGCAGGAGAATCGCTTGATCCCAGGAGTGGAGGTTGCCCTAAGCCGAGATCACGCCATTGCACTCCAGCTGGGCAACAGAGCGAGACTCCTCTCAAAAAAATTAATAAAATAAAAATAAAAAATAAAAGGCAGGCATACTGGAAGGTGGAGTCCTCAGTTGTTTAGCATATTGGGTTTCTCCGATGAGATGCCTATTTTCTCAATATGAGAGCTGAGATAAAAGCCTGAGAGGGAAATATCATGAGGTTGGGTCATGTGATGTTTTCAGTGTTTCTTGTTGTGAGGAAATTTTCTGGGCTCGTGGGTAACCTAGTGTCAAACTAACCCTTATCCTTTCTTTTTCTTTCTTTTTTTTTTTTTTTTGAGACTGAGTTTTGCTCTTGTTGCCCAGGCTGGAGTGCAGTGGTGCAATCTCGGCTCACTACAACCTCTGCCTCCTGGGTTCACGCCATTCTTCTTGCCTCAGCCTCCCGAGTAGCTGGGACTACAGGCGCCTGCCACCATTCCTGCCTAATTTTTTGTATTTTTAGTAGAGATGGGGTTTCACCATGTTGCTCAGGCTGGTCTGGAACTCCTGAGCTCAGATGATCCACCCACCTC
>NW_012106919.1:2096209-2097311 GCF_000951045.1 Mandrillus leucophaeus
TAGTAGAGACGGGGTTTCACCGTGTTAGCCAGGATGGTCTCGATCTCCTGACCTTGTGATCCGCCCGTCTCGGCCTCCCAAAGTTCTGGGATTACAGGCTTGAGCCACCGTGCCAGGCCTAGCTTTTGCTTTTAACCAGATTATTGAGTTCAGGGTGGAGCGCATTGATAAATAGGGCAGACAAAGCATTTTCTGTGTCCGGACTCAGCATAGATAGCTCTGAGCTTAATAATTTGACTAGGGCATAAAGGTGGTTAAAGAAGCAAAATTGATTGACTTGAGGACTTAACTTTTATAAACAGTTTTTCTGGCTTTCTTTTCAACCATCAGGGTGGGATGGTAACTAAGTAAACAGTTTAGCTGATTCGATTTTTCTTATCAGTTTGTTGCTTAAAGCTTTTCATTTGCCTTTTTAAAGGAGACCTTTAGAGAAGCAATTTTTTGAAATCTAAAATCTGGTTAGAGGCTTCTGTGTATCGAAAATAGGCATCTCATCTGTTTGTCTAATTTGAGAGCCCTTACTTTCAAATGTGCTTCTTAGATGGATAATCTTGTCCATCTGGAATGTTCTCTATAATGTCCCCTGCAATTCTAAATTGTCTTTGATAAAGTTTCCCCACTTTTTGGCCAGGCACAGTTGTTCATGCCTATAATCCCAGCACTTTGGGAGGCTGAGGCAGGAGGATTGCTTGAGCCCAGGAGTTCAAGACCAGCCTGAGCAATGCAGTGGGGACTCCATCTCTACAAAAAAAAAATTTTTTTTTTTTGAGACAGAGTCTCACTGTGTTGCCCAGGCTGGAGTGCAGTGGCGAGATCTTGGCTCACTGCAAGCTCTGCCTCCTGGGTTCACGCCATTCTCCTGCCTCAGCCTCCCAAGTAGCTGGGACCACAGGCGCCCGCCACCACCCCTGGCTAATTTTTTGTATTTTTAGTAGGGACGGGGTTTTACCATATTAGCCAGGATGGTCTCGATCTCCTGACCTCGTGCTCTGCCCACCTAGACCTCCCA
Organism: Mandrillus leucophaeus; assembly: GCF_000951045.1. Lineage (NCBI taxonomy): Eukaryota > Metazoa > Chordata > Mammalia > Primates > Cercopithecidae > Mandrillus > Mandrillus leucophaeus. The sequence goes on from NW_012106919.1 coordinate 2,097,219, forward strand.
AAGTGCTGGGATTACAGTCGTGAGCCACCGTGCCCAACCAAAAATGTTTTTAAGTTAGCCAGGTGTGGTGATGTGCACTTGTGGTCCTAGCTA
>NW_012106919.1:2097996-2148914 GCF_000951045.1 Mandrillus leucophaeus
TGCAATCTCGGCTCACTACAACCTCTGCCTCCTGGGTTCAAGCGATTCTCCTGCCTCAGCCTCCCGAGTAGCTGGGATTACAGGCATGTGCCATCCTGCCCAGGTAATTTTGTATTTTTAGTAGAGACGGGGTTTCTCCATGTTGGTCAGGCTGCTCTCCAACTCCCGACCTCAGGTGATCCGCCCACCTCGCCCTCCTGAAGTGCTGGGATTACAGATGTGAGCTACCATGCCCAGCCATCTTATCCTTTCAGTAGTTATATATTTAGGTGATAGGTGGTCTAACAGCTTTTAGGTGACCTTCCCATACCTGTCAATTAAGTTGTGGTTTGGTTCCAAGATTCCTTAGCCAACATAGTCGATGATCTTTCCCTATCTTAGTGTGCAAGAAAAAGAAACAAAGAGGAGAAAACCCAAATCCCTGTGAATTTCTGAAAAATAGTGTCTAACACCCCCTGCAGTAACTGCCACTTGCTGCAGTCACTGTCAGTTATCTTTAAAACTGTGATTCTTTGGTAGCGATGCAACAATCACCAAAAGTCCCAAAGGTCATTTACTCTGCCACAACACAACCCTTGGCACCCCAAAGCCAAAATTACCAGGAGCTCAAATACAAAGAGCTGGCCCTGGTAGGAACTTACTCATGACATTGGGAGCACTGTGAGGAAGACAGGGGACTCTAAAGGATTAAGGAGCACCTTATCTGCATCCTTCAAGGGCCTCAGGGTCATCAACAGTCTTCTTCAAGTCCCTTCATGGTCACCAGAACTGTTACAAAATTTCAATAAATTTAGTCTAAAGATCAAGTTGGTTTTTATTAGCAATTCATAAATCAGACAGCATCTCATCTAAAAAATAGGTAAGTGCTCTGCTAGGATGGCAAACCAGTTTTTTTCTTTTTTTGGAGACGGAGTCTTGCTCTGTCGCCAGGCTGGAGTGCAGTGGTATGATGGTGGCTCGCTACAACCTCCGCCTCCTGGGTTCAAGCGATTCTCCTGCCTCAACCTCCTGAGTAGCTGGGACTACAGGCGCCCGCCACCATGCCCAGCTAATTTTTGTATTTTTAGTAGAGATGGGGTTTCACCATGTTGGCCAAGTTGGTCTCTCAGTCTCTTGACCACATGATCTGCTCGCCTTGGCCTCCCAAAGTGCTGGGATTAGAGGTGTGAGCCACTGTGTCCAGCCTAACAGTTGGTTTTTATAAGATAGCTAGAGCAGGAGTGAGGAAACAATAATACCAGAAGCAGATTGTTAACATCAGGTTACTTCAGGTTACTTTCCTTGTAAGAGTTAAGAGGAGACTGCCTTAACATGCCAGTTCAGGTTGACTGGGCGTCTTCTGACTGGTTGGTATGAATCTTCTGTTTTTAAGAAAAATTGGTCTAATGGGGAATTTTCCTGCTTCCTTAAAGTTTCAGCTTGATTGCATGACACTTAGCATAAGTGACTCCATTTTGATTTTTTCTTTTGGGGTCTAGTGCAGGAGCTCAGTCCAAAACAATGGCTTCCCATACATTTTATTTTACACCTTTATAATAAATCGGTAAATGAAAGTAAAGCGTTTCCCTTAATTCTGTGAGCCACTGTAGCAAGTGATTGAACCCAAGAAAGGGTCTAATTTGTAAAACCTCTAATTTGTAGCTAAGTTGGACAGAAGTTGTGAGTAACATGAAGGTCTACTATTTGCAGTTGGAGTGTGAACGTGTGGAACTGAGTCCTTTTTTTTTTTTTTTTTGAGACAGGGTCTTGCTTTTTCACCCAGGCTTGAGTGGAGTGGCACAATCTCGGCTCACTGCAACCTCCACCTCCTGGGTTCAAGCAAGTCTCCTGCCTTAGCCTCCCAAGTAGTTGAGATTACAGGCATGTGCCACTATGCCTGCCTAATTTTTTGTATTTTTAGTAGAGATGGGGTTTCACCATGTTGCCCAGGCTGGTCTGGAACTCCTGAGCTCAGATGATCCACCCACCTCGGCCTCCCAAAGTGCTGGGATTACAGGGGTAAACCACCGTGCCCAGCCTGGAACTGAGTCCATAATCTGTGTGATCTGACACTATACCTAGGTTAGATAGTATCAAAATTGAGTTTAGTTGTAAGACTCTCAGTTGATGTCTGTAGAAAATTGGAAAATTGCTTGATGTGGAAAAATCCCTATACATTTGATCACAGGCGTATTCTATGTCGAGTGTTGAGTACAGAGAAAAATAATTTGCTTTTCCTATCCAGTAGCCCACAGGCCCACTGGGATCTCCTCTGTTTTCTGCCCTTCATCAGACTTGGGCTTGGGGAACACTCTGCGTTGGTTCATGTGAGTCTCCGAAATTTGACCTGCGGACTTTTAGGGTCCTCATCACGCTATATTATAAGCACTGATTTCCTTTTCATGCCATCATCAGACTTAAAGCTTCTTAAAAATAGAGACCAGGCTTTATTCAGCTTTTTATCCTCTTAACCTAGCCCAGGGCCTGGCACACAGTCTGTGTTTAACAATGCTTGACTGTCAGTTCTACCATGGTTCCTACATAGCTCTCTCTGGATGCTTTTCTCCAGGAGAAATGCAGCATTATCTTTCTCTACCTGGTTGAAATGTCACCTCCTGTAGAAGCTTCCCCAGGCCCTAAAATCAAACGGTATATCTCACTTTGTGTGCAGTTCTCTCTCATCTCAAGAAGTTCACAGTTTGGTAGGGATTTAGAAGAGCAAACTAACGTGTACAATGCACTGCAGTGCTAGGAAAAATTGTGAAAGACTTTTAAATGGGCAAAGAATTACTGACTGTCTTTCAATGGAATGATGTGTGTTATTTACAGTTCCAGGTTATCCGATTCTATGCTACAAAAGTGCTGGACTGTTTTATAACTCTGTAGAAATGAAAGTTAATGGGGAGGCCTGATGATAGTGCAAATGTTTTCTGTCTAGAACCGGATGCAGGATGCAAACAACTTCTGTTCATGGCAATGCAAATAAATATGTTTTGTCCAGTACAGAACAAATCTTTCCAAGTGTAACCGCCTGAGGGGTTCACCTTGCCTGCTGCCTAGACAGAGCATTCATCAGGACAGGGGAATTGCAATAGAGAAAGAGTAATTTACACAGAGCCGGCTGTCCTGGAGACCAGAGTTTTATTATTACTCAAATCAGTCTCCCCAGGCATTCAGGGAGCAGAATTTTTAAGGATAACTTGGTGGGCGGGGGAAAGCCAGTGAGCCAGGAGTGCTGATTTGTCGAAGATGAAATCATAGGGAGTCGGAGCTGTCTTCTTGCACTGAATCACTTCCTGGGTGGGGGCTACAAGATCATTTGAGCCAGTTTTTCAATTGGGGGGTGCCAGAGGATCCATCAAGTGCCGAGTCTGCAAAATATCTCAAGCACTGATCTTAGGAGCAGTTTAGGGAGGATCAGAATCTTGTAGCCTCCAGCTGCACGACTCATAAATCACAATTTCTAATCTTGTGGCTAATGTTAGTCCCAGGCAAAAAGGACATCTGCTTTGGGAAAGAGCTGTCTTTGTTTAAACTATAAACTAAGCTTCTCTCAAAGTTAGTTTGGCCTATACCCAGGAATGAACAAGGACGGCTTGCAGGTTAGAAGCAACGTGGAGTCTGTTAAGTTAGATCTCTTTTGCTGTCTCAGTCATAATTTTGCAAAGGCAGTTTTATAAGTAAAGTTCCATTTTACAGTTATAAAATCCTACTAGTTTCCTCCTTAATTCATGTTTTAAATAAACGTATGTTTATTCTCTGAGTTATGCTTTTACCATTTTGAAAACCATCCTTTAATAGTGGTATCTGTGAAAGAGAAAGCAGTAATTAATACACAGTAAGCATTTATTCCATGTCAGTCACTATGCTAAGGGTTTTATAGATTTAATCCTCATGGCGACCCTGTAAGTTAAGTTCTATTATTAGTTCCATTTTACAGATATGGAAGCCAAGGCCTAGAGGTTAAGTAACTTGCCTAAGGACCCAGAGCTAGTAAGTGGCCTATCTGAGATTTGAGACCTGAGATTTGAAAGACTTGCATTGTAACTGCACTTCAGTTAAGAGGGCAATTGAAATGAAATTGTGGGATCAGGTAAGGTTCCCAAATTTCAGAGGATAAGGCGTTGCTGCAGAGGGGAAAGAAGGGTGGGGCTTCCAGGTACAGGTCAGCCCTAAGAAATGTAGTTGGCCTGGAGAGCAGGGTGTGGGCTGAAGAGTGGTAAGAGATAAGGCTGAAGGAAACTTCAGGAGTTTCCTTCACGGAGGAAGGAAATCACAGAAGGGCCCTGTGAGGCCTGAAGCCAAGGAGTTTGGACTTTATCCTCAAACTACAGGATTTTAAGCAGAAAGAAAAGACATTATTGGATTGAGCTTTATTATCTTTATTGCTCTTGTTTGTAGTTATAAAAAAGGTATAGGCTTTTAAAAAAATTGTTACCAAAAAAAAAAAAAAAAAAAAACCAACACTGAGAGATTTGGCCCTTTTGGAAAAATGATTCTGGCAGCACTGTTGAGGCTGGATCCGAAGTGGTGAATGAGAAAAGACGGAAGCTGTTGAAAACTAAGCCAACAGCAAGGAAAACAAAGACGAGGGGATGGAAAGGAGAAACAGTAAACTGGCTGAATCTACAGGATTTGGCAACTGTGGCATGGGGGGACAGGAAAGGGTGGGAGTGAGGGAGGGGCTGATGCACAGGGAGAGCCCCCTCAAGGTGTCTAGCTCAGAAAACCTGCTACTGCAGGCCTGGTTCTCATTCTTAGCATGTAAGAATGAGATAGTACTTGAAACGTAAAGCGAAAAGCGTTGATATCAAGTTTGTACAATTCCCATTCTAAAAAGCATATACAAATAGAGCCTGACCAAAGTACCCAGGCCCTTTTTTTTGGGGCCTCAAAGTGGTTAGAAGCGGCGGCCGGGGGGGAAAGAGTGTGGAGAAAGGAAAAGAAAGATAAATCACAAAGACTACAACCATTATAAACCTTCTGTTGATAATTACGCACATACAGATTGTCAGCACACCAGGTGACTTTTAATCCTGGTCCAGTTCCCCTCCTGGCCCTCTTAATGGCTTCTGGCCACTTCCTCTTGGGATCTGGCCAGAGTAAGCTCAGGAAATGCAAAGTTTTAATTCTGGAATCAGTAAAGCATATTAGGAAAGGAAATCCACAAATGAAAAAAACATCATATTATGCATTTCAAAGCCAAGGGACAGAATCAGATTGTATATTTGTGGGGACAGGAACCATTTTACACATTTTGGTGCAGAACTCAGGGACTGATTTAGCCATTATTCACCCTCAGGTTCACCCAGGATTTGGTCTCTTGCATTCTTGTATGATTCCAAAGCTTCCATCCAGCACAACCTTCAGCTCTAGCAGCTAAGCTGTCTGCAATCCTGCTTTGTGCTCCCTGACAACCCGGGAGGATGACCCGCTATGATGAAGGCCCAGATAAACAGTCAGTATTTTTAATTATACTCACTTCCCTAGGATTTTGCAGGATCAGATGATAGAATATATTTGAAAGGCCTTTGTAAAATTGGATGAGCTATACAACCATCAGCTGTTCTTTATTCATTGTTGTTCTGGTTGATGACCTAACTGATACTTGCTACACTGCATTGCAGAATGTTCAAGGAGATTCAGATTTCTACAATGACTATGCATTTAATATACTGTTACTATGTACTCACGGTGTGCTGTGTACTTTCACACATAATCCTCAAAATAGTTTTATAATGTTTATCAAAGATCAGATAGATTTAACTTGCTCAAAAACATAATTTTTGATCTTTTTATGCTCTCCCAAGATTGGATTAGGTTTCTCCATGTCTTACCACACCACAGCAGTTACTACATATCTTCCCCACTACACTAGAACCTCTGGGTGCTAGGAACTGAATTTTGTTCACTGCTCTATGCCCTCTATCCAGCTAATGGAGCCAGACACAAAACATAGAAGATGCTACAAAAAATAGTTTGGGTGAATGAATGAAGGCTGATTTTATATCCATTGCTCTATTCTGAAAACTACTGTTTTCTTATTAACTTACTGTTCGTCACCTATTTTTCCCTACTAGAATGTAAGATGCCTGTGAAAACATATTATTATGTTTTATTCACTGCTGGATTCTCAAAGCCTGAAAGAATGCCTGGGATATACTAAGTGTCCAATAAATATCTGTTGGTGAATGAACAAATGATAGCCATATGGACAAGCAAATTCCACCTCTTTTTGTGATATCACTATTTTTTCTTTTTCTTTTTCTTTTTTTTTTTTTTTTGCGATGGAGTTTCACTCGTTGCCCAGGCTGGAGTGCAGTAGCGCAATCTTGGCTTACCACAACCTCCACCTCCCGGGTTCAAGAGATTCTCCTGCCTCAGCCCTCTGAGTAGCTGGGACTACAGGCACACGCCAGCATGCCTGGCTAATTTTGTATTTTTATAGAGACGGGGTTTCTCCATGTTGGTCAGGCTGGTCTCTAACTTCTGACCTCAGGTGATCTGCCTGCCTTGGCCTCCCAAAGAGATGGAAATATAGGTGTGAGCCACTGCCTCAGGTCTAGTTTGTGTATTTTCACTTAATATTATGCCATGTTTGTATCACAGGGACTTCATAACCATATCCATCTAACTATTTATTGAGGCCAGGCGCAGTGGCTCATGTCTGTAATCCCAACACTTTGTGAGGCCCAGGCAGGAGGATTGCTTGAACTCAAGAGTCGGAGACCAGCCTAAGCAACATAGTAAGATCCAGTCTCTATAAAAGTTATAGTTATGAGGTCAGGAGTTCGAGATCAGCCTGGCCAATATGGTGAAATCCTTTCTGTACTAAAAAAATACAAAACTTAGTCAGGTGTGGTGGCATGTGCCTGTAATCCCAGGTACTCAGGAGGCTGAGGAAAGACAATTGCTTGAACCTGGGGGGCAGAGGTTTCAGTGAGCCGAGATTGCGCCACTGCACTTCAGCCTGAGTGACAGACAGAGCAAGACACCGTCTCACATACACAAAAAAGTTATAGTTAGTCCCAGCTACTTGGGAGGTTGAAGTAGGTGGATTGCTTGACCCTGAAAGGTTGAGGCTGCAGTGAGCAGTGACTGATAGTGCCACCTCACTCCAGCCTAGGCAACAGAGTGAGACCCTGTCTCAAAAACAAACTACAACAAACACGAAAAAAACACTGATACCCAACCTAATAATTTTTCTTTTTTTTTTTTTTTTTTTTTGAGACGGAGTCTCACTCTGTCGCCCAGGCTGGAATGCAGTGGCGCGATCTCGGCTCACTGCAAGCTCCGTCTCCCGGGTTCACGCCATTCTCCTGCCTCAGCCTCCCAAGTAGCTGGGACCACAGGCGCCCGCCACCACCCCTGGCTAATTTTTTGTATTTTTAGTAGGGACGGGGTTTTACCATATTAGCCAGGATGGTCTCGATCTCCTGACCTCGTGATCCGCCCGTCTCGGCCTCCCAAAGTGCTGGGATTACAGGCGTGAGCCACCGCGCCCAGCTGCATGAACTTTTTAGAGTCAAGTGCATCCACTTATTAACCTTCTTGACAACCCTAGGAGTGGGTACTAATTATTAACAACACCTTTTATTAGAAAAAAACCTTGATGCTTAGGGTGGCTGAGTAACTTGTCTGATCTCAGTTTAAACCCAGGCAGTCTCCCTTGCTAAACAACCAGTAGGATGTGATTCCTTTTGCTATCTATCTCCTCTGGGCAAGTCAGAGTAAAAGCAAAAAGTAAATATACTGATGCTCTTCAGCTGAGGAGAAAGATACTCTATGCTCTACTGCTTCCAACTGCTTACATTTGGATGACTTTGCCACAGTGGCCCAGACTGAATGGAGGAAAAAAGAGTGACTGAATCTAAAACCCTAAAGCTGGAACACATTTCGGGTAGTGACATATGTAAACCACCACCCCTCCCTGCCCAGATTCTTTTAAAGTCTGAAGCAACTTGCTTCAATTGCTCACATTTAGGCAAGCCAGGCAAACTTGAATTGTCATTTCCCATCATACACTGAAAGAATGGTCAGTTACATAAGTCTATCATTAACCTCTTCCTTCATGTATTCTAAGCAGTGCCTGACTTGATTATTAAAACCAACCATAATGGCGGGGTGCGGTGGCTCATGCCTGTAATTCCAGCACTTTGGGAGGCTTTTCTGTTAACATTTCCTCATCTTTCTAAGCAAAAGTGTGTGTGAGGGGATGGTGGTGAGGGGCATACTGCACTGATGATTAGACTTATTATACTGTGAACCATTTCCCAGAGAGGGTAAAACCCAGACATTTAGCTTTTTCATACACATATGCAACCAATATCCAGTTTATCAATCTGAGATTTATTACAATAAGCCATTTGTTCATATGGAAATATTAAATGGTTTTTAACCATTTATTTTACCATCATCCTTTCATTAATACAATACATAGTTTTGTACAAACTATGCATTTATGTTGGCTAGTTAAGACACTTCATAGATTTGGGTATAACATGGTAATATGATATGATTTATGTTACCATGACCTGCAATTGTTCAACCTATCAGTTTCTTGAATACTTTTCCTGCTTTGACTTGGGAGCCTGTTTCAGAGTGTGTACTCACGAACAGTCCCATGCCTTTTCAGGCACTGCAACTACCTAAGAACTGTCTATATTCCCTCTGTGTTACAGAGAAAAAGAAAAGCAGGTGCTTTATGCATACATCTATTTTCCCAAAGCAGCCACTGAAGCCGTGTTAACTGAAATAAAACTTTAAAGGCAGTCAATCTTCAAATGGAGTAAAGGACAACAGACTAGATCAGAAAGCACAGTTGCTTCCAGTGTTGACCTGCAACACAGAGATGATAAGCTGATTAATAAGGAGAGACTAAGAGTAGGCTTATGTTGAGCTTTAGTGTTGGTTCTGTTACCAAAACCGATCCTGAATAAATCCCTTAAGCATTTATCTTCAGTGGGAAAAAGTCAGGGTTGTACGGGTAATCAAACATTTAGTTCCAGCTTTGAGCCAGTTATAGGCATACCTTAAAGATACTACAGTAGGTTCAGTTCCAGACCATGGCAATAAAGCGTGTCACACATCTTTTTTACGTTTCTCATTGTATATGAGTTATGTTTACACTGTATCCAGTAGCTTTTTTTTTTTTGAGACAGAGTCTTGCTCTGTTGCCCAGGCTGGAATTCAGTGGCGCAATCTCAGCTCACTGCAACCTCCACCTCCTGGGTTCAAGCGATTCTCCTGCCTCAGCCTCCCGAGTAGCTGGGACTACAGGAGTCCACCACCACGCTTGGCTAATTTTTTTTTTTTTGAGATGAGTCTTGCTCTGTCACCCAGGCTGGAGTACAGTAGCGCGATCTCGGCTTGCTGCAAGCTCCGCCTTGCGGGTTCACGCCATTCTCCTGCCTCAGCCTCCCTGAGTAGCTGGGATTACAGGCATCCGCCACCACGCCCGGCTAATTTTTTTGTATTTTTAGTAGAGACGGGGTTTCATCATGTTGGCCAGGATGGTCTCGATCTCCTGACCGTGTGATCCACCCGCCTCGGCCCCCCAAAGTGCCGGGATTACAGGCATGAGCCACTGCACCTGGCCTAATCCTCATTTTTATAGAGGGGAAGAGAGGAGAGGTACACAGAGATTATCGACTTGGGTCCGAAGAAAATTAGAGTCGAACCTGAGGCCAAGCCTGCCAACACTCTCAGCAGCAGTTTTCTCCTCGAACAGTCCTCCTCTATCTGCCATGATGCCCAGGCATACAAAGGGAGTTTTTCATTGTTTCCTTAAGGTTAAATGCTCTGGATGCTCTCAGTTCAAATAAGATGGTTTTAAAATTCCCCTCCTCCTTGCCTTACAGCAAAGAAGAGAAAAGGAGAAATTCAAATGAAAATAAATCATATACCCAAATATCAAGGCTCACAAGCTGGATGATTTAATTCAATCAATTTAGCAAGGCCCAAAATGAAACCTGGTAATGAAAATGAAGACACAGCAATATTTTCCTGAAGAAAATAGACATTTGGAAGAATAAATATTTTCTTAAAAAATGTTTATTTGGAAAAGTCAGCCTCTTACACAAGGTTTTGTATCTATGCTTTTAACTCTGTCAATTACAGTGGTATTTTAAATGCATTGAATATAATTCATTGAATATCTATATCTTTCTGCCTCGATTTAAGTGATATTAGGTTAAAAAAATATTTACAGTTTTCATTCTGGTCCACCTTCCCTCCTTATCCTTATACTGAATCAATTTCTCTAATTTTCAGGTAAGTGAAAGGGGTCACGAAATTTCTAGGTTTGTGTGGAGAGTAAGAATGCATCCAACAATTCAACAACGATTTTCTGTAAGGCCTTCTCTGAAAAAAGAGAAAGAATTACTTATTAAAACTAAGCACACTTAGCAACTTCTTCCCCAATCCTATCTTTATTCGTTTGTCTGGTGCCAAATTTTTCTGGCCCTTTTTAATTTGCAAACATTAAAAAATAAAATTAAAAAAAAAAACAAACAAAAAAACAAAAAAACCAGCACAACAAAACACCAAACACACACATATCTTATGCATAGCACTAAGCTGGAAGCAGATATAAATGGGACCACTGTGAATCAAAGGGGAAAAATTCCAGGAAAAAAAAATTCCAATAGCTTCACAGTTTAACTGAGGTTTTGGAAAAACTTAAGTGAATTCAGCTGATGTTTGAAATATCTGTCTACATTTAATTAGGTGTGTTGTATTTACCAAGGAGGCACAAATATGTAGTTTTGTAGATTTTAATACTAACTTTTCCAGTGAGAAAAATAATACCAGGTGATTTCAAAAAGGGCAGTGATCTATAAACACTCAAAATGCATCTTTGAACAGGGGAGCAAAAATAGCTAATTTAATGAAAACAAACCTTAAGCACTGCACTTGGCTTCTAATAAGCATCTCAAGAAAAGGTACCTGAGAGGGGTTGACAAGTACACTGTGTCTAGAACAGCCAAGATGTTGCCAAAGTTTTATGCTTTGAATTTCCTAAATATGTAGCTAGCAGAAACATATGCCAGAAATCTACTGATGCTAGGAAAATATTTGTCAGCATTTTATAAAATCTCTAATTTTCAACCAATATTTCTGTTCATAAATCTTCCAGTGAAAATGTCTGAAATATATTACATGTAACAATGAAGCAAGATTAATTTTAAATTTTGGATTTGCCTCAAACAAGCTAGTTGTTATTTTCCTTTTAACACAACACTCGAAATAGATGAATTCAGCAAAAATGGTTTAAGAAGTTAAGGCTCTCTAGAGTTCTAATGACTAAAACTTAAGGCACATATTATAATCTTTATGACACTATTAAAAGCGAAGATTAAAACAAAACAAAACAAAACCTACTTCTTTCCCGCATCTTTTGCTACCAATCACTCCCTCCTCAAAGCATATGTCATTTTAAATTCAGGCTATTGGTAAGGAGTCAAACAAAAATCCCACCAATGAACAACTGGTATGATTTCCACACAAATGTCTACTATTTGCATTGAGCACCACTGGTAGATTACAGGCCAGTAGAATATTTTCAGATATCCTGGGTCATCAACTGCTCAATTTTACCCTTCAGCCCCATGGATTCAGACTGGACTGTCCTCCTCCTTGGGCCCTTCTTCTGTGTCTTTCTGGTCCGGAGAGTCTGCTGCTTTGGTAACTTCCTTTGGCTTTCCAGCAACATCTATACTGGTCTCTTCCTCTTTACTTTCCTTTTTCTGCTCGTTTGCTTTCTGTTCTTTTGCCAAAAGTCGATAATTGATGCCCATGCCAATGAAGAGATAGATACCGGAAATAATTAGGACGATGCCACATGCCCAGTATGTGTATTTGTAGTCTCCATACATGTCACTGAGCCGACCTAAATATGTAAAATGACAAAACAGTTATGTTTCTAAGAGTAAACAGGTTTTTTTCTTCCCCAAGCAAAGCTTAAGGATCCATTCAGAAACATGTCAATCCAATCTTTAAAGAGTCCCAAAATGATGAATTAGTATAAGGAATTGCTGAAAATTAGCTGATCCTCTGTTTATAATGCCTCATGGATTTTAAGTGGCCTTTGCATCTTCTGTTATTTTTAGTAACTTGAAAATAGTTAACTCTCGGCAAACTGGAAACGGAAGAGACGCAGTGATCACCTAGAGTCAATTCTCTTAACACACTATAGAAATAAGCGTTGCTGAAAGAGGCCTGGGAGTCTTGTCCAAGGCCATAGTGCTGTCCCATTTACCCACGCCAATCCTCTTTCTCAGCATTTCCCAAAGAGTATTCCTGTGAACACTTGTCCAGTGCTAAAAATTTAAAAGCAATATCTTACACCCATTCTAAGTGCTTAATCCTTACAACAGGCAGATTCTATTATCATCCTCACTGGACAGATTTAAAAACTAAATTACAAAGATGTTAGCTAATTTGTCCATGGTCACAAAACTAATAAGTGAAATGACTTGGCTTTAAACATAGAAAGTCTGACTCTGAAGTCTGCACCCTTAAGCATGTGCTACAAGGACACTGCTTTAATGTTTCAAAAGTCAAATGAATGGGTAAATGGCATATTATTTTCTCATAAAGGATTTGTGAAGTCTGGTAGTAAAGAATCCTATTTAACTTGATGTTTCCAAATTTTATTTTGGTTATGTAACTTCCATTACTGTAAAATTTATTAGCGTCTCATTGAACTGGTATTTTCTGGGAAAATTCTACCCTACACTTAAACAGGACTTAATACAACCAATTTAAATATGATTCCATATGGCTTTCTAACTCACTGCATCATTCATTAACAATATTTTTTTAGCCTTTATCATATACCAGGCACTGGCTCAGCTAGGCCCTGAGGATAAGGGTGAACAGAGGAGTTAACATCCACAGTTCAGTGGACAAGAGAGATGTTAATCAAGTAACTACACAAACTGTGACAAGTACTACCAGGGGAGTTTGAAAGAAGTGGGGTCAAGAAAGCTTTCCTTAAAGTGCCAACTAAGCTGGGATTTGCAGGATAAGAATTATCTAGGAGAAAGGGGATGGGAATTAGATCTAAGCAGAGAACTGCAGTGCAAAGGCACAATGGTAGGACAGAGCATGGTGTGTGAGGTGAAAGAAGGGCCAGGTTGCTGGGGCACAGAAAGCAGGAGGCCAGTGGTAGAAATGAGGCTGGAGGGACAGGTGGGGCCAGTCCATGCAGTGCCTTGCAAGCCACATTAGGGAATTTGCTTTTCACCCTGAAAGTAAGGGGAAGCAACTGGAGAGTTTTAAGAAATCTTGAAGAGTTCTGAACTGGAGACTTCAAGGAGACTGAAGAATAGCTGGAACTGATACAGGTAGACCAGTTAGGAGGTTACAGTTAGGAGCAGCCCAAACAGGAGACAAGAGCTTTGGATAAGGGTAGTAGTTGTGATGGAGAAAAATGGGCAGATGAGAAAAAGACTTAGAGCATAAAAACTGATAGAACTTAGTAACTCACTGGGTATGAGATGGAAGAAGACTGATCTCAAAAGGCAGCTATGGATCTTCTGTTATAACTCACTCACTCCCCAAATCAAAATTCCTAAAGTATGAGTCACATCCAGAAGGAAGGTCAAATTATTTTTTCACTACGTGTTATCTATTGAGCTATATTTATTTGAAAGACCAAGTATTCAATAACCTTCAGGAATAGTTCCCAAGTTATAATTAGTTTACTAGCTGTATGATCTTAGCCAAGTTACTTCACCTTTTGAAGCCCCTGTTCACTTACAAAATGGGGACTAAAACGGTCCTACCTCACATGGACTTGTGAAATACAACAGGAGATACAAAATGATAAGGACTGTCTCTGGTACACTGTGAGCTTACATGGTAGCTATTATTATACTATTGCTACTGAAATAAACTTTTGTTTTTTTGTTTTTTGTTTTTTTTTGCTTTTTGTGTGTTTTTTAAAAACTTATGGGCCAGGCGCGGTGGCTCACGCCTATAATCCCAGCACTTTGGGAGGCTGAGGTGGGTGGATCACTTGAGGTTAGGAGTTCGAGACCAGCCTGGCCAACATGGTGAAACCCTGCCTCTACTAAAAATACAAAAATTAATTGGGCATGGTGGTGGGTGCCTGTAATCCCAGCTACTCAGGACGATGAGGCAGGAGAATCGCTTGAACCCAGGAGGCAGAGGTTGCAGTGAGCTGAGATCGTGCCATTGCGCTCTAGCCTGGGCCACAAGACCAAGACTCTGTCTTAAAAAAAAAAAAAAAATTATGTGAAATATACTCCATTTTTAAAATGAAATAATCACTAGTGCTTTAAAGATTGAGTTGTTTTTCTACATGCTTTTCTACACTAAGCACATCAGTTTTGTGATCAGAAAAAAATGTATTTTAGGCCAGGCGTAGTGGCTCACACCCGTTACCCAGCACTTTGGGAGGCCGAGGCAAGTGGATCATTTGAGGTCAGGAGTTAGAGACCAGCCTGGCCAACATGGCGAAAACCCGTCTCTATTAAAAATATAAAAATTGGCCAGCATGGTGGCATGCACCTGTAATCCCAGCTACCGGGAGGCTGAAGCAGGGGAACTGCTTGAACCCGGGAGGCGGAGGTTGCAGTGAGCTGAGATGGTGCCACTGCACTCCAGCCTGGGTAACACAGCAAGACTCTGTCTCAAAAAAACAAAAAAACACTGACATTTGTAACAATATTTGATCCTCCTTTTGGCTTGATGGTTCCATTTAATTAGATTCTATATTTGAGCAATTATCCTGTGCCAAGCATTGTCCCAGCACCAAGGGTACAGAAACGAGAAAGATTTATTCTTACCCAAATAGCTCACTAATGTTTGCTTTCTGTCAGCTTTCCCATCTTATATGCTTGTTTTGTAACAGAGCCACATTAGTAGGGAGACATACTGTACCTAAAAGTGGTGGCCCCAGGAGGACAGGACAGCATTCCACAATGGTCACCAATCCCACAGCGCTGGAGAACCTCTGGGGTCCAACAAGGTCCATCAGTGTTTCAAACAATACGGAGCTGAGCCACCCAAAGGCAAATCCAAAGAATCCCGCATAGACACAGAATCCAACATAGGTAGTGGATAAAGGTGCTAGCATATGACACACTCCATTTGCAACAATAGAAGCCGCAAAGAAATACTGAATTCGAGGTCTTATTGGCTTTGTGTTGGCTACAAGTCCCATAGATGGTCTGGCTACCATGTCAACAAAAGCCAGAATGGAAAGAAGGAAGGCAGACTTCTCACTAGAATAATGCTGACTCTTCCCATAACTACTAAGAAACACTAAAGGTGCAAAGAGTCCAAAAAACATGATCACATTTCCAGAGAGGTATAGCAAAAAGCCTCTGTGGGTGAATAGGGTTAAGTCCAGGAACTGATTAATTGTTTGGAAGACTGATCGTTTCTCCCGTTTAGGGTGTCTTCCAATAAGATCCGTATTTGCATCATGCAGACCTTTTTTTACACCAGATTTTTCAGCTTTCTGAAGGGATGCTTTAGACTTATCTTTCCCTGCCTTGGTTGGTTTGGGCCCGATTGGTCGCATGAGGGCTCCAGCGACACAGCAGTTTAGTAGCAAGCCTCCAAGAATTAGAAAGCTTCCTCTCCATCCAAAGATACCAAAGAAAACCTGATTGAGGGGGGCCAGAGTACAGAGGAACACAGGGCTGCCTGCCATGGCCAGTCCGTTGGCCAATGGTCGCCTTTTGTAGAAATACTTGCCAATCATGGTTAGAGCTGGATTCAAGTTGAAGGCAAGCCCAAGACCTGTGAAAAGGGAAAAATAAATAAATAAATAAATAATAAGAGGTATAAATAATGGAAAGAATAGGATATAAATCCTCATTGTTAGAGAACATGTTATGTAGTGGTTTAAAGTATGAGTTCTAAAACAGACAAGGGTTCAAATCTCAGTATCAGTGCTTACTGGCTGCATAATCTCAGACATGTATACCCTCCTATGACTGCTTCCTAATATGTAAAACGGGCAAAGGGTACTGTTGTGAGGAAGAAAAATTTGTTAAGCACTTAGTACCCACTGCCCAGCAGGTAGTAAGCACTCAATACATGTTATTTTTATTATGTTGTTATTATTTGAAGGTGAATAATTGTCTATTTTGTCCAATCTAACAAAATCACCTTAAGGACTATTATGACCATATAAGATCATTAAGCTGACAGTAGAGATAAAACAAATTTACACTAGAAAATACATAAGGCCAGGTGCAGTGGCTCATGTCTATAATCCCAGTGCTTTGGGAAGCCAAGGTGGCAGGATTGATTAAGGCCATGAGTTCAAGACCAACCTGGGCAACATAGCAAGACCTGTCTCTACAAAAAGTAATTCGAAAATTAGCCTGGTATGGCAGTGTGTGCCTGTAGTCCTAGCTACTTGGGCGGCTAAAGCTGGAGTATCACTTGAGCCTAGAAGTTTGAGGCTACAGTGAGCTATGATCACATAACTGCACTCCAGCCTGGGCTACAGAGCAAGAACCTGTCTCAAAAACAAAAAAGAAAGAAATAACATACAGTACAAAATGATCCCTTCCAATATAGCACCAAAACTTAAAAACAGGCATTTCCTAAGGCTCCAATTGTGAAACTTTCCTGAGAGATTAGAGAATTTAAAATACATACAAAGTTTTGGGAAAATAAAACATAACATTGTTAAGATGTCAAAGCTCCTGAAATGAATGTACTAACTTAATGCAATCCAATGCAAATGTCAGTGAATTTTACTTTCAGATTAAGGTAAAATGATTCTAAAGGATACTTAGAGAACAAATACAGAGCTACTAGGAAATTTTTGGTGGTGCAGAGGAAAAAGTGGGACCAACCAGAACATATTATTTAAATGGCTTTACAAAAGCTACAATCATTAGAGCAGTGTGGCTCTGTTTCACGTATCAGTAAAAATTGATCAGTGCAAGTGCAGAAACACTACAGAAAGTCCAGGAACAGAGTTGAAATATACAGAAACATTTGATGTAAGATAAAGTAGCATTTTAAATTAATTCAACAAACAGTGAAATTATTCAATAAATAGTGCTAGCAGAAGAAATGTTCAAAGAACTTCCTGACCTCATAGCAAACCATTCTTACATTTGTTAATAAGCTCTAGGGTCTATGATCCCTTACATTTTCACAAATCTGGTTCCCTGTTGTTATGCAGGTCTCTACTTAAAGTTGATTGTTCAGTGAGCCCTTACCTTCATTGCTTGCCCAGTTCTTCCCTGTCACAACACTCAGTTAAAGGTTTTATACAGTATTTATCACTGCCTGATATTTTTCTCATTTATTCATATATTTATGAGTTGTACTGTCTGTCTCCTCCTATTAAAGAGCTTAACTGCCTGACTTGTTGCTCTATCTCTATAGCACCTAAAATGGATCCTAACACACATACAGTTGTTGCTCAATAAGTATTTCATAAATAAATTAATAAATGAGCAAATGAACCAACTGATTAACCATGTGGGAACAAATACAGTTGTATTGCTTTTTTCTCATCTTATGTCAGATATTTTCATTCATTCAGAATTTTTAAATGTAGCTGGGCGCAGTGGCTCATGTCTGTAATTCCAGCATGTTGGGAGGCCGAGGTGGGTGGATCACCTGAGGTCAAGAGTTTGAGACCAGCCTGGCCAACAAAGTGAAACCCCGTCTCTACTAAAAATACAAAAATTAGCTGGGTGTGGTAGCGAGCGCCTGTAATCCCGGCTATTTGGGAGGCTGAGGCAGGAGAATCGGTTGAACCCAGGAGGCGGAGACTGCAGTGAGCCGAGATCACGCCATTGCACTTTAGCCTGGCAGTAAGAGTGTCTCAAAAACAACAACGACAACAAAAAACAACAAAAAAACAGATTTTCAAATATAAAAACTAAAGTGCCCTAAACAAAAGTGGACAAATATTTTCATAATCTTGGAGTAGAAAACAACTTTCTCAGGATGCTATACGAGATGGAAACCATAAAATACTTTTTGAATACACAAAAATTTTAGATGTTTAATAATGGGAAAACATTGGAAAAGATTGAATTTAAAAATACTTTTTAACAAAATTCAACATCCAAAAATTAATCAGGAGGCTGGGTGCAGTGACTCACGCCTGTAATCCCAGCACTTTGGGAGGCCGAGGCAGGTGGATCACGAGGTCAGGAGATCGAGACCATCCTGGCTAACTCTACTAAAAAAAAAAAAATACAAAAAATTAGCCAGGCGTGGTGGCAGGTACCTGTAGTCCCAGCTACTTGGGAGGCTGAGGCAGGAGAATGGCGTGAACCTGGGAGGCGGAGCTTGCAGTGAGCCGAGATCGCTCCACTGCACTCCAGCCTGGGCGACAGAGTGAGACTGTCTCAAAAAAAAAAAAAAAAAAAAAGAAAGAAAATAAGGGTTAATACCAAGAGATATTGTTCTCACCTGTTAAATTGGCAATTTTTTTTTTTTAAAAAAAGACAATATCCCATTGTTGACAAAAGGGATAATCTTGGAATCTCTGATATACTGTAGTGGGACAATAAGTGAGTATAACTTTTTTAGAGGACAATTTAGCATACATATATTAAAACAAACACACAGCAGTTCCTTTTCTACAAATTTATACTAAGAATATATTCATGTTCACAAAAGAATTTCAACCTAATACTGACAAAAACAATTTGTCAACAATTAAGAGATCAAATAAAATTATGTTATGTATGAGATTAAAATTGTTATGTATCAAAACATTTAACAACATGGAAAAATGTTCATCATATATTGTTAAGTGGAAAAAAAACTGGTTACAAAATATTATATATAATTTGATCCTTTTTTGCTCTAAAAAAAGGTGTATCTGTGCATAGGAAAACACATGGAAGGATATATATAGAAATGTTAATGATATTCTTTGGATTGTGAGGTTATGGGTAACTTTTATTAATTATGTTCATCAACAGTTCATTATCTTCATTTAGTGATTTTTAAAATGGGGGAGGAATTATCAAGCATATCCTCTACCCCTCAGAAACGTTATGTGGACATTCTATCAAATAGCCACTCTCGCACTGAGTTGCCACACACATTGTATCTACCACTACTGTCTATTCTTAGGACAAGGAATGCAATCATTCTTTCAATTCATTTACTCATTCAACAAACAATAAATATCCATCATATAATGGCAATTTCTTTAAAAGTTTGCTTTTCTAGTACTTTTATCTGTAGTTCTTCAAAATGATAATCAAGTCATTTCTATAAGAAAATAATTTCACTTCAGAGATCTGAAAGATGAATGCAGGTAAATACAAAATAGCCAGCAAAAAACTAATGCTTCCAAATGAATCAGTAGTAACTCACCTCCAACAAATCCAATACAGAAGTACAGTTCCTGTACAGTGTTACAGAAAGAAGCTGCAATCAAGCCACAGCCTGACAAGCAGCCACCAATAATCATGACTATACGACTTCCATATTTATTCACCAGGATACTGCTGATAGGACCTAAAAGATAACCAAAAATGTAGTAATATAAAGGAAACTGCTCCCTCACATCTATACAAGTATGAATGATAACGAATGACAAATCCTCCAAAATAAACAAGCAGCAATGATAAGAATACTGTTTTCTGTAATTATTTCTGAGTCATATGTGTACTAAAATAAAGATGTTAGAAAACATAATTGTGCAGGTTCTAAATCTAAAAATACTGGATGGAATTTTACTAAAATACAAAAGACCTGAAGTTATCCTTAATCTTTCTCTTTTAAGGCAGGGCAGGCTGAAAACACCTTGGCAATGGATGTTCACAAGGTTCTTGATTTATCTAGGATATGATTAACATATATGTAGAAAGTGGCTGGGCGCAATAGCTCACGCTTGTAATCCCAACACTTTGGGAGGCTGAGGCAGGTGGATCACCCAAGGTCAGGAGTTGAAGACCAGCCTGGCCAACATGGTGAAACCCCGTCTTGACTAAAAATACAAAAATTAGCCAGGCATGGTGCCGTGTGCCTGTAATCCCAGCTATTCGGGAGGCTGAGGCAGGAGAACGGCTTGAACCTGGGAGGTGGAGGTTGCAGTGAGCCAAGATCCTGCCATTGCACTTCAGTCAGCCTGGGCAACAGAGTGAGACTCTGTCTCAACAAACAAACAAACAAACAAAACAAAAACATGTATGTAGAAAGTATGTTCTAAATTTCAGACACACACACTGATAGGAGACATATAAATGCATCTAAATACATTTTAGAGTACTTGTATATTATCATAAATGTGGTTTGTGTTTTTTTTTTTGAGACGGAGTCTCGTTCTGTTGCCCAGGCTGGAGTGCAGTGGCACGATCTCGGCTTACTGCAAGCTCTGCCTCCCACGTTCATGCCATTCTCTTGCCTCAGCCTCTTGAAAGACAGGGTGAGAGTGGTGGCTCATGCCTGTAATCCCAGCACTTTGGGAGGCCAAGGTGGGTGGATCACCTGAGGTCAGGAATTTGAGACCAGCCTGATCAACATGGAGAAACCTTGTCACTACTAAAACCACAAAATTAGTTGGGCGTGGAGGTGCATGCCTACAATCCCAGCTACTTGAGAGGCTGAGACAGGAGAATCACTTGAATCTGGGAAGCGGAGGTTGTGGTGAGATTGCGCCATTGCAACTCTCGCCTGAGCAACAGGAGCAAAACTCCATCTCAAAAAAAAAAAAAAAAAAAAAAGGTGGACTGAGGGAGTTTGTCTTCCCTTCTGTCACATGAGGACACAGACATAAGGCACCATCACTACTTATTTAGTCTGCTGGAACTTTGATCTTGGACTTCCCAGCCTCCACTGTGATCAATACTTTGTTACAGCAGCCTGGGCAAACTAAGATAATCAGTTCATGAATTAGATCACAGCTAATTTGAAAATAATTTGAGCCAAGAATGGGGGCTCACATCTATAAACCCAGAACTTTGGGAGACCAAGGCAGGCAGATCACTTGAGTCCAGGAGTTCAAAACCAGCCTGGGCAACAAGGCGAAACCCTGTCTCTACCAAAAATAAAAAAGTTTGCCAGGTGTGGTGGTACACACCTGTAGTCCCAGCTACTCCAGAAGCTGAGGTGGGTGGATTGCTTGAGCCCGGACGGCAGAGGTTGCAATGAGCAGAGATTGTGCCATTGTACTCAGCCTGGGCAAGACAGCAATACTCTGTCTCAAAAAGAAAAGAAAGAAATAAAATAATTTGAATTTAAAGCTTATGTAAGATGAAAAAATTACATACTGAAAGAATACTTATAAAATATTTTTAGACTGGGCACAGTGGCTCACACCTGCAATCCCAGCACTTTGGGAGGCTGAGGTGGGTGGATAACCTGAGGTCAGGAGATTCTGAGACAAGCCTGGTCAACATCATCACTACTAAAAATACAAAAACTAGCCAGGCGTAGTGGTACACGCCTGCAGTC
Organism: Mandrillus leucophaeus; assembly: GCF_000951045.1. Taxonomy (NCBI): domain Eukaryota; kingdom Metazoa; phylum Chordata; class Mammalia; order Primates; family Cercopithecidae; genus Mandrillus; species Mandrillus leucophaeus. Next base: position 2,119,405 of record NW_012106919.1, read on the forward strand.
CCAGCTACTCAGGAGGCTGAGGCAGAAGAATTGCTTGAACCCAGGAGGCAGAAGTTGCAGTGAGCAGAGATCACGCCACTATAGTCTAGCCTGGTCAACAGAGTGAGACTCTGTCTCCAAAAAACAAAAACAAAAACAAAAAAAAACAAAACGAAACAACAAGAACAACAACAAAATATATATAGAGTCATAAGACTTTGTACAGCCAGAATAACAAAGATAAATACCAGGCCAGGCACGGTGGCTCATGCCTGTAATCCCAGCACTCTGGGAGGCCAAGGTGGGCAGATTGTTTGAGCCTAGGAGTTCAAGACCAGCCTGGGCAACACTGCGACAACCCATCTCTACAAAAAATACAAAAATTAGCCGAGCGCGGTGGTGCAAGCCTGTAGTCTTAGCTACTTGGCAGGGTGAAGGGGGAGGATCGATCGCCTGAGCCCAGGGAGGCTGAGGCTACAGTTAGTGGTGATTGTGCCACTGTACTCCAGCCTGAGTGACAGAGTGAGAAACGCTGTCTCAAAATAAATAAATAAATAAATAATAAAAAAGACCAGCTTGGGCCATAGAGTGAGACCCCATCTCTACTTAACAAAAATAAAAAATTAGCTGAGCATAGTAGTAGGGCCAACTGCTACTGGGGAGGCTGAGGCAGACATGATCATGCCACTGTACTCCAGCCTGGTCAATACATTGAGACCCTGTGTCAAAAAAAAAAAAGAAAAAAGATCCCACAAAACAAAGATCAATATCACCACACTGCTGACTTTGTGAGGTAGAAGTTAATACTGCAGAAGTTAAAGTTTTTGAAATATTTAAAATTCCAAACCACAAGTGTTAAGGTGACCCTTGTGGAACTTAAAATATGTAAATTTCTACTTTCATGTTTTAAAAAAAGGAAAAACAAACCAAAAGCAGGCAGGTAACATCTCCTCCCCACAAAATATACTTTAATAACCATCACTGTATATCTCTGACCCAAAGCACTAAAAAAGAAAACAAAACCAACCATATCTCAAAACGTAATAGTGTTCACATTGTGGTCCAAGTGAACAAGTTAAAGGATTATCACAGTGGTAAAAGTGATGAAAACTATTTATTAGGGGATATACTATTTAGAAACCAAACCAAACGAAACAACCCATTTAGTAAAAATTCTGCAACAAGGTTCATGATAGGCATTTTGTCTTTTAGTGTTATTTCAGGAAGGATGGGCCTAATTAGCTATGATTAAAAATAGAAAGGCGTACGGTTTATGGGCCTATTAAATACAAACTCAAAAAAATGTGCTAGTTATCTCACTAATTGCGTAAGGACAAAGGAGGAACTGTTTCCCCAAAGGAGAGTCACGTGCAATTAATAAAACTGACATCACTTACTTTTGATGCAAAACACAAGTGGCTCTCTAGCTCTTTGGTGGCACAGAATTGCAACATGTAAACTTCTGGTTTGTAGTCAACTTAAGAACACACTGAACACCTGGAGTACCTCTGGGTAATGTTTATACCAATTTTTTCAAGCCAACATAGTCAAAACCTGATTAAAATCCTGGCCGAATGGAGTTCAAAGCCTGCAAAATTATTGGCTCTCAGAAGCTAATGCCCAAAGTCCCTTTCCATTTCTCTGAACTTACAAAAAAAGCAAACACTACAATTTAGCACTTAGGTTCTTTAATTTGATAGACAAAATAGGCCCATGTTCAAAATGTAAAAGGCACAAAAAGATAAGCAGTGGAAACATGTCTTCCTACTCCTGTTCCCAGTCACCCAGTTTCTCTCTCTCCATGGCAGCCAGTTACCTGTTTCTTCTGTACAATTTAATTATAGGCTTAATGAAATTATGATTTCAACTGCTTATTCCTGTTTCATGATCATATATTATTGTCTCAAAAGGATTATAAACTTCTCAAAGGAAGGGATCAGTGTTTTCTGTCACTCACAACACCTAGCCCCGTGTTGAATGTACTCATAGAACTTGATAGATATTGGTTGAATATGGCACCACTTCAGCAGCCTAAGGCTAAGTTATTTATAGTTGAAACCTAGAATCATTACATTGGCTAGAAACAGTATTTTAGATGATGTTAAGTGAGCAACTTACTCCCTACATTTCCTTTACAATATGCCAAAGAAAACAAAAGAGAAGTAAGTGGTAAAATTTAAGTTTAGGGTACAGCTGACATGCTTTTAGGACTCATAACATCGCAAGTAATACGGAAGAGGTTTTATTCAGTTGATTCTAACATCATACAAAGATTTTATCTGAGACTTTGAACCATGCCATTAGGCCAGTCTGATTAATTTTAATTCTCCCAACATCAATTTTTAAAAATCTATATTTATGTTTACATTTCAAGAGTCTAGCAGGGATCGACAACAACAAAAAACCAGTTGCGCATACATCATTTTTATAACAGTCTTTTAAGCTCAATGATACATCAGTTGGAGCAAATCAACGTCGCTCACGATTTTCTCATTTCCGTTTTGAAATGCTATAGTATTTCAAATACTATAGTGAGAGTTGCTATTGTTATCAGGAATGAAAAATGTGACTCTAAACACCAAACTTTAGGAAATAACACTTCAAAACATCTCACTGAATAAGACTTTTTCTTTTTTTTTTAAAGTTACCTAATACAGACACTCTGGCTGCTTCATGAAAATTAAAAGAGCAGGCCTTAATAGGTACTTACCTCCACCATACATGACAGCCAACATTATGGAGGATATCCATGATACTTCGCTGGTAGTGGCATGGAATATACTTTCAATCTCTTTGAAGAAGACAGTAATAGATTTGGGAAATGCATAAGAGAAGCCGATGGAAATGAAAGCTCCAATTACCACTGCCCAGCCCCAGCCTCCATCTGGGGGGGTGTATCCAACTGGACCTCCAACTGCTGGTGGCATTTTAAGTGTAGATAAATTCCAAAACGCAAGTCAAACACAAATATCTGAAAGATATAAAATTAAAATAGTATGTCAATATAAGGCACACCTATAAAACTCTTTTGTGAAATAAGAAATATAGCCAGACGTGGTGGATCATGCCTACTAGTAATCCCAGCTACTTGGGAGGTTGAGGCAGGAGGATCATTTGAGGCCAGGAGTTCAAGACAGCCTGGGCAACACAGATCCTGTGTCTGTCTCAGAAAATTTTAAAAAAATTAGCTGGGTATGGTGGAGCATGCCTATAGTCCCAGCTACTCAGGGGGCTGAGGCAGGAGGATCACTTGTACCCAGGAGTTTGAGACCAGCCTGGGCAACATAAGTAGATCCCAACTTTACAAAAAAATTAAAAAATTAGCCAGACATGGTGGTGCGTGTCTGTGGTCCCAGTTACTCGGGAGGCTGAGGTGGGAGGATCACCTGAACCTGGGAGGTAGTGGCTGCAGTGAGCTGTGATTGTACCACTGCACTGCAGCCTGGGTGACAGAGCAAGATCCTGTCTCAATAAATAAATAAGTAAATAAATTGGGAAACAAGAGACCTGATGAGATTCTGGGTTGGTCATTGCATCCATGTGCAGGGGGGATAGCATACCCCAATTCCACGGGGGAAGAGGCTCCTGTACTTGGGGACCCTTCCAGACTTCACCCTATGTACTTCTTCATCTGGCTTTCATATGTATCTTTTATAGTATCCTTTATAATAAACTGGCAAACGAAAGTGTTTCCCTGAGTTCTGTGAGCCTTCCTAGCAATTAATCAAACCCAAGGAGAGGGTAGTGGTAGCCCGATTTACAGTCGGTCAGTCACAAGTACAGGTTACAACCTACTTATGTATGATTGGCATGTGAAGTAAGGGTCCTAGTTTTGTGCGACTGAGCCCTTACCCTGGGATCTAACTCCAGGTAGTTGAAGTCAAAATTGAATTGAATTACGGGACACCCAGTTGGTGTCTCCTACAATTGCTTGGTATATGTGGGGGAAAAAAACCCCACACATCTGGTTACAGTAGTGTTTTGTGATGTGCTGACTGTTGACTGTGTAAAAGAAAAAAAAAAAGGTGTTTTTCTCCTTCAGAACTTTATACTTAGCTCTCGAGTAAATGAATTTTTTTAAAAGTTACTTATCCAATAGACATTATCTTCTTTTAAAGACATTATCAGAAAAAGTTTTAGAGTCATAGCATTACCCATAATTTTTTGTAGCTTAAAGGAAAATGGCTTCTCACCACTTAAGAAATCATAATTGAAATAAACCCTTTTCAATAAATCAGTTAACATCATAATTCCTTAAATTATTATAGATAACCAAATGCCCAATTTGACTTGCCTGCTTGCAAAATTCACATAACACATAACCTACAAACACTTTAGGTGTGTTTTTTTTTTTTTTTTGAGACAGAGTCTCACTCTGTCGCCCAGGCTGGAGTACAATGGCGAGATCTTGGCTCACTACAACCTCTCCGCCTCCCAGGCAGTTCTCCTGCCTCAACCTCCCAAGTAGCTGGGAATACAGGTGCACGCCATCACCTCTGGCTAATTTTTGTATTTTTAGTAGAGACGGGGTTTGGCCATGTTGGCCAGGCTGGTCTCGAACTCCTGACCCCAGGTGATCCACCCACCTCGGCCTCCCAAAATGCTGGGATTACAGCCGTGAGCCACCATGCCCAGCCCCGACACTATAGGTTTTAATATAGCCTTTGTAAGTTTTTTACCTTTTCCAAAACATATTTTTCCATACTTTCTTTTCACATTCTCTTATTTATGGCTGACTTAACATACTAGGAGTGGGTGCCTGACTCACTGGATATGTAGCAATTTACAAAAAAATAAGATAATTCTAAACACCCCAAATTTTCACTTAACAGGCTGGGGAACTATCTCAGACAAGTTTCCTTTTATCTAATAGCTTTGATTCAAGGTATTTTTCTCCATTATATGACAAGAAATTCCTAAACAACAGCTAGCCAATACAGTTAAAATCAGAAATATATATATATGATGTCAAAAGATGGTAGCTTTAGTTAGGCCAGGCGCAGTGGCTTACGCCTGTAATCCCAGCACTTTGGGAGGCAGAGGTGGGTGGATCACCTGAGATCAGGAGTGCGAGACCAACCTTACCAATATGGTGAAACCCCATTTCTACTATAGGTTCTAGCCAGTGCATGCAGGCAAGAAAAAGAAACAAAAGGCATAAAGAAAGGAAAAGAAATAAAATAGGCCAGGTGCAGTGGCTCACACTTATAATCTCAACACTTTGGGAAGACCAATGTGGAAGAATTGTTTGCCAAAAATTCAAGAACAGCCTGGACAACATATCGAGACCCTACCTCTACATAAATTGTTTAAAAATTGGGTGTGGTGGTGCACATACGTAGTCCTAGCTACTTGGGAAGCTGAGGTGGGAGGATCACTCAAGCCCAGGAGTTTGAGATTACAGTGACCTATGATCATGCTGTTGCACTCCAGAGCAAGACCTTGTTTTCGCCGAGCGTGGTGGCTCACACCTGTAATTCCAGCACTTTGGGAGGCCGAGGCGGGCGGATCACGAGGTAAGGAGTCCAAAACCAGCCCGGCCAACATGGTGAAACCCCGTCTCTACTGAAGATACAAAAAATTAGCCGGGCATGGTGGTATGTGCCAGCTACTCGGCAGGCTAAGGCAGGAGAATCACTTGAACTCAGCAGACAGAGGTTGCAGTGAACTGAGATCACGTCATTGCACTCCAGCCTGGGCGACAGGGGGAGACTCTGTCTCAAACAAAACAAAACAAAAACAGCTTTGTCTCTAAAAAATAAATAATAATAAAGTTGTTTTTATTCAGATGACAGATGTGTATAAAGAAAACCCTTTTCTTTAGAGTTTTCTAAAGAGATGTTCCTTAGAACATCAAATAAGTGAATTTGACTAGGTCTCAGAATACAACATCAATAAACAGAAACCAGTTGTATTTCTATATACCAGCAATGAACAATCCAAATTTGAAAAAATTTTTAAATGCTATTGTAAATGGTAAACTATATAGAAATAATTCTCACAAAAGATGTATAAGATATGTACACCAAAAACTATAATACTGAGAAATTAAAATAGATAACCTATCCTCTTGGACTGAAATAATCAATATTTAAATCGGGCAAAGATTTCTGAAGGAACATAAAGAAACAACTATAAAAAAAAGTTGGCCAGGTGCAGCGGCTCACACCTGTAATCCCAACACTTTGAGAGGCTGAGGCGGGCGGATCACGAGGTCAGGAGTTTGAGATCAACCTTGCCAACATGGTGAAACTCCGTTTCTATTAAAAATACAAAAATTAGCTTGGTGTGGTGGTGCGTGCCTGTAGTCTCAGCTACTGGGGAGGCTGAGGCAACAGAATTGCTCACTTGAACCTGGGAGGTGGAGGTTGCAGTGAGCCGAGATGATGCCACTGCACTCCAGCATGGCCGACAGAACAAGACTGTGTCTCAAAAAAAAAAAGTCTAAAAATTAGAATTCAAAATATATACAAAACAATATACCCAACAAAAGACATACCCAAAACATAAAAAACTTGCACGACGATAGCAAAAAGGCAAATCATCCAACTTAAAAAAAAGCAAAAGATCTGAACAGATGCTTCACCAAAGATACATGAATGATAAACAAGCACATATAAAGATGCTGAACATCATTGGTTATTTAAAAATGCAAATTAAAATCACAAAAATAAGATAGATAATTCCACGACTTTGTGGGGATATGAAGCCAATGGAACTCTCATTGCTGATGTTACAGTCCCTTGGAACACATTTTGGCAGTTCCTTATAAAGTTACAGATACATTTAACATATGAGCCAGCCATTACAGCCACAGGTATTATCCAGGATTTATATAAAAATTCTCTAGCAGCTTGATGCATAATAGCCAAAAACTGAAAACAACCCAATGTCCATCAACACATGAATGGATAAAAATGGCATAGCTATATAATAGAATACTACTCAGCAATAAAAAGGAACTACTGATGCATGCAATAACATGGATGAATTGTAAAAGCATTCTGTTAAGTAGCAAAAAAAGCTAGACAGAAGATTGTATTCTATATGGTCACATTTATATTAAATTCTAGAAAAGGCAAAATTCTAGCACAGGTTGGGCATCTGTAATCTGAAAATATGAAACCAAAATCTGAAACTTTCTGAACACCAGCATGATGCTCAAAGAAAATGCTCATTGGAAAATTTTGAATTTTGGATTTTTGGATTAGGGATGTTCAACTGCTTAAGTAACTGCAAATATTCCAAAATCTGAAAAAATCTGAAATCCAAAACATCTCATCCCAAGCATTTTAGATAAGGGATAGAAAACAGATCAGTGGTCACCAGGGGTTGGGGGGAGGAGACTGCAAAGCGGTTTGGGGATAACTTTTAGGGTAATGGAAATACTTTATTATCATGATGGTGACAGTTACTCATCAAAGTGTACATTCAAGTTAGTAAATTTTATTATGTCAATTATACCTCAATAAAGCTTATCAAAACAAAACAAAAAAAAAAGTTCAAGGACAGTGACAAGGGGAATAAAATTTGTTCTGTGGCACAGGGAGACAATACAGAAGCAAAAGGAGAGGGCAGGCAAACTTCTTTGTCTTGGTTATCTGGATGGTTAAAAGAAAGAGGAAGAAGACAAAGACGAGAATAAACAAAAGGAGACAAGAGGAGGGCAGAAGACTCTTCTGAGAATTCACAACTCAGGCCAGTGTGAGCTCATGCTTGGCAGGAGATTATCTGTAGAAAACCTTTGTTTTTCTTCCAGAGATACATTATATTTGATTTTGCTAGCAAAGATTTCCCACAAACAAAGGCCTGCTAAATATAAGCTCACAATTGTGAGCACATCAAGAACCAATTAACTGTGAGTAAATGCAATGTCAATTCAACACAGTCGGATTAGACACTCAGGAACTACAGTCATAGAAATATGAATATTTAAATGACTAAAGACATAAAACAAGGCATTTAAAACATTAGAGAAAATTGTGTCTTTCTCTAAAAAAGATCCATTGAAGAAGATTAATTGATTTGAAATAGAAAAAGAAATGGAAAGTAAAGTTGGCTGGGCATGGTGGCTCTTGCCTGTAATCCCAGCACTTTGGGAGGCCGAGGAGGGTGGATCACCTGAGGTCAGGAGTTTGAGACCAGCCTGGCCAAAATGGTGAAACCCCATCTCTACCAAAAATACAAAAATTTGCCAGGCTTGGTGGCACGTGCCTGTAATTCCAGCTACTTGGGAGGCTGAGGTAGGAGAGTCGCTTGAACCTGGGAGGCAGAGGTTGCAGTGAGCTGAGATTGTACCACTGCACTCCAGCTGTGACGGAGCAAGACTCCATCTCAAAAAAAAAAAAAAAAAAAAAAAAAAGAAAGTCAAGTCAATGAAATTAATAACAAGTTAACTAGAAGACTGGACATAGCTATATACAGAGTCAGTAAACCTTAAGAATAGGTTTGAAGAGATTAGTCAGAATTCAGGCGAGAGTTTCATTCTGAGGCTATGAAAGAAAGGTTTTAGAATAGGAGGATCTGACATTTATCTAATGGGACTTTGGAAAAAGAGAATAAAGAGTGGAGAAGAGGCAACTGTCTCGGTAAATGAGTAAGGATTAATGACTAAGGATATTATAGACTTGAGGAACAATATAAATCCTCAGTTTGAGGAAGCAAGATAAAGAGAAAGATCTTAGAAGACAACTATTTAGAAAATACAGATGACACAGCTAACAAATATTCATACTGACAAAACAGTCTTCTTGACAATTTTGAAAAATTCTCACCTACTATGTCTTCAAATATTGCTTCTCTCCCATTCTCTTTTCACTTTTCTGAGACTCCAATTGGATATGGGTTGGACCTTCCCATGCTATCTGCTCTCTTACTCTCCCTTCTATGTTGTCATATTATCATTCATTCCTTTGTTTTTCTGAACTTCATTCTGGATGGTTTCTTCTGTACTTTAGCTGTGTTTGGCACTAAAGATTAAGGTGATGTAACTTATGGGAAATAGCTGGCCAGTCCTCATTTTCAAACCAATCAAGTAAGAGATTTCTATTAAACAAAAGCAAACTTCATTTTAATAGAAATAAATGTGTTGATACACATCTCTGTGATAACTATCTCATTTTTCTAATAATAATCCTAACTTAGAAAACAGAGAAGGCGGCCAGGGGCAGTTGCTCATGCCTATAATCCCAACACTTCGGGAGGCCGAGGCAGGTGGATCACTTGAGGTCAGGAGTTCGAGACCAGCCTGGTCAAAACAGTGAAACCCCATCTCTAATAAAATACAAAAATTAGCAGGGCATGGTAGTGGGTACCTGTATAATCCCAGCTACTTGGGAGGCTGAGGCAGGAGAATTGCTTGACCCTGGGAGACAGAGGTTGCTCAGTCTGGGCAACAGAGCAAGCCTCTGTCTCAAAAAAAAAAAAAAAAAAAAAGAGAGAAGGCAGGAATTTGTTGTCCAGATGAAATAATTTTTCAATATTCTCCAGTATTTCTGACCTAACCCCTTTTTGGATTTCTATCATGGAACTCTCTCTAGGACTATGCATTCTGGAATTTTCCCTTCCTTTGAGATTTTTATTGCCTGGGACAGTGAACCACCATAAGAAATGGGAGGAGTAAGAGATACTTCTCTTTTGTAGTGGGGGTAAAAGGCTTTTGGATAATTCAAGTTGGAAAAGAAAAAGTAGAGATCAGGCATCCATTCTCAAGAGGTAATTTTTAGCTAAGATTATCTCTCAACCTGAGGATGTGCAGAATAATTCCCTCAAAAATATAACCCAGTTTAAAAACTGAAGGTCTTTGTCCTAGGGCATTTCATCTACCTAGGATTTGGGTGAGATAAAAATATTTACAAGTTAAGGTTTCCTAAAATTTCTACTGGAATGAATATGAATAAAAGCTATTTAACAGGTCAGCTCTGCTAACAGAAACAGCCTAAATTCTAAAATGATGTTAAATAAAACAGCTGCAGGCGTTGATTTTATGAGTTTTTTCTTCTTCTAAGTATGATAAAAGAGAACACTTGAAAATTTTCAAAGAACTACTAAAAAGATTAATTCATCTCAGAATATTTACACACATAGAACACCCACACACAGACAGTAGGGCTGTTTAACACATCAAGCTCTGACTGGAACAGCGAATACGTGCTGGACGTGATTAAACCTTGAGTTTAGCTGCCAGCTATGATTTGTCCCAATTAAGGCAGTTACAATTTTTAGTCACTAAAGCTTGCCTCATCAAGTTAATACCTTATTCCATAGTGCCAAAATTAGATTGAAAGCTTCAAGAAGCTTTAAAAAAATTTAAAAGGAAAAAAAAGTATAAGAAATAAGAGTATGCAAAATCATTATGAAAAACAGAACACTTCAAAAAACCAGACGCAGATTCAACACAATTCTGCCACCACCTGACAAATGGCTATCCCTGTTAACTTAAAAATTCTGATGGTACATAACTGAAAAAACAAAAAGTCAGTTAATATTATCTAAGCATATTATTTCCTTTTAAACTGGCAAATCTCAGCTATAAACAGAAGGGCTTATTCAAAAAGTAAATTATGAGAGCAGGCCCCCTTGCAGAGTACTCAGAGTTCCCTTGAGAAAACAGAGCACATGCATTCTTTGTATGCTAAAGCCCAAAGGCTAAAAGGGACTAAAGTTTAAGATTTTAATCCTTACAATGTGCACAGTAGCTTTCCTATCAGCTTAGCTATTATTGCCCAAGAGTGATGGGGAGACTAAAAAACAAAGTGATAGGGTAATGAGAAAAATTCATCAATTCATCTTGTAAAGGATGATAGAAAACAATAACCCTAACTTTTCTTGGCAATGACGGTGATAAGAATCACCTTCTAGATTTTCTGATATTTTTTTCTCAAAACTCTTATAAATTGTGCTAGTAAATTAATCTGGAAAGCCGAAGTTGTGCTCCATACCTGCCATGTCCTTGCCCCACTCCCAAAGAGAAGAGCTACAAAAGCCTTGAAAATAGTATTTATGATGTTATGTACACTTTCCTCATCAACACTTAAAGCCACTGTCTTTTCCTAAAATGACAACGACCAGTTTGTGAATTTAAAACAAGCAGAAAGTATCCAAAACCAATAACCTTAAAATAATGTGTTACTAAGTATAAACTAGTTTTAGGTTTCAAATTCACATGGAAACATTCAAATCCAGAAAGGCTGATTTCCTGAAGCTATTGCTGCTAAAGTAGATAACCTGTTGCTCTCTGTAGCCCTAATCCAGCTTCATGGTTTACAGAACCACCTGTCCCAAGTTAACTTCCAAGATTCAAAGCCTAGGAAACCTCACTTTCATTTCTTTTCCACTTGGAAACCGAATACATTGAGGAAACCAAAACAATGAAAAAAATCAAGCAGAAAGTGCTAGTCAAAGAAGGAATATAACTACTGGATCTGGCTAGCCAAACACTCAGCAATTATGAAATGCATAATTTTGATCAAACTGCATATAAAGAATCTTAAAAAATGTAAACCTGGCTCTGCAAACTTCCAACTCTCTTTACCTACCCTATCATTCTGGGAAAATCCTATCCACATTACAAGAAGTTAAATATATTATTCTTATAAGAGAAATTAACAACTTGCCAACTAGAATGCTTAAAGAAGGATTTTAGGCCTATCTTTCAGAATTCTGTTTATGATAATTGATTTTAGATCTTGCTTTTAATTCATATTTATAATCCCTTAAAAAAATCAATATTTTAGTTAATAATTTCCAGTTTTAAATTATTTACATAGACCACTCTACCAATAAATAGAAAGCATTTCTCTTTTTTTTTTTTTTTTTGAGATGGAGTCTCACCCTGTTGCCCAGGCTGGAGTGCAATGGCATGATCTTGGTTCACTGCAACCTCCGCCTCCCAGGTTCAAACTGCCTCAGTGTCCTCAGTAGCTGGGATTACAGGCACACGCCACCATGCCCAGTTTTGTTTTTTTTTTTTTTTTTAACTTTTAGTAGAGACAGGTTTTTACCATGTTGGCCAGGCTGGTCTCGAACTCCTGACCTCGTGATCCACCCACCTCGGCCTCCCAAAGTGCTGGGATTACAGGCGTGAGCCACCGTGCCCGGCCAACATATTTCTTTTTTAAGACAGCAGATCTCCAAAGAACAAGAGTAGGTAAGGATGTGGGGAAAAGGAAACCCGTGTACACTGTTGGAGGGAATATAAACTGGTGTAGTTGTTAGGGAAAACAATATGAAGATTCTTCAAAAAATTAAAAATACAATTACCATTTGATCTAGCAGTCATACTTTGAGTATGTATCCAAAGGAACTGAAATCTGGATCTCAAAGAGATTACCTGCACACTCCCATGTTCTTTGCAGCATTTTTCACAATAGCCAAGACATGGAAGCAACATAAATGTCCATCTAAGGAGGAACAGATTAAGAAAATGTGGAAAATACATATAATGGAGTATTATTGGCCTTAAGAGAGAAAGAAATCTGGCCAGCCATGGTGGTTCACGCCTGTAATCCCAGCAGTTTGGGAGGCCAAGGCAGGTGGATCACCTGAGGTCAGCCTGCCCAACATGGTGAAACCCTGTTTCTACTAAAAATAACAAAAATTAGCCAGTTATGGTGGCACACACCTGTAATCCCAGCTACTTAGGAGGCTGAGGCAGGAGAATTGCTTGAACCTGGGAGGCAGAGGTTGTAGTGAGTGGAGATCGTGTCATTGCACTCCAGCCTGGGGGACAAGAGGGAAACTCTTGTCTCCAAAAAAAAAAAAAATCCTGCTACTTGCGACAGCATAGATGGACCTGGAGGACATTTGTTAAGTGTAATAAGCCAGACCCAGAAAGACAAACTTTGAATGATCTCACTTATATGTGGAGTCTAAAATAGTCATAGAAGCAGAGAGTAAAATGGTGATTGCCAGGGCCTGGGAGGAAGGGGAAATGGGAAGGTATTGATTAGAAGGTACAGAATTTCCATAATACAACAAAAGTTTGTTCTGGAGATACACTGTATAACATAGGGCCTATGATTAATTAACAATACTGTATTGAATTCTTAAAAATTTGCTAAAAGTGTAGACCTATGTTAAGTCCTCTTTACACAACAGGAAAAAGCAAAACAAACCACCAACAAGAACAAATGCAGCAGAAGGAAATTTTGGGAAGTGATTAAATTTATGGTACTGATGGTGATGGTTTCACAGTTGTACACTTATGTCCAAATACATCAAGTTGTATATATTAAATATCTATAGCTTTTTGTATGTCAAACATATTTCCAGAAGGCAGTTCAAAAAAGACAATGACAGTATGCAGCCCAAGATCACGGGAGAAAAATATTAGACATATGTAGAGATTCATAAATTTATCTTATTTTTTTCTGAGTTCGCTTTCTGTTGTTCATTGTTATCTGTCAGTTCTTTTTTGTTTCTTTTTTTGTTTTTTGAGACAGAGTTCTGCTCTTGTCGCCCAGGCTGGAGTGCAATGGCGTGATCTCGGCTCACTGCAACCTCTGCCTCCTGGGTTCAAGTGATTCTCCTGCTTCAGCCTCCTGAGTAGCTGGGATTACAAGGGTGTGCTACCATGCCGGGCTAATTTTTGTATTATTAGTAGAGAAAGGGTTTCACCATGTTGGCCAGGCTGGTCTCGAACTCCTGACCTCAGGTGATCCACCCGCCTCAGCCTCCCAAAGTGTTGGGATTACAGGCTTTAGCCACCGTGCCCTGCATTTGTCAGCTTTTTAAAATAAGTTATGTATTATTTCTTTCATCATTCTAAATAAAAACTCAGCTTCATACTCCCTCCACTCCCCACGCCTGCCCATCCCCCGGCCCAAAAAGACAACAAATCTGGAAAGTTTTTGTTCCAAGGCAACCTTAAGCAGAAATGTATTTGGAAAAGGGAGTATTTTAATAGCATTTTCAGATAATTGAGGATATTCCTCTTTGATACTACACCAAAATTTGATGAGTGATTTATTTTTATTTTTTTTTTAAAGACAGTGTCTCGTTCTGTCACCCAGGCTGGAGTGCAGTGCTGCAGTGGCTCACTGTAGCTCCTGGGCTCAAGTGATCCTCCCACCTCAGCCTCATGAGTAGCTGATATTACAGGCACGAAACACCAGGCCTGGCTAATTTTTGTATTTTTTTAGTAGAGATGAAGTTTTGTCATGTTTCCCAGGCTGGTCTTGAACTCCTGGGCTGGGTTCAAGTGATCCGCTGGTCTCAGCCTCCCAAAGTGCTAGGACTACAGGCGTGGGTCACTGCCTGGCTGATAGTTTCATGATGATTAGTTATAAGTGAAATCTAAAGACCTCAATCTTGAGAGAGTCTTGAGGTCCTTGAAGGGTCCAAAACAAAACCACACTTTGAGAATGGCTGTTTTTTAAAATCATTAATTCAATTTGATCGCAAAAGTGACTAAATTGATACCTAATGGTTTATTCAGACTGCATATCATCCTGGTGCATTCAACTGAATCAGAATCAGGTTAGACAATGCTTTCTTCAGCACCATGTTTTTTTCAGTAAACTCTGATGTATAACAGGGATGTATTAATTACAGAAAAAAGCTGATCTATGTGTATACTGGAAAGGATGGTCAGAGATGGTGCAGAATACACTATTTTTCACTGTACATCATTTAGGCTCTATTTAAATAATATATATTTTATACTTTGATAAAAATTATGTACATACATCTCATTTATTAAAATAATTTTGATCAAGGATGTCAAATTTACTATTTTTAGTCAGTTAAAAAAGAACATGCAATAATTCTATTATAGAACGAAATAATAATTCACTTTCTTTTATGAGTTCTTTGGACAAAATCACGTCCTTTGCAACAACATGGATGAAGATGGTGGCCATTATCCTAAGCAAACTAACACAGTAAACCAAATACTTTTCTCACTTACAAGTGTGAGCTAAACATTGGGTACACATGGACATAAAGATGGGAACAATAGTTACTGGGAAATACAAGATGGGGGAGAAGAGAAGAGGGGCAAAGGGTTGAAAAACAACCTATTGGGTTCTATGCTTACTTCCTGGGTGATGGGTTCAGTTGTACTCCAAACCTTACCATTATGGCATACCTTTGTAAAAAATCTGCACTTATACCCCAGAATCTAAAATAAAAGTTGAATAAATAATGATGTAGTATAAAAAAAGAGTTCTTTGGCTTATCAAATTTATCTCCTATATACCTCTTCTCATTTTCTTTTCTTTTCTTTTTTTTTTTTGAGACAGAGTTTTGCTCTTGTTACCCAGGCTGGAGTGCAATGGTCCGATCTCAGCTCACCACAACCTCTGCCTCCCGGGTTCAAGCAATTCTCCTGCCTCAGCCTCCCGAGTCGCTGGGATTACAGGCATGCGCCACCACACCCGGCTTATTTTGTATTTTTATTAGAGACGGGGTTTCTCCACGTTGGTCAGGCCGGTCTCAAACTCTCGACCTCAGGTGATCCACCCGCCTTGGCCTCCCAAAGTGCTGGGATTACAGGCGTGAGCCACTGAGACCGGCCCACATTTTCCTGTAGTCCTAAATACCACACGTATTCTTGGAGAGCATTCTCCAAACAAGAAATTTGTCCAAAGTTTTTCCTAACAAGAAAGCTTACAATGCACACTTGTCAGGAGCCTACAGGACCATAAAACATATGAAAGCTAACATTTGTAAGTGTCCTCATCTTTACTGTGATCTACAAAAGCCCTGTTTTGTTTCAAGTAAATATAGCATGTGCTAAATTTGTGATGTGATGAAATGGAGAGTGTTTGTAAGATCTCAGGGCCCTTTCACCACCTAAAGTAAGACAGAAGGAGGTTGAGAGGAGGGTTTCTCCAGCATAAATAATATCCCTTAATTTCCAGACTTTCTGACACCTCTCTCCGTCCACTGCAGTTCAAGTAGGACCCCCTCTTTTTTTTTGAGATGGAGTTTCGCTCAGGTTGCCCAGGCTAGAGTGCAGTGGCGTGATCTTGGCTTACTGCAACCTCCACCTTCTGGGTTCCAGCAATTCTCCTGCCTCAGTCCCCCAAGTAGCTGGGATTACAGGCTGGGATTACAAAATGCTGGTAATTACAGGTGTTAGCCACCTTGTCAGGCCAGTATGATACTTTTCTACCTTGTAAATGACTTTTGGTGAAGAATCTTTGCTAAATATTAGTCCAACTAGAGTCAGCTGAGCAAAGCTTCAATGCTGAAATTTTTTGAAAAGGCATAAACAAAGTTGAAGTAACATGAAGGCATGTGGACACAAAGAACCAGCCTCAAGAAATTTCCAGAGAATGGGATTTAACTACCAAATAATATGTATTATAAATATCTCTGGCTTGTTAGGTGAAATGGGTTTAAGTTTTCCTAGACAGCTTCCCGGCAATCAATGTTTCAGCTAACCAGCATTAAGAGCTACTTTTGCTATATCATGAACAAAGCCAGTCAACCTATTTAAATGAAAAATAAATAAATGGAAAATGTTGGCTTTCTATTTGCAACTTCAACTAAATTTCATTAAGATACAATATGCCTGAATAAGAATCAATCTTCACTTGTATTTCCATTTTACTGGGCATATGTTGATATATAATTCCAATTAATTTGACTTGACTTTAATACTCTACAATACCCTAAGATGCTACTATTGTGACCCCAATCCTAATTCTCTCGTACAGTACTTGTTTTAGATATGAGGAAGATTAAAGTAGTATAGAGAACTGATGAAGCTGAACATATTTGTAAATGGGCAAACTAACATGCAAACTTAAAGGTAATGAACATATATATACACAGGCGTGATATATGCAATATGCACACAATTGTGTGTGTATATTTACTTATTTTAATCTTCTTTTGTCAATTTCAGCCAACGTTATGTTTAAATAATCTGAATCTGGTAGCAAACACTCTTAATTCTCCTTGTAAGAAAATGACTTACATCATTTGTTCAACCAAATAAGCATGATTTTATTTAGGGAGAATGAGGCTATTCTATAATAAAGGTGGGGGGTATAAAATGGATCACTTACTTTTGGGATAAGTACTCACATCAGTACAACTTTTTTCAAAAGATAGTGACCCATTCGTTTTAAACTGAAAACAGGAATTTTCCAGTGTCTACTAAAAACACTACAGATTAGCCGGGCATGGTGGCGCATGCCTGGAGTCCCAGCTACTCAGGAGAACCTCTTGAACCCGGAAGGCGAAGGCTGCAGTGAGCAGTGAGGAAGAATGGGGTATACTTTGTTGGCTAACAAAGAAAGATTTGTAGAAAGGCAACATTTTAGGGTGGTAACAGCTAAAGAAGATCAAATACCAATGTCCTAAATTATCAAACTTCATCGTATTGTTTTTGCAATTAAAATTGCAAACTGCCTGGGCGCAGTGGCTCATGCCTGTAATCCCAGCACTTTGGGAGGTTGAGGCGGGTGGATCACCTGAGGTCAGGAGTTTGAGACCAGCCTGGCCAACATGGTGAAACCCTGTCTCTACTAAAACTACAAAAAATTTAGCTGGGCGTGGTGGCAGGTGACTATAATCTTGGCTACTTGGGAGGCTAAGGCCAGAGAATCACTTGAACTCAGGAGGCAGAGGTTGCAGTAGGCTGAGATCATGCCACTGCACTCCAGCCTGGGCAATAGAGCGAGAGTCAGTTTCAAAAACAAAAAAAACAAAAAACAAAAACCAAAAAACAAAGAAAAACGAGGTTTGCCAATATTCTCATTACAAGTCAATGATAGTAAGGTTTATTTTAAGATACACAATAAACAATATCTACGTTTTTCCTATATTAAAAGTTCACAAACGAATTGATATCAGATGAAAAAAAGTGACTAACTCTCCAGTATCAACAGCACTGTGGGTTATTTAGGTCTGAACCATAAGATTATTGGGTAAAAGTTGGACAGCTGCTCAAAAGTAGTGGCAAATTCATTTTTACTTTTCACAGCAAATCCCTGACTTCCTGACTTCAAGAGTATTTTCCCAACCAATTTGGCACTTGGGCTAATTCTCAAAGTTACCCAACAGAGAAGCTAAAATACTGTAAGTCTTTAATACAGTGCAAAAAAAAAAAATAGCATAATTAAAACAAAAATCATGAAATCCAGTTACTTTAGTTCTCTTTAATATTGGGGCTAAAGGATAAGTGTACTCACAGGGTAAGGAGGCAGATGAGGATATTCAGAGATTAGAAAATATCTTCTGTGGATATGGCAAAGCTTTAAGAGAAGTTAACAGAACCAATTCTTTATTACATCAGTCACTGTTAAATGTATCCTTACAATTTTTCTTTTCCTTGATACTTTAAAAATTTTTTTTGAGACAGAGTCTCCCTCTGTCACCAGCTAATTTTTGTATTTTTAGTAGAGATGGGGTTTCACCATGTTGGCCAGGATGGTCTCCATCCCCTGACCTCGTGATCTGCCTGCCTCAGCCTCCCAAAGTGCTGGGATTACAGGCCTGAGCCACTGTGCCCGGCCTCCTTGATCCTGTTGTATCATTAATGCTTCTCATATTTACTAGTAGAGATTGAGGCTATATTTTGTCTCATAAGACGGAAAGGAAAAAAGAGATATTCTGATAAGGCTCACTGTAAGAGTTAGACATAGAGGAGGGTACGGTAATATCCTTACTATTTTTCTGAATACAACTTGCCACATGGAGATAATTCATTCCATGACGTTATTCAATGCTCCTTAGGTAGCACCTTGAAAATTCTACATAAGTTGTATGTGTATTTCTTTCTTTGTAAACAATATTTCCCTACTAATTTTAGCTGTGTGCTTTTAGATCATGAATTAAGGGGAGAAGTTATTTTTCTACTTAAAAAAAAAATCCCTTTATCTTATCACAGGCCGGGTGCGGTGGCTCATGCCTGTAATCGCAGCACTTTGGGAGGTAGAGGTGGGCGGATCTCGAGGTCAGGAGATCAAAACCATCCAGGCTAACACGGTGAATACCCATCTCTACTAAAAAAAAAAAAAATACAAAAAATTAGCAGGGCGTGGTGGTGGGCACCTGTAGTCCCAGCTACACGGGAGGGTGAGACAGGAGAATGGCGTGAACCCGGGAGGCGGAGGTTGCAGTTGAGCCGATATCGCACCACTGCACTCCAGCCTGGGGGACAGAGAGAGACTCCATCTAAAAAAAAAAAAAAAAATCCTTGTATCTCAACTAAATATTAACATTAGATGAACTTCAGGTAATCTACTTTTCCCAGTTTTTGAGAAGTAGAGAAAAATATGAAACCAGAAAAAAAACCTTTCAGTGACGTAACGCTTTCTGGATCTAGTGCCCTCTACAGTCAAAGAAGCAGAAAAGTTTTTTTTTGTTTTGTTTGTTTTTCTTGAGAGGGAGTCTCCCTCTGTCACCCAGGCTGTAGTGCAGTGGCAGGATCTCGGCTCACTGCAACCTGCGCCTCCTGGGCTCAAGCAATTCTCCTGCCTCAGTCTCCCAAGTAGCTGGGATTACAAGCATGCACCACCACGCCCAGCTATTTTTTGTATTTTTAGTAGAAAGGGGTTTCTCCATGTTTGTCAGACTGATCTTGAACTCCTGACCTCAGGTGATCCACCCACCTCAGCCTCCCAAAGTGCAGGGATTACAGGTGTGAGCCACCGCACCTGGCTGTTCTGTTTTTTAAAGAATCATAGACTACAACTTCTGGCACAAAGAACTTACCAATCTTGTTTTCTGAGCTATTATTATACCAGCAATTTTGCCTTTTTTATGCTTCATTTTTGCCTTCTTCTCACAGACTGAAAAACTGGCTACTACCTAAGTTAAGAGTCCTATGTCCCTTTCACATATTAATTTATTTCTTGGTTGGTCAGGAGTTTCCAAATACAGATCCATTTCACATTTTATAAAATGACATGAGATGTCATGGAGAAAAGAAAGTTGGGGGCTATTTCCATCAACAGTAGGTTTTGCTTGGTAGAATTCTAAATTATATTCTGGAATAAATAATGATATGTGTTCTATTTTCTACAGCAACCCAAAATATATTCAACAAATCGGTATCTAAGTGGGCCATTTAAATTTATTAACACATAACCTATCCTGTTCCAGAATTTGAAGAAGAAATGTACTGGCTGGATTAAAGTTACAAATAAGTGAGTTGTCAGGATTATATAATTTACGTTACTTTGAATGTAAATGAGCATTTGAATATATTAATAATAGATGGTATTTCTATTACAATCTACTTCACTTCCAGTATCAGATGCCAAATAGGGAGAATAAGTGGATTATAATTCATTAAGAAAAAGGCTCACGCCTGTAATCCTAGCACTTTGGGAGGCCAAAGGTGGGCAGATCACCAGGTCAGGAGTTCGAGACCAGCCTGGCCAACATGGTGAAACCTTGTCTCTACTAAAAATAAAAAAATTAGCTGGGTGTGGTGGTGCGTGCCTATAATCCCAGCTAATCAGGAGGCTGAGGCAGGAGAACTGCTTGTCCCGGGACCCGGGAGGTGGAGGTTGCAGTGAGCCCAGATCACGTGATTGCACTACAGCCTGGCAACAAGAGTGAAACTCTGTCTCAGAAAAGAAAAAAAAAAAAACTTTGAGGACTAGAGACAACAGAATAATATAACATTTCATTTTAAAGTTTTATTCTCATTCTAAACGTTTTTAAACCACCTTTTAAATATGTATTTATAACAATAACTATTTAAAAATTCCTTAAGTCTGAACTTCATTATGATGCTATCTTTGACTTCCCCCATTATCTCCAATAAAGATTTAAGTTGTTTTGTTTTCTTGTTTGCTTTACCAGTAACAGAAAAATCTCACAAAAGAGTATTAAAATTGAGTACTGTTTGCCACTGAGACATTTCTCTCCACGGAAATCTTTAGTAAAAGGAGAAAAATTTGCTGGGCGCGGTGGCTCACACCTGTAATCCCGGCATTTTGGGAGGCTGAGGTGGGCGGATTACCTGAGGTCAGGAGTTCGAGACCAGCCTGGCCAACATGGTGAAACCCCATCTCTACTAAAAACACAAAAAATTAGCCAGGCGTGGTGGCATGTGCCTGTAATCCCAGGTACTTGGGAGGCTAAGGCAAGAGAATTGCTTGAACCCAGGAGGCGGAGGTTGCAAGTGAGCCAACATCACACCATTGTACTCCAGCTTGGGCAATGAGAGTGAAACTCCATCTCAGAAGAAAAAAAAGAGAGAAAACTTCACGTGATCTGAAGAGAAACCAGAGTGTACCATTCGCAAATGTTTACTTGCAAAGGTTTTTGGAAAGATATTTGCAGACATTAAAGATGTATCAAAGTCAGCATTATTACCTCAAAACAGCACCATTAAATAGCCTTTTTAATTGCTAACAATATACATCTTAGACTATGCTGCCATTAAGATAATTGTCAGTTCTTTTATTAGAAATATACAATATATTTCTTTTTTTGAGACGGAGTCTAGACTACAATATACAATTTTCTTTTTCTTTCTTTCTTTTTTTTTTTTGAGACAGAGTCTTGCTCAGTCGCCCAGGCTGGAGTGCAATGGCGCTATCTAGGCTCACTGCAACCACCGTCTCCTGGATTCAAGTAGTTCTCCTGCCTCAGCCTCCAAAGTAGCTGGTATTACAGGCACCCGCCATCATGCCTGGCTAATTTTTGTATTTTTGTAGAGACAGGGTTTCATCATGTTGGCCAGGCTGGTCTCAAACTCCTGACCTCGGGTGATATGTCTGCGTGGGCCTCCCAAAGTGCTGGGATTATGGGCGTGCCCCACTGCGCTGGCCAATATACAATTTTCAAATGAGTGTTTTATTTTATTTTATTATTTTTTTGAGACGGAGTCTCGCCCTGTTGCCCAGGCTGGAGTGCAGTGGTGCAATCTCTGCCTTCCGGGTTCACGCCATTCTCCTGCCTCAGCCTCCCGAGTAGCTGGGACTACAGGCGCCCACCACCATGTCCGGTTAATTTTTTCTATTTTTAGTAGTAAAATTTTTGTATTTTTAGTAATAGAGACGTGATTTCACTGTGTTAGCCGGGATGGTCTCGATTTCCTGACCTTGTGATCCGTCTACCTCCGACTCCCAAAGTGCCGGGACTACAGGCGTGAGCCACTAATCCCAGCCCATGAGAGTTTTATTTTCCTGGAAACTACAGTAATTTTTAAACCACTATCCTTCCTTCTATTTCATCAAGTTTTCTACGTAAAAGAGTAAATACTAACAACAGCATCATACAACACAATAGATTAAAGTAAGGATGTGCATTTCTAATTTCCAGAGCAGGTATTTCAAACTTTAGGTTCATCAACCTCTTTTTTCCAACTGAGCAAAATAAAGGCCTGCACTAATAGTGACCTGTTGAAGACAAGGTATGAAGCAATTTTAAGTACATTTGAGGTTGTGAACACACCCAAAACAGGAAAAGAAAATCCCCCAAGTCTGTGAAGGCACCCAATGTTCCATTTAACTTATGGCACTTAAGATGAACTCCTTTGGAAACATAAACAAATACTTCTTGAATACAAAGGAAAATTATTATTATTTTGAGACAGAGTTTCGTTCTTGCTGCCCAGGCTGGAGAGCAATGGCGCAATCTCGTCTCACTGCAACCTCCGCCTCTCAGGTTCAAGAGATTCTCCTGCCTCAGCCTCCCGACTAGCTGGGATTACAGGCATGCATCACCATGCCTGGCTAATTTTGTATCTTTAGTGGAGACAGGGTTTCTCCATGTTGGTCAAGCTGGTCTCGAACTCCCGACCTCAGGTGATCCACCCGCCTTGGCCTCCCAAAGTGCTGGGATTACAGATGTGAGCCACCACGCCCAGCCTCAAAGGAAAATTATTATGCCTTAATTTGTGAAAATCATTTTATTCTCTCTTAGCATATACACAAATATTTTGTTCCCTCTCATTGTGAGGTCAGAATTTATGATGATTAGTAAATAAAACAAAGTCAATAACCAAGGAATGGCATCATGATTCTGTAAAATCCCGTGACACCAGCATCTGTGTGCTGTGTTGCTTCATAGGTTCTGGCTAACTTCATTCTAACTTTGGAACAGAAGTAAAGAAGTTAGGAGCAGGGGGTCCTTAGACTCTTTGGCGCGAGGGATTCCTACGGAACTCTTGTCAGAATGTTTTCTTTTTTTAATATAATTTTATTTTTTTCTTAAACAAATAGAGACAGGGGTTTTGCCATGCTGCCCAGTCTGCTTTTGAACTCCTGGGCTCAAGTGATCCACTGACCTCAGCCTCCCAAAGTGCTGGGATTACAGGCGTGAGCCACCCGTGCTCAGCCAGAATAATGTTTTTAAATGCACAAAATAAAATGCAAAGATATAACTGTCAAAACACTTTAACTGGAATTAACAACGTGCTTTTAAAAAATAAAATAAGATCCAGCAGTGGGTCTAATAACCACAGTAATTTTGAGGTAGCGATAAGCTTAAACAATTTCAAGATAGCTATAACGGCTGCATTATGGTATGAAGTACATGATTTCTGTTGGTGACAAAGTCACAGGTACTGCTAATACAACCATGCGTTTGTTGCCTATATTCATATTTGAATGAAATTCCAAGTTTAATTAGAGGTTAATTAAAAGATGTAATATTTTTCCCCCAAACAAGTTTACAGACCCCCCGAATTCAATAGACCTTGGGGAATCAATATGCAGACCCCAGGATAAAAACCTCTCATACGGGAACAGAAGAGCAGGTCAATAAAGTAAAAACATAAGTTTTGGTTCCCAAAACTCAAAAAGACAAATTATAAAGGCCCTGTTACTCTCCAAAATAGTCTAACACACCAGAGCAGTGTATAGATTTTCATTCATTCAATAATCTTCAAAAGGTTTGTATAGGAAGAGCAAAATTAGAGGGAGGACATATTTTTCAACCAATGATCAAATATACAGCTTATAATATCAGTACATTTTGAGGAAATTCTCCTATACAAAGGCTAAGTCATTGTAATTAAGTCAGATTCAACAATATCATGAGTTGTGATTAGCAACATGATAATGTAGATAACCAACAGAATTGGATCTTACTCTGCAAGAGAAATGGTCAGTGACACCCTTCAATGGTTCAGCCCATGCAACCGTCTCACTGGTGTGGTGGATGTGAACCCTTCCTATCATTGTGCATACTGTGATCCCAGAAGATTGTTATTGCTGGACAGGTGGGGTAGCTCACACCTGTAATCCCAGCACTTTAGGACGCCAAGGCAGGAGGATGGCTTGGGGCCAGGAGTTTGAGACCAGCCAGGGCAACATAGTGAGACCCTATCACTAAAAGAAAGTTTAAATATATTAGCTGAGTATTATGGCCCATGCCTGTAGTCCTAGCTACTCAAAAGGCTGAGGTGGCTCTGCTTGAGCCCAGGAGTTAGAGGCTGCAGTGAACCATGATGGTTTCACTGTACTCCAGCCTGGGCAAGAGAGTGATTTTATAAATTTATAAAGTATAATTTATAGATTTATAACTTATATACTCTTCTCAGGATGACACTAGGAACCAAACATGCCACCTAAACTAGTCCTTCCATTCATTGTAAAAATCTCCTGTAACCCTCCCTCCCTGCAAAGAGAAAAACATATAAACTAGGTAGCAGTATTACAAATGAAAAGTGGGGGGTTGGACAAGAAATAACAAAAGGGACAAGGGATTGGCAGAAACTGCATGTGGTAGGGCAGGGAGGCCTACTAGGAGAAACATTAAGATGATTCAGAGGTTTTAAGCCGGGCTACCTTCAAGAATGGTAGAATCAGAAGAAAAAAAACTAGGTTTGGAGATGAAGGAAACTTGAGAACAGGCAGAGATAATGAGCTTTAAGTGACATATTAAGTTTGAAATGCCCAGGAAGCAACTGGAAAAGCAGATCATCAATAAGAGTGTTCAATCCCCGTCCTTGAGGAACTTACAATCTGGAATCCTTTTATAGCTAGAGGTTTGCATTTAGTAGTGATTCTACCAGGTATTCCCTAAAAGCTGTGGGAACAGCAAAGCCCTCCAAGAAAGAGCATGAAAGACCAAAAGAAACGCCATCAATTTAAGGACAAAAATTTTAAATATTCTAAATACTAAAAGCCATTTGAAATGTTAACATCAAATGCTAAAAACACTTTTACAACTTAAAATAGTGGCCTTTTAAGAGGATATACCTCGATACATTTAAATACATTTCCAGAAAAAGACAGTGTCAATAACATACCATATTGTATTAAAACATAAACTTTAATTTAACTTGTCCTTCCTATTCAAATTGTACCTTTCTTTATAGAGGTATTCTAGTTAAATTAAAAATAAATGGTAGAATTAAAGCCATAATTAATTCCACTTGCAAACCACTAGTGAAATAATGAAAATAGGCTATTAATGTAGTAGAAAGAGGGATAACCAAATATATGCCTCTTGAAGGAAGTACACAGCAATATCTAGGAATTATACCTGTCCTCTCCCCCAACACTCCCACTCGGAAATCAAACCTGAACTAAATTTGTTCAGTCTTCAATCTAGCTACCAATTTACAGCAAATACAAAGGATAGAGGGACATATTAAACTAGGACATGTTAAATCTATACCTGAGGGACATATTCATCAACATCCAGGATGAGAGAAACTAGAGGAAAAATGGCCTGGTTCCTTCAACAAATATTAGGTTGGTGCAAATGTCATTGTGGTTTTTAAATTACCATTAAAAGTAATGGCAAAAACCACGATGACGTTTGCACCAACCTTATAAGGAAAATACATTACGAGGAAAATAATTAAGATGAGGGAACCTATAGATTAAAAAGTTTAAGAGACATCCCAAACAAATGTAATATGTTAATGTGTTTGGATCCCAAATCAAACCAACCAATTATCTAAAAACAACTGAGGAATATTTGAATACTGACTGGATATTTGGTGATGTTAATTTTTAAAGGTAGGTAATGGCACTGTGGTTATGATTTTCTCAAGAGTTATCTTTCAGATATCTATATTGAAATAAAACAAATGAAATCATTGGTAGAATTTGCTTCACAGTAATCCAGTAGGGTCTGGGGAAAGTAGATAGGGAAAGAGATAAATCGTGTCGCTCAATTCTTTGTGTTTTGAAATTTTCCATACTTAACTGTTCAAAAGGGAAAAAAGAAAAACACCATTCTCAGGGGTTGCCAACAAAAACTGAAAACAACAGTTTGAATTTTGTCTCCAAGCCTTACAAGCTGAGCAGCCCTGGTCTAGTCACGCAACTTCTTAGTGTCCCTGTTGGTTAAACGGAGACAAACAAATACCACCTAATAAACTTATATTCGTTCAAGCCAGAAAGGATATAAGGATATAACATGTTGAACGTTATATCCTTAACGTCTTTGACTTTCCCAGTCTCCCACATCTGGTTTCCACCAAATCCTGTCTGTTTCTCTACCAAATCCTGTCTTGTCCATCACTGTGGTCTCACACCACTCCAACGCCTCCTTTCAGCCTGTTTTCCACATCGCATACAAAGTGATGTTCCTAAAACGCAAAATCCAATCAGGTTATCTCCAGCCCCACTGAAAATCCTTTTTTTTTTGAGACAGTCTTGCTCTGTCGCCTGAGCTGAGCTGAAGTGCAGTGGTGTGATCTCAGTTTTCATTGCAGCCTCCACCTCCTGGGTTCAAGCAGTTCTCCTGTATCAGCCTCCCAAGTAGCTGGGATTACAGAAGCACGCCACCACGCCCGGCTAATTTTTTGTATTTTTAATAGAGACAGGGTTTCACCATGTTGGCTAGGCTGGTCCTGAACTCCTGACCTCAAGTGATCCACCCGCCTCCGCCTCCCAAAGTGTTGGGATTACAGGCGTGAGCCACCAGTGCCCAGCTTGAAAATCCTTAAACTGCTTTCAATCAGCTTCAAAATAAGAGCCTCCTTTAAATTTTTTTACCCTCCTTGATTCCTTAAAAATCCCTTTAATTTTTTTACCCTCCTTGATTCCTTAAAATGGCTTACAAGGCCCTCCATTTTCTCATACTATCTCTTCAACTTCTATCTCTTTCTATTCTCTTTGACTTTATGCTTTAGCTTTGGTAAAATTATTTCAGCTCTTGCATTACACCCTGTACTCTTGAGTGTAGCTTCAGTGTTCATGTCTGGAATGTTCTTTCCACCCATCATCACTGCCTTGCCTGGCTAGCTCTTTCATCCTTGAAGTCTCAGGTTAAACAGTATTTCCTCAGAGAGGTCTACCCAAATTGCTTCTATACTAAGTTGGGTGTCTCCTCACACCTACACAATACAGTATTTGTTCCTACAGGAACCTGTACTTACCGTAGTATAACAGTCCCTACTTATTTGTAAAGAGTATTTGCTGTGGCAATTATATATTTATCTGTTTTCCAGCTAGACTATAACTCTAGGAGGGCAAATGGTGAAATTTGTTCACTGCTGAATCCTAAGTCTCTCACGGTGCCCGGTAGCCAATAACAAACTGAACATACAAAATTCACAACAATCTGGACTGTTTTCCTCATACCCAAGTTCCATCTTCCTAGTCCTCTCAACTGCAACAAAAACAAGACAGCTATGAAGGCATTTACACAGAGATCTTAATCTTGCATAGGACTGAGCATTGTAAAGTGAATTGAAAACACGATGGGAATGCAGAACATAAGGAGTTGAGAAATCTATTTTCAGGCCGAGATAATTTGTATCCTAATTTACAATCTAAAGAAAACTCAGGAGTGCCAATCTAACAAAAATGAGTTCAATGACACACATAGTTTCCACCAAACCATAACAAGTTTTCAGACCTAAGATGTTAGATCACTTAATCCCTCCAGCCTCAGTTTCCTTATGGGTAAAACAAGGGATCCTGATCAGGGTCATTAGGGTCCTTTCCAGGGCTAATATATGCCCTAATATTTAAAGGCTAAAAGATGTAAATTAGTGAAACACTAATCATTTGTTTTCATCCTATAGTGATGATTTTTTTCCTTTTTAATCTGTTTAAGGACATTACAGTTCACCCCGTTAAGCACAACTAAACCTTCAAATCTATTCAGCTATAAAAATCTTACAAAATGCTCCTCAGATCAACTTGCATATTTCACAAAGGTAACTGCAATCTGATGAAACAACAGCATCTACCTAAACCCAAAATGAATTACTGAAATATATTCAACTTCTGTGTAAATAATAAATCTTACTCACCACGTGTTTTAAGTGCTAAATATCTTGAATTGTTGGTCATTTCTATGGCAATCTGAAGGCAAAGTTGTGCCCCAGGGTGTAAGACTTGCGTTTATGAGTACTATTTAACACCTAACTAAAAAAACCGAAGATACATAGTCTTTGCATCACCTCACTGGGCTGGTGGTTGAGATAAAAAAGTTGTTGAAACCAGAGTAATTTTTGGAAAAAAAAAAAATCAAAACAAGTTATAGTAAGTTACAGTAAATAAAGTAGCGAGTAAACATTTCACTGTTATCAGTAGCAGCCCAGTTTCTAATCAGCCACTGGAAACCCAAGGAAAGACTAAAGTAGTAACAAGTTTGTCTCCTGGTTTAGATTAATTACAAACTAGTTTTTGGCAACTGCTTGTTCCATCAAATATGTCACGACAAAGTAATAAAATGTTAAAACGCATGCTGGAAAAAAAAAAAAAAAGACGTACTTGGAACAAAAAGCTTGCATCGGACCAAGTGTAAACGCTATCCTCCAGATTTCTCTCAACAGGGCCGCCTTAAGTCCATGAGTAGAAGGGTGCTGCGGCGGACGCTGGCAGCCACAGGTTGAATGACAAAGAGCCCCCGTCAGCACCACTCCCAGGAGTCTGCGGGCTGCCCCGTCCCCTCCGCAAAGTCTACTCGAACCCTGCAGTCACGCCTTGGCTGTGGGGAATGAGGCTCTCCGCATCACTCTCGCAAGTCACCACGTGGGGCAAGGATCGGTCGGCCAAGAAGGTTGGGGCGGACAATGTCACGAGTCATAAATAATTCCTGCCCCGAGTCCCTTCCCTTGGAACAGAAGCGGCCAGAAGAGTCTGGAGGTACCACATGAAGCAGCCTCATGTTATCCCTTTTCCAGATCAAAGCATCTCTGGAGGAGCCTATTGAAGACTTAGAGGGGAAGGGGACTTCCCCAACGTCACCGGGCACTACGACCCAACTCCTCGGCCAGGCCAGGGGCCGGCATATGACCACGAGGCCCGCGGCTCGGCTGAGAGAGGCGCTGTCCCCAGCGCCTCAAGGTCTCCTTCACCAGCACTGCAGTCCGAGGCCACGCGACTGCCTGTGACCACGATGCCCTCTGCTGGGCCGCCTCCCTCCCCCAGAGACAAAGTCTCCCAACCCCGGAGGTCCCCTCCGACCCCACCAGGGAAGCGAGGGCACCGTGGGGTCCGCGCCGCGTGCCGCCGGCTGTTACCCAACTAACCGTTATAAGCGCGGATCGCAGCGCCGAGCGTGTGCGTGACGTGGTGGCGCGGGCTGGAGTTCCACGGGGCCCAGGGTCCGACTGCCGTCCTTCGCTCGCTGCCTCGTTTACTTGTTCCAGCACCTACGCAGCCATCCAGTCACGTAGCAGCTCACCACTTTGTCTGGTC
>NW_012106919.1:2149769-2151453 GCF_000951045.1 Mandrillus leucophaeus
GGGCCGGACGCCTATGGACGATGCGTGTGTGGGGCCGGATAGAATCGTGGCAGGCGGCGCTGGGGCTGATGCGCCTCACCCAGATTAGCCTCTGTAATCCTCACAGCCCTGTGAAGCGGGCACTGCCGTGAACATTTTGTAAATAAGGGACCCGAGGCTCAGAAAGGTGAAGTAACTTTCCAGACGGCCCAGCTTGTCAGCGTCCAGCATTTGAAGTCACACCCCAGAGTCTGTTTTTATCGTAATAGCCGCTTTGACCGGATAACCAACGTGTGTGTGTTGAAGTGATCAGATGACCATGGAGTGTCTCTGATGTCCAGGACTTTTGAGAAATACTGAAAAAGTATGAGGCAAGGCCCCTGCCTTCAAAGAGCTTGCAAGTTTTTGGGGGAGACTGTGTCAGGCACAAATTAACCAACATCTGTTGAGCACTTGACAGAACCCTGCCCTTCCTTTCGTGTCTTCCTCCCTTCCAGGACTCACCCCCTCACTTACCCTCCCCCTCAATTCTCACAGCAACCCGGGGAGGTAGGCCTTATGGTTTCTGTTTTGCAAATAAAGAGCTTGAGATTGAAGAAGAGTACAGATTGGAGGATCAGGTCCTGAGAGGTCCTATGTGCTTTCCAATAACAGTTCAGTGTGTTAGAAGACAGTATGGCATCCACGGCCGAGTACTACTAGTAATACAGTAATTGCTTTTTACATTTACATAAACAGGGAGAAAGGGAAGGCATTTCGGGTCATTGGGGCAGCCAGGACTTACAAGAGCAGTGCTAGGGTGGCAGCAGCATTCAGGTAGATGGTAAGCAGAATTAAGTTAGAGAGAGAGGATCCTGAGTCTGATTTAGATGTACATTTATAAGGCCCTGTTCTATGGAATGTAGTGAGAAGTGGTTAAATAAGATGAATCCCAGGAAACCTCAAAAGTAGGCTTATAGAGCCCCATAAGGTGGTAGATTGACAATACAGACCTGAGAGCCAGATCTGTTGGGTTCCAAATTTGATTCTTGCACTTACCAGCTCTATGTCCTCAGGCAAGTCATTTTACCTTTCCAAGCCTGACTCCCAACTCTGTAAAACAAGGATAATACCTACCTCAGGGTTATTATGATAATAAAACTAGTATTTATTGCAGGCCGGCGTGGTGGCTCAAGCCTGTAATCCCAGCACTTTGGGAGGCTGAGGTGGGCGGATCAATTGAGGCCAGGATTTTGAGACCAGCCTGGCCAACATGGTGAAACCCTGCCAATACTAAAAATACAAAAATTAGCCATGCGTAGTGGCACACGCCTGTAGTACCAGCTACTCAGGAAGTTGAGACAGGAGAATTGTTTGAACCCATGAGGCAGAGATTGCGGTGAGCCAAGATCTCACCATTGTACTCCAGCCTGGGCAACAGAGTGAGATTCCATCTCAAAAAAAAAAACAAAAAAACAAAAAAACGAAGTGGGCAGGTCATGAGGTCAGGAGTTCGAGACCAGCCTGGCTAATATGGTGAAACCCTGTCTCTGCTTAAAATACAAAAAGTAGCCGGGTGTGGTGGCACGTGCCTGTAGTCCCAGCTACTTGGGAGGCTAAGGCAGAAGAATCGCTTGAACCCAGGAGGTGGAGGTTGCAGTGAGCCGAGATGGTGCCACTGCACTCCAGCCTGTCCAGCCTGGGCAACAGAGTGAGACTCTGTCTC
>NW_012106919.1:2152743-2169560 GCF_000951045.1 Mandrillus leucophaeus
AAAAAAAAAAAAAAGAAAAAAGAAAAAAGAAATCCCGTCTCTACTAAAAATACAAAAATTAGCCTGGCGTGGTAGCACGCACCTATAATCCCAGCTACTCAGGAGGCCGAGGTAGGAGAATCACTGGGAACCTAGGAGGCAGAGGTTGCAGTAAGCCGAGATTATGCCACTGCACTCCAGCCTGGGTGACAGAGTGCAAAGAAAAAAGAAAAAAAAAAGAAGATCTGGTCCTATAACTGCTATCTGTGTTATTCTGGGCAGTTAACTCACTAAACTTTCTTGGGCTTTGGTTTCCTCGCCAGATAAGTTAAAAATAATACCTACTAGCCCAAACTGTTGTGTTAATCAAATGAGACAGTATCTGCAGAAGAAGTAATTAGTAAAACTTTGAAAGTGTTCTATAAGTATTTATGAATTAATGTTATAATTTGTCTAAAGTACATAAAAGGGAAAAATCAAAAGCAACTCCAAGGCTCTTATGTGGAAAAATAGAAACAGGGTGGGTGAGTGAGCTGGTGAAAATAATAAAATAATACAGGTGAAATTCTTGCTCTTCTGCCAGATTTTCTTCCTGATTTGAGGCACACAACATTGAAGAAATGAACTAGGAAGCATAGGATGAGAAATCAGAGTGGAGAGGAAATTGGAGATCATCTAAGGCACTCCTGACTTTTTATGGAAACGGAAATTAAGGCCCAGGGACGCTAAAAGACTTGTCTGAGGCCTCCCATCTAATGATTGGCATGATCAGAAACTCAGTTTCTTTAAGTGTAAAGAACAAGTACAATCTTTAAGATAAAATATTTTGTCATGGGGGTCTTTTAGAATCATTACATGAGGCCGGGCGCAGTGGCTCAGGCCTGTAATCCGAGCACTTTGGGAGGCGGAGGGAGGCGGAGGCAGGCGGATCACGAGGTCAGGAGATCGAGACCATCCTGGCTAACACAGTGAAACCCCGTCTCTGCTAAAAATACAAAAAATTAGCTGGGCATGGTGGCGGGCACCTGTAGTCCCAGCTACTCAGGAGGCTGAGGCAGGAGAATGGCGTGAACCCAGGAGGTGGAGCTTGCAGTGATTGGAGATTGTGCCACTGTACTCCATCCTGGGTGACAGAGCGAGACTGTCTCAAAAAAAAAAAAAAAGAAAAAAAAAAGAATAATTACATCAGAACCAGAGAAGACCTGGTGCTTTCTACTGGCTTTTATCACTATCACAAAATTCTTAGGATTCACCTTTCTGTTTTAAAGGTTGATAGACTGGATGCTGCTATGGTAATTTGCCTCAGGAAAATGCCGGACTGTTGTTTGCAAGCTTGTTAAGTGAGCAAAACTTGGGAAGATTTCAAGGTAAGAGTTATAACTTCGTAAGTTAGTGATGCAATAAGAAATGCAAATGCAAACTTCAAAAAATTATGATATAGGTACTCTTTAAGCTGAGTAAGTTGCTCTGTTGCTTTATCTGAAAAAAGAAAGATAAAATTACAGTGTGTTCTCCAGAATTCACCTACTTAACTTACATTCTTTCAGTTACTTCACCATTTCTCTGATGTAATAAATAGGAAGGTGCTATTTTGCCCATTTTAGTAACAATAATACAGGAAAGGATTCTTTTTTTAATTGACACGTTGTAAATGTTTTTTGGGTTTTTTTTTTGTAATTTTCATTGTAATTGCTGGCTTTTTGTACGTTTAGTTATTCTGGTGGTGAGGGATTTGCTTTACTGCTTCTTTGGGCCTTTGAGAATTTTTTTGTGCACGCACAGACACACACATACACATATATATAATATGTAATTATACATATTGTGGGTTACAGTTTGGTGTTTCCATACAAACAAATGTTGTATACTGATCAAATCAGGGTACTTAGCATATCTCTCACCTCCTACTGTTTTGTAATATACAATACCTTATTGTTAACAGCAACCCTACTGTGCAATAAAACACCAGAACTTATTCTTCCAATCTAATTGTCACTTTGTACCTGTTGACAGCCTTTCCCTCTCCTCCTTTCCCCTATCCCCTTTCTAGTCTCAGATAACCACTGTTCTCTTTGCTTGTAGGATATAAACTCTTACTTTAAAAAAATTAGATTCCACAGATCATACAGTATTTATCTTTCTGTGTCTGGCTTATTTCACTTAACATAACGTCCTCCAGGTTTAACCATATTTTCACAAATGGCAAGATTTCATGCTTTTTTACAGCTGTATAATATTCTGTTATCCATATGTACCACATTTTCTCTTTTTTTTCTTTTTCTTTTTCTTTTTCTTTTTTTTTTTTTTTTTGAGACTGAGTCTCGCTCTGTCCCCCAGGCTGGAGTGCGGTGATGCAATGTCAGCTCACTGCTACCTCTGCCTCCCAGGTTCAAGCGATTCTTCTGCCTCCGCCTCCCAAGTAGCTGGGATTACAGGCACCTGCCACCATGCCTGGCTAATTTTTGTATTTTTAGTAGAGACAGGGTTTCACCATATTACTCAGGCTGGTCTCAAACTCCTGACCTCAAATGACCCACCCACCTCAGTCTCCCAAAGTGCTGGGATTACAGGCATGAGCCACTGTTCCCAGCCTCACATTTTCTTTATTCATTCACTCACTGTTAGATGTTTGGATTGATTCCATAACTTGGTTATTGTAAATAGTGCTGCAATAAACATAGGAGGGCAGATACCACTTCAATGTAACTGACTTCATTTCCTTTGAATACATAGCCACTAGTGGGACTCCTGGCTCATACAGTAGTTCTATTTTTAATGTTTTGAGGTAAAAATTTTCAACAAAGGTGCAAAGAACACACATTGGGAAAAAGTCTCTTAAATAAACAGTGCTGGGAAAATTGGAAAGTCACATGCAGAAGAATAAGACTAGACCCTGTCTCCACCATATACACAAATCAACTCAAAATGGATTAAAGACTGTCTTCCATAGCTGCTGTACTAATTTGTAATTCCACCAAAAAGTGTGAGTGTTGTCTTTTCTCCATATCTTAGCCAACGTTTGTTTTCTTTTGTCTTTTTTTTTTTTTTTTAAAGGCGGAGTCTCACCGTGTCACTCAGGCTGGAGTGCAGTGGTGCAATCTTGGCTCATTGCAACCTCTGCTTCCTGGGTTCAAGCAATTCTCCTGTCTCAGCCTCTCGAGTAGCTGAAACTATAGGCAAGTGCCACCATACCTGGCTAATTTTTGTATTTTTAGTAGAGATGGGGTTTCACTATGTTGGCCAGGCTGGCCTTGAATTCCTGACCTCAAGTGATCCACCTGCCTCAGCCTCCCAAAGTGCTGGGATTACAGGCATGAGCCACCGTGCCCCAGCCTGTTTGTTAATAGCCATTCTAACTAGAGTGAGGTGATATCTCATTGTGATTTTGATTTGCATTTGCCTGATGATTAGTGATGTTGAGCATTTTTTCATGTACCTGTTGGCCATTTGTATGTCTTCTTTTGAGAAATGCCTATTAAGGTCTTTTGCCCACTTTTAAATCAAGAAAATTTGTTTTTCATTGTTGAATTAAGTTATTTATATATTCTTTAGATATTAACTCCTTGTGAGATGTATAGTTTGCTTATATTTTCTTCCATTCTGGAGATTGTCTCTTCATTTTGTTACTTGCTTCCTTTTTATGTACAAAAGCTTTTCAGTTTGATATAATCCCATTGGTCTATTTTTTGCTTTTGTTGTCTATGCTTTGAGATCTTATTTTAAAACCCTTGCCCGACTCGATGTTGTAAAGCATTTCCCTTATGTTTTCTTTTAGTAATTTCATAGTTTCAAGTTTTGTATTTAAGTCTTTAATCCATTTTGAGTTGATTTGTGTATATGGTGGAGACAGGGTCTAGTCTTTGGCTTCTGCATGTAACTTTCCAGTTTTCCCAGTACTATTTATTGAAGAAACTGTCTTTTTCCCAGTGTGCTTTCTTGGCACCTTTGTTGCAAAACAGTTGGCCATAGATGCATGAATTTATTTCTGGGTTCTTTATTCTGTTCCACTGGTCTCTGTGTTTGTGTTTATGCCAATACCATGCTGTTTTGGTTACTATAGCCTTGTAGTATATTTTGCAGTCAAGTACTGTGATGCTTCAGCTTTGTTATTTTTGCTCAGGATTTATTTGCCTATTTGAGTCTTTTGTGGCTCCATATGATTTGTTTTTGTTGTTGTTGTTGTTGTTGTTGTTTTGAGACTGAGTTTCACTCTTGTTGCCTAGACTGGAGTGCAATGGCACAATCTCGGCTCTCTGCAACCTTCACCTCCCAGGTTTAAGCGATTCTCCTGCCTCACCCTCCCGAGTAGCTGGAATTACAGGCATGTGCCACCACGCCTGGCTAATTTTGTATTTTTATTAGAGACGGGGTTTCTCCATGTTGGTCAGGCTGGTCTCAAACTCCCGACCTCAGGTGATCCCACCTCCTTGACCTCCCAAAGTGCTGGGATTACAGAGTGAGCCACCGCGCCCGACTGTCTTTTTTATTTCTGTGAAATATATCATAGGTATTATATAGAGACTGTAGTTTGTAGATCACTTTGGGTAGTATGGGTGTTTCAACAATATTAATTCTCCCATGAACATGAAATGTCTTTCTGTTCCTTTGTGTCTTCTTCAGTTTCTTTCATCAAGGTTTTATAGTTTTCAGTTTAGAGATCTTTAACCTCCTTAGTTAAGTTTATTCTTAAGTATCTTATTTTTGTGTAGCTATTGTAAATGGAATTATCTTCCTGATTTCTTTTAGGAAAGGATTCTTTTTAAACACAATATTTTGTCATTAAGAATACTGCCCTCCCTCATAATATATAATAATTTAATAGGGAATATGGAAAATGTGATTTGCTTTTGAACCATGTTTGAAGAAAGGGTTTGCTAAGCACATACCTGGAGTAAAGATAATGTCAATCCTAAAAACTTTTTTTTTAAAGTTGAGAGCCCTCTCATTCAGAATACCATCATCTAATTTCAGGTTATATGTCAGGTGTAGTCCTCCTACTTTCAAAGGCCTGTGTCTGGATGTAGGGTGAATTTTGCCATTCTTTAAAGAAAGACTAACTCAGTATTCGTGAGATGCACTCTAAGCTCCTCCCTTGACCTCCCCCATTTCTCTTCAGCTCTCCTTGCTCTGTTTTGACCTATCACTTATCTTACCAGCCCGCACCAGTTTAGTATCCTAATCAGTTACTTCTCTGGCACTCTACTGACATGACATGACATGGTCAAAATAGTTTGCTAGAAAACAAAATGTTTGCAATAAAAATTTCTTCAACATGACAAATGAGTCAAAAATTATTGTTTCCAACTGCTGGTTTTTTGTATATTTAGTTATTCTGGTGGCCAGGGATTTACTTTACTGCTTCTGTAGGTCTTTGAGAATTTTTTTGTGCACACACAGACACACACATACACATATATATGTTTCTTAAGGAATCATATTGTGCATACTGTTTTTTTTCCACTGAGACGGAATCTCACTCTATCGCCCAGGCTGGAGAGCAGTAGTGCGAGCGACCTCGGCTCGCTGAAACCTCCACCTTCTGGGTTCAAACGATTCTCCTGCCTCAGCCCCCTGAGTAGCTAGGCTTACAGGGGCGCGCCACCATGCCTGACTGATTTCTGTATTTTTAGTAGAGACGGAGTTTCACCATGTTGGCCAGGCTGGTCTCAAACTCCTGACCTCAGATCCACCCGCCTCGGCCTTCCAGATTGCTGGGATTATAGGTGTGAGCCACCACGCCTGGCCACTGTTTACTACTTTTTAAATATTTGCAGGCTGGGTGTGATGGCTCACGCCTATAATCCCAGCACTTTGGTAGGCTGAGGCGGGTGGATCATGAGGTCAGGAGTTCGAGACCAGCTTGGCCAACATGGTGAAACCCCGTCTCTAGTAAAAATATAAAAATTAGCCGGGTATGGTGGCAGGCGCCTGTAATCTCAGTACTCGGGAGGCTGAGGCAGAGAATTGCTTGAACCGGGGAGGTGGAGGTTGCAGTGAGCCGAGATCGCGCCACACTGCATTCCAGCCTGGGCAACAGCAAGCCTTTGTCTCAAAAAAAAAAAAAAAAAAATAAAAAAAAAAAAATATATATATATATATATATTTGCAATGGCTTGATAATGAGACATTTACATTGCTTCTTAATAATCATCTAAGAATTAATTTAGATTAAAAAGCACAAAAGTTTGAAACATACCTAAAATTTTATGAAAATCTGACAGTACTGCTTTAAAACTTTAAAGGTGGCAAAACAATCCATATGGAAAACAAGCAGCTGAGAATATTCCTTTTTGACCTGTTTATCTTCGAATTCAATTTGTTTTCAACCAGATTACCTGAGGCTCAATCTATGTCATTCTAATTCCCACTCTGATCTGATATGGCTTGACTCCTGCTCCTTGTCTTTGCTAGCCCAGGAGGATAGTTTTGACCTGTGCTCTTTGTAACCTACATCATCGCTGGTTAGGATCTTTTCTAGGAAGCATTCTTTCTAGAGATGGTCCTATGTATTTGCCAGACCTGTTTTCTTCCTTGACCCCTAGCTACTAAAAGTCCTAACCATGAGTACCTTCCCTACCTCCCTCCTTTCCTCCCTCCCTTCCCTCCTTTCTTCTTTCCATCTCTAGTAAAGTATTTTAGGCAAATGGGATGGGGAGTTCAATAATAACAATAGTAAATTGATGACAGCCAAGATTTCTGGAATACTTACCATATGCTAAGCATTGCTCTAAGCACTTTAGATGTAGTAACACTCATTAATTCCTCACAAAAATGCTATAAACTAGGAACTGTTACAATCCCCATTTTATAGACATACAGATACAGAGAGGTTAAGTAACGTCCCCAAGGTCACATAATCAGTATTGTCTCGAGTCATCAGAAAGTAGTCATCACGGCCGGGCACGGTGGCTCACACCTGTAATCCCAGCACTTCGGGAGGTCAAGGCGGATGGATCATGAGGTCAGGAGTTTGAGAACGGCCTGGCCAACATAGTGAAACCCTGTCTCTACTAAAAATACAAAAATTAGCCAGATGTGGTGGCAGGCACCTGTAGTCCCAGATACTTGGGAGGCTGAGGCAGGAGAATGACTTGAACTTGGGAGGTGAAGGTTTACAGTGAGCTGAGACCGCGCCATCGCACTCCAGCCTTGGCAACAGAGCAAGACTCTGCCTGAAAAAGAAAAAATGTAGTCATCCTTTAGTTTTCACCAAAAATACACAAGTAGAAATTATCATTTGTAACTATTAATACCATAGGAGACTAATCAATAGAATTTAAGGCCATCTTGACTTAGAAAAACCCTGTTTTGGGTTCCTTTTATGTTAATAGAGTGAAACAACCATTATGAAAGCATGTGCCATGAAAGCTGCCATTGAAACCAGAGATTCACCACAGAGAACTACCCCCAGCTTATCTGAATTTGGGGTAGTTATCAGTCTCTAGTCAGCTAAGTTGGGGACAAAGATGATGGGACATGGTTTTGTTAGCAGCTTAAATTTTTTTTTTTTTTTTTTTTTTTTTGAGATGGAGTTTCACTGTTTCACCCAAGCTGGAGTGAAGTGGCGCGATCTTGGCTCACTGCAACCTCCGCCCCCTGGGTTCAAGCAATTCTCCTGCATCAGCCTCCAAAGTAGCTGGGATTACAGGCATGTGCCACCACACCAGGCTAATTTTTGTATGTTTAGTAGAGATGGGGTTTCACCGTGTTGGCCAGGCTAGCCTCGAACTTCTGACCTCAGGTGATCCACCCGCCTCAGCCTCCCAAAGTGCTGGAATTACAGGTGTGAGCCACCACGCCCAGCCAACTAACAGCTTAATTGGTCGCCTATTTCTAGGAAGTTCTGGGTGTCCTGGTCCCCATATTCCATGCTATAAGATCATTCAGTGTGAGAACCTGGACTTTAAAGCCCTCACCCAAAGCAGCAGCAGATAGTTGGAATTACTGGACGGCTGCACATCAAGCCTACTGTGACTCAGCCAAGGGGTGCATGCAGCGAAGGAGGCCTCTAACATCACAGTGACTGTCTTTGTGTATCTATCTGCCTGGGGATCCAGACCTGGGTGTTCTACCTGTACCTTCATACTGCTGCACTGGTGAGCAAGATGAGGCTTAAATAAAGCATACAATTCAATTTGTGGTTACCTCTGAGAACCCCAAATCTGCCATGGATCTCTGCACCACACAACACCTGTGACACCTGTGCCAAGGTGAGGTTCAGTAGCTACCACACCTACTTCTGAGCTGCATATTAGAGTGACGCCTTCCTGCCTACCCTCCCTCTGTCTTACCTTTTGCACAAATCATGGGCTCAGATGTTATACCTGTTATTGCACTCTGATACGATTATTTTATTTATTTATTTTTTTTGCAGTCATGGAATAAGGCCATACCCTGTGGGTAGGGTATAAAGGTTTCCCTCTATATGGTAGATATTATCAGTCATAGAAAAAGAGAATCCTCACACAGAAAAACTTGGAACATGGAACAGATGGAAGGTGGCACTTCTGGATATGCCTTTTTACATCTGAACTTGGAAGAGTTAAGAATTGTTGAAGGCCCTTCTCACTGATCAGGGGAAATAGCTTCTGTCACAGAGCTGCCTACTCCAGGAGAACCAAAAATGAAAGCAAACACTCATATTTTGTAAGTCTGTTCCCTGAACTTCTGTCAATCAAGTTTAATCTAAATCAAGGATTCAAACTGAGAAGCATTTAAGGACCAAGAAAAAGTTAATTAGCCCAGTATAAGTCAATAAGAAATGGTAAGCAGTATGGGGGAAAGGAGTGCCATACCCTTCTAGGCATCCAAATTCAAGCATTTACAATGTACTGCATGAAGCACTACCCTATACAGCACTAATAACAGCACAAACTTGCTTGACATTTCTACATAATACATTATTCATTAATTCAGAAGAAAGATAGAATTCTTAAAACTCCTAATTTCATTTTTTATTAATATAAAGGAGGAACCAACAACAGCAAAAAATTGTGTGGGAGTTAGAAAATAAGGACTAGGCGGCTGGGTGCGGTGGCT
The DNA here is from genome assembly GCF_000951045.1 of Mandrillus leucophaeus. Lineage (NCBI taxonomy): Eukaryota > Metazoa > Chordata > Mammalia > Primates > Cercopithecidae > Mandrillus > Mandrillus leucophaeus. The sequence goes on from NW_012106919.1 coordinate 2,161,762, forward strand.
CATGCCTGTAATCCCAGCACTTTGGGAGCCCAAGGCAGGCGGATCACGAGGTCAGGAGATCGAGACCATCCTCGCTAACACAGTGAAACCCCGTCTCTACTAAAAAATAGAAAAAATTAGCTGGGCATGGTGGTGGGCGCCTGTAGTCCCAGCTACTCTGGAGGCAGAGGCAGGAGAATGGCATGAACCCGGGAGGCAGAGCTTGCGGTGAGCCGAGATCTTGCCACTGCACTCCAGCCTGGGCGACAGAGCGAGACTCTGTCTCAATAAAAGAGAAAAAAAGAAAAGAAGGACTAAGTAGACAGATGTGGGGTGGGGCCAACAAAACGTGGCAGCCAGCAGACCAGTCTATTTCACCATGGTCTCTGCTGCAGTATTTAAGAAATAGGTAGAGCCGGCTAGGCATGGTGGTTCACGCCTGTAATCCCAGCACTTTGGGAGGCCGAGGCGGGTGGATCATCTGAGGTCGGGAGTTTGAGACCAGCCTGACCAACTTGGAGAAACCCTGTCTTTACTAAAAATACAAAATTAGCCAGGCGTGGTGGCACATACCTGTAATCCCACCTACTTGGGAGGCTGAGGCAGGAGAATCGCTTGAACCCAGGAGGCAGAGGTTGCAGTGAGCCGAGATTGCGCCATTGCCCTCTAGCCTGGGCAAGAAGAGTGAAATTCCCCATCTCAAAAACAAACAAACAAAGAAATAGGTAGAACTGGGCATGGTGGCTCACGCCTGTAATCCCAGCACTTTAGGAGGCTGAGGTGGGCAGATCACTTGAGGTCAAGAGTTTGAAACTAGCCTGGCCAACATGGTGAAACCCCGTCTCTGCTAAAAAAAATTAGTCGAGCATGGTGGCAGGCACCTGTAATCCCAGCTACTTGGGAGGGTGAGGCAAGAGAATCGCTTGAACCCCAGAGGCAGAGGTTGCAGTGAGCTGAGATTGCGTCCCGACAGTCCAGCAACAGAGTAAGACTCTGTCTCAAAAAAAAAAAAGGTAGAAAGCAGAATGCTTCCTCCGGTGCCCAGGGTGATTTATGAAAGATCCCCAAGGAAAAGTTGAATATCAGAATGAGGGTCATTTTCGCAGTCCCATCCCTATATGGAGACACTCCTTTCGTTATTACCTTTGGCAGATGAGGATTTGAGTTTAACAGACCTGATGGATTTCCATACAACTTCATAATTTCCCCCCATCTAAGACTCATGCTTCCATTTTTGTCACCATGGCCACAGCAGCTGAAATTGCTCACTAAACAGCCTTATCCCCTCACTGCACCACTAAATGGACAAGTTCTTTTTTCTCTAGTGTCTTAAATTCATGGCCTCAGTCTGAGGCCTTTAGTTTTATACTGCTTTGAGAGAGTCCTCTTTAAAGTCTTAGAGGTATACATATACCTCTTACTGTTTACCACCTCTAATTTAATAGCAAGAAAGAAACTGGAAATCTTGTAGGAATAGTCTCTGTTCTTCTTTTTTTTTTTTTTTCAGATGAAGTCTCACTCTTGTCCACAGGCTGGAGTGTAATGGCACGATCTTGGGATCTTGGTTCACCGCAACCTCCGCCTCCCGGGTTCAAGTGATTCCCCTGCCTCAGCCTCCCCAGTAGCTGGGATTATAGGTGCCTGCCAACACGCGTGGCTAATTTTTGTATTTTTAGTAGAGACGAGGTTTCACCATGTTGGCCAGGCTGGTCTCAAACACCCGATCTCAGGTTATCTGCCCGCCTCAGTCTCCCAAAGTGCTGGGATTACAAGTGTGAGCCACTGCACCTGGCCAAGGAATACTCTTTGTTCTATGCTACCTACTAGGACAGCTAGTCTACTTAGTTATCCCCAAAACCAAAAGGATAGTAACTCAACAAGCTCAGAATACACCATTCTGCTTGCAGCCATTGTTTTCACCACTACTCCATTTCCCCCTGCACACATAGCTCATTACCTTGTCGCATGTACACTTGCTATAGTCACAGCAGGAACTAGAATCTGGAGATGTTACATGTCACACAAGAGGTCAATGAGAAGCACAAAACCATACATTGCAAATGGGTAACATATCAGTGTGGCCATCCAAGCAGAGGATTAGGTATGGCCTTCGTCTCATGTTCCCATTAGGCTCAGATGAGCTAGATAATGGGGTTTTGCTCCTGTTTCCTATTCAAAGATTAGTCAACCTGGGAGCTTTCTAATTCTATCATATGTATTTCATTTGTTTCACTAGTTACTCATTTGATCAACCCAGGGAAGACCATAACATGAATGAAACACAGCCCAAGTATGCTTTAACCGTAATATGGGATTGCATAATTCCGGCTACCAAGACCATTTAACAGAATCCAGTGGAATGAGGGAAGTGTGGACTACAGGAGTTAGTGGGGGAATTCTCAGTCACTGCAACCATGCTTCTAAACAAAGGCCTTCACCAAGAACCTAGGGCAATCTCATTCCATCTGCCAGAACTTGTAGGGGTATCACTAAATTATGCTTAGTCAAAATTATAATTTGTAGTTTATAAATACTATAAAACATATTTAAATCTAGGTCTACTTAATTTTTAGCTTTGGTTCTTAAGTGCTGGATTATTTTCATTCGTTTGTTTTGTTTAAAATCTTGACATTATAGGAAAGGATGGAGATGAGGAGGATGATGAGGCAGGAAAATACAGAACTGCTTCATAGTCCCAATGCTGAACCTTTCTACATGCTGTTTCTTCTTCTTATAAAGCACTTCTTGGCCAGGTGTGGTGGCTTACACCTATAGTCCCAGCTCTTGGTGGGCAGGTCACTTGAGGTCAGGAGTTCGAGACTAGCATGGCCAACATGGTGGAACCCAATCTCTACTAAAAATACAAAAAAATTAGCCAGGTGTGGTAGCGTGCCTGTAGTCCCAGCTACTTGGGAGGCTTAGGGAGGAGAATCGTTTGAACTGGGGAGGCAGAGGTTGCAGTGAGCCAAGATCATGCCACTTCACTCTAGCCTGGGTGACTGGGTGACAGAGCGAGACTCCACCTCAAAAACAATAAATAAATAAAAAAAATAAAAAGCACTTCTTCCTTCCACTTGGTAAACTGTGTACAGAATAACATGGAGATGGAAGAGAGGCAGGTAGATTAACGGGGAGCAGTTTTAGTAATTATATTCTGTGATTCAGACCTCTTCTTAATTCAGCTTTCCTGCTAATTAATGTAAATTAATAAGGTTTCTGCTGGGCGTGGTGGCTCATGTCTGTAATCCCAGCATTTTGGGAGGCCGAGGCGGGTGGATCACGAGGTCAGGAGACTGAGACCATCCTGGCTAACACAGTGAAAACCCATCTCTACTAAAAATACAAAAAAAATTAGCCGGGCGTGGTGGGGGGTGCCTGTAGTCCCAGCTACTTGGGAGGCTGAGGCAGGAGAATGGCGTGAGCCCAGGAGGCGGAGCTTACAGTGAGCCAAGATCGGGCCACTGCACTCCAGCCTGAGCAACAGAGCAAGACCTTGTCTCAAAAAAAAATTAATAAGATTTCATAATTATTATATTTACCAACCAGGTTCTTTCTACATAATTATTGTTTACTTTCTAATAAATTACTTAGAAAGGCCACCTACAAATCCAAATTATATGCAAAATGTTTCATTTCCTATTTCCTTCCCAGGGATGCATAATTATTCTGGAAAAATCATTGGCAGCTGGGCATGGTGGCTCATGCCTGTAATCGCAGCACTCTGGGAGGCCACGGCAGGCGGATCCACCTGAGGTCAGGAGTTCAAAACCAGCCTGGCCAACATGGTAAAGCCCCATCCTTACTAAAAACACAAAAATTAGCTGGGCTTTGTGGTGCACACCTATAGTCCCAGCTACTCAGAAGACTGAGGCAGGAGAATCATTTGAACCCAGGAGGCAGAGATTGTGGTGAGCTGAGATGGTGCCACTGTACTCCAGCCTGGGAGACAGCCAGACTGTCTCTCAGAAAAAAAAAAAAAAATTCATTGGCTTGTAAGTTAAAATCTTTATCTTGCTCTACCTTCTCTAGAATACCTACATCTCTTTTTTTTCTTTTTTTTTTTTTTGAGAGGGAGTCTTGGTCTCTCGCCCAGGCTAGAGCACAGTGGCACGATCTCGGTTCACTGCAAGCTCTGCCTTCCGGGTTCACACCATTCTCCTGCCTCAGCCTCCCAAGTAGCTGGGACTACAGGCACCCACCACCACCCCCAGCTAATGTTTTGTAGTTTTAGTAGAGACAGGGTTTCACCCTGTTAGCCAGGATGGCCTCGATCTCCCGACCTCGTGATCTATCCGCCTCGGCCTCCCAAAGTGCTGGGATTACAGGCGTGAGCCACAGTGCCTGGTCATTCTTATTTTTTTTAACATTGCATATTCACAAACTTTACCAATTCATGGAAAGGATTCCTCTAGGATATTGGTGGACCTCTTGAAGCACTAAGAACCTCAAGCAAAATGTATGCAGTCTTTGTACTTTAAAATAAAGTATTGGCCGGGCGCGGTGGCTCACACGTGTCATCCCAGCACTTTGGGAGGCCGAGGCAGGCAGATCACAAGGGCAGGAGATCAAGACCATCCTGGCTAACACGGTGAAACCCCGTTTCTACTAAAAATACAAAAAATTAGCCAGGCGTGGTGGCGGGCACCTGTAGTCCCAGCTACTCGAGAGGCTGAGGCAGGAGAATGGCGTGAACCCAGGAGGCAGAGCTTGCAGTGAGCCAGGATGGGGCGACTGCGCTCCAGCCTGAGAAACAGAGCTAGACTCCATCTCAAAAAAAAAAAAAAAATTAAAGTATTTCAACCAGGAGCAGTGGCTCATGCTTGTAGTCCCAGAACTTTGGGAGGCCAAGGCAGGATGATTGCTTGAGCCCTGGAGTTTCAGACTAGTCTGGCCAACATAGTCAGACCCCGTTTCTAAAAAAAAAAAAAAAAATTAGCTGGATGTGGTGGCACACACCTGTAGTATCTGCTTTGGGAGGCCCAGATGGGAAGATTGCTTGAGCTCAGGAGGTTGAGGCTGCAACGAGCTATGATCATACCACAGCACTCCAGCCTGGGTGACAGAACAAGACCCTGTCTCAAAAAACAATCTATTTCATAGATAAACATTCAGGCATTCCAAATTCCTACTGTGTTGTCTACTATTAAGAATGCATGCTGGCTGAGGCAGGAGTTCAAGACCAGCCTGGCCAACATGGTGAAACCGCATATCTACTAAAATACAAAAATTAGCTGGGCGTGGTGGTGAGTGCCTGTAATCCCAGGAGGCTGAGGCAGGAGAATGTCTTGAACCCAGGAGGCGGAGATTGCAGTGAGCCGAGATCTCGCCATTGCACTCCAGCCTGGAAGACAGAGTAAGACTCTGAGTAAGAACAGAGTAAGTTCTTTAAACTTAAAAAATAAGAAAAAGTAAATTAAAAAAAAAAAAAAAAGAATGCATGCTGGGGTCTGCTCAGTGATTCACAAGGCAGGAGATCTCTTGAGCCAAGGAGTTTGAGACCAACCTGGGCAAAGTGGCAAGACCCTGTCTCTACAAAAAAAATTAAAAATTAGCAGGGCATGGTGGCACACTTCTGTAGTCCTGGCTACTTGGGAGGCTGAGGCAGGAGAGTCATTTGGGTTCATGAGTTTGAGGTTACACTGAGCTTTGATCATACCACTGCACTCCAGCCTGGGCAACAGAGTAAGACCTTATTTCAAGAAAACAAACAAACAAAGAATTCAGGGCTGGGCGGTGTGGCTCACACCTGTAATCCCAGCACCTTGGGAGGCCAAGGCAGGCAGATCGCTTGAGGTTAGGAGTTTAAGACCAGCCTGGCCAACATAGTGAAACCCTGTCTCTACTAAAATTACAAAAATTAGCTGGGTGTGGTGGCAGGCACCTTTAATCCCAGCTACTTTGGTGGCTGAGAAAGGAGAATCACTTGAGCCCAGGAGGTGGAGGTTGCAGTAAGCCAGTATCGTGACACTACAGCCTGGACAACAGAGGAAGACTCTGTCTGAAAAAAAAAGTTCAGGTTGGAGAATCCCTTGAGGCCAGGAGTTCAAGACCAGTCTGGGCAATGTAGCAAGACCTTGTCCCAAAAAAAAAAAAAAAAAAAAAGAATGCAAAAGTCATAGAACCTTTTCCTAGGAGAGAATGCTAGGAGGAAGGAGGGAAACAGTATATTTTAAGGTAAATAAGAAAGGCCTAGTGCCCCATGGATAGATTTTTCTATCTACATATTGGAGATAAGTTTAAATTTTGTGTTGTTTGGGTATTACTTCCTGCCAATGTGAAAAGTTAACCTTTCTAAGACAATCTCTACTAATAATTCGGACTTTTTCAAGATTTTTGCCTACTCCTTTCAAAGAGATTGCAAAGCAATTTTAACTCACTAAAGAACATTTTTCACCTCTTGATTGTCCAGTAGAAGTGTAGTACGGTTCTTTTTTTATCTGTCCTTCCTTTGTTTTTATAGACTGGAAGGTATCCAGAAATAAAGGCATTCAGAAATGGAGGCACACATAGATGAAGGCAAAGGACATTCCTATGAAGGCAGGTCTGTAGGCAGCTGGTTATTTGTTTTTCTCTTGGCCTCTCTTGGCATTCTACCTTCATCTGGAAAAAAATTAAAAAGGAGGATACTTTACAGGCCCTGCCTCAAGTATCTGACTTCCCTGGAAATTTGATTCTCACATTCAAAATATATGGGGAGTTTGGTTCAGTTAAATTTTATCACACCAGAATTGTTGAAAAGCAATAAATTATTACTGTATGATTGGTGCCTGTTTGTTATCTTAGGTATCGTTATTTCTGTTTTTAACTCGTTTGGAAAACCATAGACTATAAACTTTTCTCAACCTTCGATGCAGAGCTCCAACCAAACTAGCAAAGGACATTTCCTCAAAGAAAGAGTATTTTTTTTTCTGTAACAATTTAAATTTCTGTTTTTCATTCTTCAAAATGTATCACTATAAATTTCCTACAAAAAGAGCTGTTTCTTCTCTTGGTATCATACAGATTGATTTGTGTAGATGTATATGTATGGCTATTAAATATTTGTTGGTATAAAATGGTGAGTGTCAGTATAATAATGATGATAACAAATAGCAGCTAACATTTATAGCACATACTCTGTGCCAGGCACTGTTGTAAGCATTTTACATAGAGTTGCTCAATCTAAAACCACTTTTACCTGGTTGTCTTTGTTTATCTAGCAAAACTCTTTAAGAATCTATGCTGCAATATGCCCGCAACTGGGCCTTCACCTTCCCAACAAAAATAACTAGAATTCCAGTGTCTTCTCTTTATCAGTTTATCTCCAGGAAGCTGTCAACATTTTAGAACCATGCTAGTCCCCAAGACTTGATCTGAATATACAATAGGTAGCTGCATTGCCTATCTTAGGACATAGACCAGTAAACAAAACCAAAGGTAACTTTGCACTTAGTATAAGCCATTGATGTTAGCTTCACTGAAGTAGGAGAGGCAGTAAAAATGTTGACGTGAAGTCTGCTCTACCTTTCACCATCTTTCAGAAAAATATTGATCAGGACTAGCCTCCTCAGCAAATGTAGGCATATATAAAAATGTACTTCTTCATCCTTTATGATGTAATAAAGACTGATGGCTTAAACTTAGAAATCTAACAAAGTGACAAGTTTTTTTCTCCCAATTCAGACCTATTTCTGTTCTTGAAAAGACATTTAAGCCAGGCACAGTGGCTCACGCCTGTAATCCCCGCACTTTGAGAGGCCAAGGTGGGCGAATCACAAGGTCAGGAGTTTGAGACTAGCCTAGGCAACATGATGAAACCCCATCTCTTTTTTTTTTTTTTT
>NW_012106919.1:2170960-2172131 GCF_000951045.1 Mandrillus leucophaeus
AGAGGTTGCAGTGAGCCGAGATTGGATCACTGCACTCCAGCCCGGGCAACAGAGTAAGACTGTCTCAAAAAAAAAAAAAAAAAAAAAATTAAAAGAGTTATAATAAATACAGGCTTAGAAAAGAGTAAAGTCTCAAAGCAAGGTAAAGGGGCAATAACTTGTGTGAAGATGTGCATTGTTATTTCACACATGGCTAACATGTTACAAGTTGTTCTTTTGAATGGCCAGCTATCAATAATAACATGCTTAGCCAGTAAGTCAGAGCCCAGCAAGGGGATTCTGTAGGTTTCCAGTTTTTCTGAATTGGTTTTTCTTCTAAGGGCTAAAAGGTTCTAATGAAGGTAGCCACTTCCAAAGTATTTACCTTTTACTTACCTAGCTAGTAAGCCAATGTTATCTGATGAGTCAAATTCTAGGGATATGCAAATGAATGTAAATACTTTTTTCTGCCACCACAGTTTTGATATTCAAATCCTAGTAGTTTTACATTTAAAAATATAATATTGGCCAGGCGCAGTTGCTCATGCCTGTAAGCCCAGCACTTTATGAGACCGAGGCAGGCGAATCACTTGAGGTCAGGAGTTCAAGACCAGCCTGGCCAACATGGTGAAACTCCGTCTCTACTAAAAATACATACAAAAAAATTAGCCAGGTGTGGTGGCAAGTGCCTGTAATCTCAGCTATTTGGGAGGCTGAGGCAGAAGAATCACTTAAACCCCGGAGGCGGAGGTTGCCTTGAGCAGAGATTGCGCCACTGAACTCCAGCCTGGGCAACAGAGTGAGACTTCGCCTCAAAAAAAAAAAAAAGTAATACTGTCAATGTGCTAACGTTCTTCCAATTTGACCAATATTAATCTACCGATGTTTAAGGTTTGTTAATGTTTCCATGCATAAAATTAACTAGGTATTAGTCTTTTATTAAAAATACTTTATTGGCCGGGTGTGGTGGCTTATGCCTATAATTCCAGCACTTTGAGAGGCCGAGGCAGGCAGATCACCTAAGGTGGGCAGTTCAAGACCAGCCTGACCAACATGGAGAAACCCCGTCTCTACTAAAAATACAAAACTAGCCGGGTGTGGTGGCACATGCCTGTAATCCCAGCTACTCAGGAGGCTGAGGCAGGGGAATCGCTTGAACCCAGGAGGCAGAGGTTGTGGTGAGCCGAGATCA
>NW_012106919.1:2173316-2174789 GCF_000951045.1 Mandrillus leucophaeus
GCTCACTGCAACCTCCACCTCCCAGGTTCAAGCAATTCTTCTGCCTCAGCCTCCCGAGTAGCTGGGATTACAGGCACCTGCCACCATGCCTGGCTAATTTTTTGTATTTTCAGTAGAGACAGGGTTTCACCATGTTGGCCAGGATGGTCTTGATCTCTGGACCTTGTGATTAGCCCACCTCAGCCTCCCAAAGTGCTGGGATTACTGGCATGAGCCACCACACCCGACGAATAAACCTATTTTCTTTATAAATTATACAACTTCAGGTATTTCTTTTTAGCAACACAAACAGACAAAGGCAAGGTGCTCGAGAAGAGAGCCCTAAAATGATTTACTGGTAGGTTTTAGATTTGAAAAGCAAAACAAAATCATAAAACTATTCATGTGTAGGCCAGAATAAAATTGTCAATGGAAGGACATTAAAATTTTGGTTTGGGACCACAATTATGGTGATTTTTCTTTTCTTTTGGGTTTTTTTTTTTGAGATGGAGTCTCACTCTGTCGCCCAGGGTGTAGTGTAGTGGCGCGATCTCAGCTCACTGCTGCAACCTCTGCCTCCCAGGTTCCAGCAATTCTCCTTCCTTAGCCTCCCAAGTAGCTGGTACTACAGGCATGCGTCATCACGCCTGGCTAATTTTTTTGTATTTTTAGTAGAGGCGGGATTTCACCATGTTGGCCAGGCTGGTCTCGAACTCCTGACCTCAAGTGATCCGCCCACCTCAGCCTCACAAAGTGCTGGGATTACAGGCGTGAGCCACCGCCCCCGGTGATTTTGCTTTTCTTTCTTTTCTTTTTTTTTTTTAGAAGGAGTTTTGCTCTTGTTGCCCAGGCCGGAGTGCAATGGAGCAAACGCGGCTCACCACAACCTCCGCCTACTGGGTTCAAGCGATTCTCTTGCCTCAGCCTACCGAGTAGCTGGGATTACAGGCAATCATCACCATGCCTGGGTAATTTTGTATTTTTAGTAGAGACGGGGTTTCTCCGTGTTGGTCAGGCTGGTCTCAAACTCCCAACCTCAGGTGATCCACCCACCTCAGCCTCCCAAAGTGCTGGGATTACAGGCGTGAACCACTGCGCCTGGCCTGATTTTGCTTTTCAAAAAGAACTTTGAATCTCCCTCAGTCTGCAGAGCACCTTGTAAAATGCATTTCGTCAAAAATGAGGCATTTGGGATGTCTCAAAGAAAAGTGGGGAAGAAATGGAAAAGTGGGCAAAGGAACGGAATAGACATTTAATGACAACAAAAAGAAAATCCACATGATCAAAACAAAATACAAAGAAATGTTCAATAATATGAAACATGCATATTTGTTTTTTGAGATTGAATTTTGCTCTGTTGCCCAGGCTGGAATGCAGTGGCAAGATCTTGGCTCACTGCAACCTTCACCTGCTGGTTTCAAGCGATTCTCCTGCCTCAGTCTCCCAAGTAGCTGGGATTACAGGCAACTGCCACCATGCCTGGCTAATTTTTTT
>NW_012106919.1:2174839-2176072 GCF_000951045.1 Mandrillus leucophaeus
CCACTGTGCCCAGCTAATTTTTGTATTTTTAGTAGAGATGGGGTTTCACCATGTTAGCCAGGATGGTCTCGATCTCCTGACCTTGTGATTAGCCCACCTCAGCCTCCCAAAGTGCTGGGATTACAGGTGTGAGCCACCGCGCCCAGCTGAAACCCTATCTCTACTAAAAAACACAAAAAATTAGCTGGGCGTCATAGCAGGTACTTGTAATCCCAGCTACTCGGAAGGCTGAGGCAGGAGAATCGCTTGAAGCCAGGAGGCGGAGGTTGTAGTGAGCCGAGATTGCGTCACTGTACTCCAACCTGGGTGACATAGTGAGACTCTGTCTCAAAGAAAAAAAAAAAAGACATTAAGTCTCATACAATTATGAAATTTCACGATTCCAGAAGGCTTTAGTAATCAAAATACAGATTTAAGACACTTATTCAGTCATTTCACTTAATTCAGCCATCTATTCATTTATTCATTCATTCCATCTTTATTGAATTACCTACTATGTGCAGTACAGTTACTCCAATCTTATCCAACATTGGACTACTAACTAGTAAGATTTTTGTAATTCTATTTTTAAATTATTCCTTTACATGGGACAAAATTCAAAAGGTATAATATACAATGAAAAGGAAATCTCGCGCTGGGCACGGTGGCTCATGCCTGTAATCCGAGCACTTTGGGAGGCCAAGGCAGGCAGAGCACCTGAGGTCAGGAGTTCGAGACCAGCCTGACCAACATGAAGAAACCCTGTCTCTACTAAAAAAAATATAAAATTAGCCAGGTGTGGTGGCACATGCCTGTAATCCCAGCTACTAGGGAGGCTGAGGCAGGAGAATCACTTGAGCCGGGGAGGCGGAGGTTGTGGTGAGCCGAGATCATGCCATTACACTCCAGCCTGGGCAACAAGAGCAAAACTCCGTCTAGAAAAAAAAAAAAAAAAAGGAAATCTTGCACCCCAGTTCCCCAGTCATTCACCTCACCTCCTCAAACAAAACAAGAAAAAGAACAATTAGGCCAGGCTTGGTGGCTCACACCTGTAATCCCAGCATTTTGGGAGGTCCAGTGGGCAGATCACAAGGTCAGGAGTTTGAGACCAGCCTGACCAACATGGTAAAACCCCGTCTCTACTAAAAATACAAAAATTAGCTGGGCATGGTGGTGTGCGCCTGTAATCCCAGCTACTCAGGAGGCTGAGGCAGGAGAATCGCTTGAATCTAGGAGGCAGAGGTTGCAGTGAGC
>NW_012106919.1:2179400-2180350 GCF_000951045.1 Mandrillus leucophaeus
CTGGACAACAAGAGCGAGACTCCATCTCAAAAAAAAAAAAAAAAAGAAAAGCTGGGCCTAATGGCTCACACCTCTAATCCAAGCACTTTGGGAGGCCTAGGCGGGCGGATCACAAGGTGGAGAGATAAAGACCATTCTGGCCAACATGGTGAAACCTTGTCTCTACGAAAAATACAAAAATTGGGTCAGGCGTGGTGGCTCACGCCTGTAATCCCAGCACTTTGGGAGGCCAAGGTGGGCGGATCACCTGAGGTCAGGAGTTTGAGACCAGCCTGACCAACATAGTGAAAACCTGTCTTTACTAAAAATGCAAAAATTAGCTGGGTGTGGTGGCATGCGCCTGTAATCCCAGCTATTCGGGAGACTGAGGCAGGAGAATCGCTTGAACCTGGGTGGCGGAGGTTGCAGTGAGCCGAGATCGCACCACTGCCTTCCAGCCTGGGCGACAGAGTGAGACTGCATCTCAAAAAAAAAAAAAAAAATTGTCAAATTATTGACAGAAAAGATATGCTGTAGTTTGGTTGTTTATCCTCCCAAACACCATGTTGAAATTTGACCCTCTGTGTAAAGGCAGGGCCTAATGAGAGGTGTTTAGGTCATAGGGGTGGATCTCTCATGAATGGCTTGGTGCTGTCCTTGTAATACTGAGTAGATTCTTACTCTGTTAGTTCCTTCAGAGCTGGCTTGTTAAAAAGAGCCTGGCAGCTCCTCCCTGCTCTCTCTCCATGTGATCTCTGCACACACAGGCTGCTCTGCACCTTTCACTATGAAGCAGACTGAGGCTTTCACCAGAGGCAGATGTTGGTAACGTGCTTCTTGTACAACCTACAGAATTGTGAGCCAAATAAACCTATTTTATTTTATTTATTTATTTATTTATTTTGAGACAGAGTCTCACTCTGTCGCCAGGCTGGGGTGCAGTGGCGCCGTCTCAGCTCACTGCAACCTCC
>NW_012106919.1:2182665-2194954 GCF_000951045.1 Mandrillus leucophaeus
AAAAAAAAAAAAAAAAAAAAACTCATTATCTCAATGTTTTCTAGAAACCAGCACTCATACATGGTTAGTCGGACTAATTTTAGCTATGAGAATTTATCCTTAGGAAATAATCATATATTTTTGTATACGTTTGTTTACTGCAGTGTTGTTTATAATGAGTATAAATAACTCAGATGGCAAACAATATATGTTAATAAGTAATATTTTCAAATAATGGATTACAAATTTAGTTGTGAAAAACAGTCATACCTTAAGTGAATATGGGGAAATGTTTACAATGTATTGTTAAATAAAGATTTCACCTGGGTACAGTGGCTCACACTTACAATCCCAGCACTTTGGGAGGCTGAGGCAGGCAGATTGCTTGATCCCAGGAATTCAAGACCAGTCTGGGCAACATAGCGAAACCTTGTCTCTACAAAAATGCAAAAATTAGCCAGGCATGCTAGTGCATGCCTGTATTCCCAGCTACTCGGGATATGGGGAGTCACCTGAGCTTGGGGAGGTCAAGGCTGCGGTACGCTGTGATTGCACCACTGCACTCCAGCATAGGCAACAGAGTAAGACCTTGTCTCAAAACAAAAAGAAAAACAGATTTCAAAACACTAAATAGAAAGTGATCACAATTTTATTTTTTAAGGAAATATGCATAAAATGAACACAAAGGCAATATTAGATTATAACAAAATCTTAAGGATGTTTATCCTTTGGTGATGGGATTATAACATGTTATTTATTTGCTTCTTTGTGTCTTCATTTGGATTTTTAAAACGTCATCATGGTGCCATGACTACGTGGAGAAAAAAAGGCAGACATTCTATAGAGAGAGAGAGCTATTTTATTTTAAGCATCTGTGATGAGTGATGGAGCATTTCACACACAACAAGGATAAAAGAGGGAGGGTTTGTCAGATGAAATCATAGAATATTCAACTGGAGGGTGGGTTAGAAATCTTTCAATTTAACTTCCTTTATTTTACATATGAAAAGATTCAAGTTTATCTAAGGCCACACAGGTAATGTTTAGAATCCAGAACAACAATTAGATTTTCTACTTTCCAAGATCTTTAGCTCATCTTTCTTCCTTTCTACTTATGTATAATGCAGGAGCTGGCAGTAGAGCTCTTTTAACTCTGAAAAAAGAGATAGAAAATTGTTAGGATAAAGAGAAAAACTATATCTTAAATAGCATGTTAAATAGCATGGTGACATGACTTTTCCTTTCTTTTTGGAGACAGAGTCTTGCTCTGTCACTCACACTGGAGTGCAGTGGCATGATCATACCCTACTGTAACCTCGAACTCCTAGGCTCAAGCAATTCTCCCACTTCAGCTTCCTGAGGAGCTAGGACTACAGGAAGACACCACCATGCCCAGCTAATTAAAAAAAAAATTTTGTAGATAAGGGGACTCACTGTTTCCCAGGCTGGTCTTGAACGTGTAATCTCAATCAATCTTCTTGCCTCAGCCTCCTGAAGCACTGGCATTACAGGCGGGAGCCACTCTGCCCCACAGCCTTTTCCTATTTTTGAATTGGCATTTGCCAAAAAAAAAAAAAAAAAAACCCACCATGCACACACTTCATAGTTGTCTTCAGAATAGCACATTTTAAATAAAACTTCTAAATAAAACTTCATAGTGCTGATTTAAATATCCTTTTCTTTCAAACATCATCCATTTTTTCCCACCAGCCTTTTTTCCCAGTGTTAATTTCCCTGAAGACCACAGACTGATGACAAGAAGTAAAAATTGGGCCGGGCGCAGTGGCTCGTGCCTGTAAATCCCAACAATTTGGGAGGCCGAGGTTGGTGGATCATGAGGTCAGGAGTTGAGCCCCACCTAACCAACATGGTGAAACCCCATCCCTAAATGTCATTGTCAAAAAATGGTATACACTTTGTGTTAGAAAGCTAACATCATGTACATTTGTGTTCATATATTTAGGCATTCAACTATTTTTTTTTTTTTTTAGATGGAGCTTCCCTCTGGTTGCCAAGGCTGGAGTGCAAAGGCGCGATGTTGGCTCACTGCAACCTCTGCCTCCCAGGTTCAAGAGATTCTCCTTCCTCAGCCTCCTGAGTCCTGGGATTACAGGCACACACCACCACACCTGGCTAATTTTTGGATTTATTTAGTAGAGACGGGGTTTCACCATGTTGGCCAGGCTGGTTCTCCAACTCCTGACCTTAAGTGATCCACCTGCCTCAGCCTCCCAAAATGCTGGGATCACAGGTGTGAGCCACCATGCCTGGCCTGTTCAACCAGTATTTATTGAGCTCCTACTATGAGACTGATTCTGTGCTATCCCTGGATATAAAATGGAAATTGAAACAGACCTAAACCCTGACCTTGGAGTTCAGTCTAGTATATAATAGTCTCTACTAAATTATACGTATAAGGCAGGAATCATGTCTTATTCATCAGTATAATGAATATAGTAGGTTTTCTTTGAATATTTGTAGACTAAATGAATGAATTTTGCCGGGCGCGGTGGCTCAAGCCTGTAATCCCAGCACTTTGGGAGGCCGAGACCGGCGGATCACGAGGTCAGGAGATCGAGACCATCCTGGCTAACACGGTGAAACCCCGTCTCTACTAAAAATACAAAAAAATTAGGCGGGCGTGGTGGGGGGTGCCTGTGGTCCTAGCTACTCCGGAGGCTGAGGCGGGAGAATGGCGTAAATCGGGGAGGCGGAGCTTGCAGTGGGCTGAGATCCGGCCGCTGCCCTCCAGCCTGGGCAACAGAGCGAGACTCTGTCTCAAAAAAATAATAAAATAAATAAATTTTACCAGGAGTTACCTTGCCATAAACTAAGAAATAGTTATTTTTACTCCAGACATATATGTACTTATGGAAGTTTGAGAAATAATGTGGACTAAGAAGCCCTTATATAGCCTCACTGAACTTTAGCATGCTCCTTCCAAAGCCAACCCATCATTCAAATAATCCAAAATTCTGTCTAATATTTTGGATTATTTGAATATGAACAGATTCCTGACACAAAACAAAATGTGGCCACCCATTGATAAAGCAAACAGCCTTGGCGCTCAGACACTGCTGCCGTTTAGTTTAGAACAGATTATTGTCATTATTATAATTTTGTTATTTAAAAAGAAAACTCTTGGTGCCTGGGCGCGGTGGCTCATGCCTGTAATCCCAGCACTTTGGGAGGCTCCAGCAGGCGGATCACCAGATCAGGAGATTGAGACCATCCTGGCTAACACGGAGAAACCCCGTCTATACTAAAAATACAAAAAAGTAGCCGGGTGTGGTGGTGGGCGCCTGTAGTCCCAACTAGGCAGGAGGCTGAGGCAGGAGAATGGCATGAACTCGGGAGGCGGAGCTTGCAGTGAGCCGAGATCGCGCCGCTGCACTCCAGCCTCAGCGACAGAGTGAGACTCCGTCTCAAAAAAAAAACGAAAACAAAAACAAAAAACGAAGAAAAAAAAGAAAAGAAAGCTCTTTAGCTGAGCACAGTGGCTCATGCCTGTAATCCTAACACTTTGGGAGGCCAAGGCGGATGAATCACTTGAAGTAAGGAGTTAGAGACCAGCCTGGCCAACATGGCAAAACTTCATCTCTACTAAAAATACAAAAATTAGCTGGGCATCGATGTACATGCCTTTAATCCCATCTACTCAGGAGGCTGAGGCAAGAAAATCGCTTGAACTGGTGAGGCAGTTGCAGTGAGATCGCACCACTGCACTCCAACCTGGGTGACAGAGCAAGACTCTCTCTCTCTCAAAAAAAAAAAAAAAAGAAAACTCTGACATTTGTTTTCCAATGGTTTTGATTACCATTGAGATAATTTGATAAGTATTGGGATAATTTGGGGAAGTAATCTGAGAGATTATATGACCCAGCACTTTTGGAAGCAAGTAACAGATTTCTACACAAATACATAACAGAAATCTCTAAAGTAACACATTTTGAAATGAGGAACTGCATCAGGAACTTTTAAAGTTTTAGAGACTAGTCAGTATGCAACCGTATCTTTTCATTTGCTGACATCTCAGTGAAATCAGAATCTGTGCTATTAAATCAAAGAAGCAAAAACCTATAAGGACTTTCCTCTATCTCCCCTGTAAATAATAGATTTTTTTTTTTTTTTTTTTTTTGAGACAGAGTTTTGTTCTTGTTGCCCAAGCTGGAGTGCAATGGCATGATCTCAGCTCACTACAACCTCCGCCTCCCGGGTTCAAGCAATTCTCCCAAAGTGGTGGGATTACAGGCGCGAGCCACCATGCCCAGTCATAAATAATCGATTTTTCCTACTTTAATTTACCTGGGGGAGTAAACACAATATGAAATGACAAAAACTTGACCCTCCCTAAATCTGATCTACCTAATAAAATGCTGGCCAGCTGCAGTGCCTCGTGCCTGTAATCCCGGCACTTTGAGAGGCCAAGGCAGGCGGATCACTTGAGGCCAGGCCAGGAGTTCAAGACCAGCCTGGCCAACATGGCGAAACCCTGTCTCTGCTAAAAATACAAAAATTGGGAGGGATAGCATTAAGAGAAATACCTAATGTAAATGATGGGTTAATGGGTGCAGCACGCCAACATGGCACATGTATACATGTGTAACCTGCACGTTGTGCACATGTACCCTAGAACTTAAAGTATAATAATAATAAAAAAGAAATCTCACATATCAGAATATGTTACATTATTTACAGATACTAAGATTTCCTTTAATGGATTTTTGAAGTCATATTTATAAAAAGTTCTTATATTAACCACGGAGGAGATGAGTAATTAAGGCACAAAAAGACTTTTTTTTCTGAGTCAGCAATACTTGTCCTTAAATTTCCCATTGGAGGGCAAACCTGATTTGAAATCTGACTCCTTTTTGTCTCTTTGGATTGTTCCCACCTGAACAGAACATTACAGCATTTACTACAGGGCCAAATGAAAGACAGAAGTCAGAGAGTAACTCCTAGCAAATGGAATAAATTGTTCCTGAAGGTTAAAAAAAAAAAATACAAAAATTAACCAGGCATGTAGCCCACGTCTGTAATCCCAGCTACTCTTGGGAGACTGAGGCAGGAGAATCACTTGAACTCAGGAGGCAGAGGTTGCAGTCAGCTGAGATGGTGCCACTGTACTCCAGCCTGGGTGACAGAGTGAGACTCTGTCTCAAAAAAATAAAGAAAAAAAAAAAAGTGGTGCTTACCTAGGACCTCCAAAAGTTAGCCTCTGTTGTGTCTTCCAAAGATAAGAGAGTAGATTGTCCTCTGCGCTGATATAAATGGGGAAGAGAGTACTGTATGTGACCTTGCGTTCTGACATGATTCTGGCATCTGTACAGAATCTTTTTGGTAGCATGTGCTTTGTCACTTTCTAGCAAGCAGGGAGACTAGGCAGGCACCTAGGACCTAAGAGTCAACCAGTCCACAAGTTTCCAAACCATGAGGGTAGGAGAAAGGGGTCCCAATATTCTCAGCATTTGGGTAGTTACTACTCTGAGATGGGTTTTAAGGCCAGTTAATAAAAAGGCACCATGCCACTGGAAGAGATATGTGAGCTTGGATCTCAAAAGGGTATGTACTCTGAAGCTGAAATCATAAACCAGAGCATCTGATGTGTGTCTCATACACAATGAGGGAGGAAGGACTGCTGACGGAAATGTCACACGCAGCTGCTTTTAGCACTTGGCTCTCACTGATGAAGCTTCCCTCTCTGCCACTACACACCACCCTCTTCCTACGTGAGAGACCTTTAGGGCTCTTTAGTTCTCATCCTGAAAGCTGTGAGACAGATTATAAATTGATATACATTATATCAGTGTAGTTTGTGCTTGGTTGATGTGCCTGATGGGCTATAGGAGTGATTGACTCAGCTACTCTTTTGGTGAGGAAAGAGAGTCTTCCTTAGAAAGAGAATTGTACGCCTTGCCCTGAAAAGGTTAGGAATGCGGCCTATGGTCCTAATTAAGTGCCCTGTTAAACAATGTCCCTTGAACAAGTCACTTTCTTCTTCTCCAACTTCTCCAGCTATATAATTAAGCATGTAATCCTTCATAGTAGGGTTGTGAGGATAGGCTATTCCCACCATCTGGAGTTCTCTTCCCCTCACTTTCTCATTGCCAAATAAATCCTCCTTATCCTTTGGAGTTAAGTTGAAACATCAATTTCTTGAGATTGTTTCAGATCCTACTTTTCTAATGCTCAAAACCAGTAGTTCCCCAGTCTATCACTTTATAGTACCTGGCACTTCCCTTTTTGCCACCAATGTCACGCTTATTGTAATAGTTGTTCAATGTCCATCTTCCCGATTAGACTAGAAGTTCCATTAGCAGAAATCCTATCTTTTGCACCTCAAATCTTAGCACAATCTTGAGCATTGTGCTTTGTACCTATTTGGATGATGAATGAAAGATGAATGGTTACATCTCATAATCACTTTGAGGTTCCTTTCTGAAAACTCCAATATTGAACTCTTTGTGCCTTTCTAAATATGCTGGTAAAACTGAGAACAGGTTTTTGAATTAGAGTGAAAAGGACTGCTGTTTATTGAATGGTTCCCCGTGCCTCATACTCCTTACCCTTTCCTATTAGGACAATCTTAAATTCTTCTCTCCATGGCAAGCTGTTCCCAACTCCCTAAACAGTCATTTCTAGGAAGACTGCAAACTGTTCGTTTTTTTTTCTTTTTTCTTTTTTGAGACAGGGTCTCACTGTGTAACCTAGGCTGGAGTGCAGTGGCGCGATCTTGGCTCAATGCAGCCTCCGCCTCCTGGGTTCAAGTGATTCTTCTGCCTCAGCCTCCCGAGGAACTGGGACTATAGGTGCGCGCCACCACGCCCAGCTAATTTTTGTATTTTTAGTAGAGATGGGGTGTCACCATGTTGCCAGGTTGGTCTCGAACTCCTGACCTTGTAATCTGCCCGCCTCAGCCTCCCAAAGTGCTGCGATTACAGGTGTGAGCCACCATGCCCAGCCACAGGCCGTTCGTTTTTAAATGAAACAAAAAATCCAAACTGACTTTTAGAGTTAACTGTTGTCTTTCCTCACATTTTAGTCAATTTGAAGAACTGTTAAGCTCCTGTAAAAGAGATGTTATGTAATCTGTAACTACATTTGAGAATGTTAGTCAACTTCAAATAAATTCTCATCAAATATCTTTTTCTTGTCAACACTAATTGTTGCTGAAATATTAACCTGAACTTGCATATCATTCTATCTAGCAACTTTTCAGATTAGATTCATACCAGCTTCAGATGCCATTTATTAATTCATCAATTAATTGATTCAGTAATTATTAGTGAACACTAAATGTCAGGCACTTTTCTAGATGTTTGGGAATATCAGTAAATAAAACAGATTCTTGCCTTGAAGGAAATATTTATAGTACTGCTGTGGTATAAACAGTACTCATCAAATATTCCACTGCTCCCCTGCTTTTCCCAGCATCCCTTACAGTTAGGTTTGGATCATGTGCTTACAGCAAGCTAATGGCCTATGAAGGAAATAACATGTATCATTTTTAGGCTGAGGAAGGTATAAGCTAATGTGCTCCCCAACCCTGTTATTACCTGTCACACAACCCCAGAGGTTAAATATTCCACACAGTTCAGCCACAAGATATAATTTGAGTCATTTTGGTTACTGAGTCTCATAGTCCGTTTGTGCTGCTATAACAACATACCTAAGACGAGATAATTTACAAATAATAGGAATTCGTTTCTCACAGTTCTGGAGTCTGCAGAGTCCAATATCAAGGCACTAGTAGATAATGCTTTGTTGCTGCATTTTCAGAGGGGCTGAAATCTCTGTCCTTACATGGAGGAAGAGACAGAAGGGGCAAACTCACCCCCTCAAGTCCTCTTCTAAAGCACTGAGAGTGGAGCCCTCAGGGCCTACCCTCTGAAGGCCCTACCTCTTAAAGAGTGTTGCATTGTAGATTAAATTTCAACATAGTTTTGGAGGAGACACAAACCATAGGATTCCACCCCTGAACCCCCAAAATGTATGTCCTTCTTACATACAAAATATAATCATTCCATCCCAATAACATCAAAAGTCTTAACTTGTTCCAGCGTCAACTTTAGAGTCTGACTCTGAAGTCTCATCTAAATACCATCTTCATAAGATTTGGATGTGACCCAAGGTACAATTCATCCTGAGGCAAATTCCTCTCCAGTTGTGAGCCTGTGAAATCAAGTTGTGTGCTTCCAAAATACAATGGTGTACAGGCATAGGACAGACATTCCCATTCTAAAAGGGAGCAATAGGCAAGAAGAAATAGGTAACAGGACTCAAGTAAGTCCAAAATCCAACAAGGCAAACTTTAAATCTTGAAGCTTCAGAAAAACAATCTTTGACTCTATGTGCCACCTTCTGGACACCCTGGGGTGAGGGTTGGGCCCCCAAAGCCCTGGATAACTGCATTCCTATGGCATCACTGGGCATAGCCCATGCTGCAGCTGTCCCTGACTGATGCTGCACACTGATGGCTCTCTAGGTTTTGGGTCTTGCTAGGGGTTGGGGGAGTGGAGTTGACCCTTCCCCATGGCCCCACTAGATACTGTCCTTGTCAGTGCTCTCCACAGTGACCTTAACCCACAACTCCATTGGACATTGCCTAGTGGAGGTTCTCTGCAGTATCCCTGGCAGCTCTCTGCCCAGGCCCTGAGGCTTTCAGAGAGGGCCTTTGAAATTTAGGTGGAGGTAGCAATGCCTCCACAAGTTTTGCACTCTGCATGCCTGCAGAGCTGGCGCCACAAGGATCCCACTGAAGTTTACCGCTTGTGCCTCCTGGAGCAACAGCCCAAGCCTCACCTGGGCCCACTTGAACCACAGCTGGGGCAGCCAAGGAGTTCTGCACCTGAATGCAGGGAACAGACTTGAGGCAATATTGAGAGCCCCAAGGTCCCTCCTTTGAAGCCTTTCTTCCCTCAAGGCACTAGTACTCTAGGCCTATGATGGGAGTAGCAGCCTCAGAGATCTCTGAAATGCCTTCAGGATCATTCTTCCATTGTCCTGAGAATAGCATCTGGCTTCCTTCTATCCCTATTAATCTTATCAAATAGCCACTTGGCCACATCCTTGGTATGCTTTCTGAAGTATGCTTTTACAACCCTGCCAGTGTTTAAATTAAAATGGAGACTTGACCAGAAAACTTCTTGAGCAGACAAAACCAAAGGCCTTAAAAATAACCTAAATCTCCATCCTGGCTAACACGTTGAAACCCTGTCTCCACTAAAAATAAGAAAAAATTATCCAGGCATCATGGTGGGTGCCTGTAGTCCCAGCTACTTGAGAGGCTGAGGCAGGAGAATGGCTTGAACCTGGGAGGCGGAGCTTGCAGTGAGCCAAGATCACGCACTGCACTCCAGCCTGGGCGACAGAGCGAGACTCCGTCTCAAAAATATAAATAAATAAATAATAACCTAAATCTGGCTTAAACTGCAAAAACTTAAGTTGGGTAATTTCTGATGGTTCATGCTAGACAAAACTAAAACTTAACCCCAACCATGATAAGTACGATTATGTGATTAGGGTCTTGCCGACAAGTACCTAAAAAAAGGAATTTTGTAATTGGAAGTCAACCAAATAATTTCTTTTGCTTCTCCATTTTCCCAATAAATACCTGACGTTTCATCATTGGAACACTAAACTTTTTTTAGTCTGGTGTTCCCCAACTCATGAATTGTATCTTACTCAAATAAACTCTTGTGCCTCAGATTTTTCTTTAACACCAGGCTGAGAAGTTTCCAAATCTTCTGCTTCCCTTTTAGTTCTATCTTTAATTCATTTCTCTCTTCTTACATTTTACTATAAGCAGTCAAAAGAAGCCACGCAGAACCTTCAACACTTTGCTTAGATAATTCTGCCAAATATCCTAGTCCATCACTCACAAGTTCTGCCTTTCATAAAATGTTAGGGCACAGAAACAATTCAGTTAAGTTCTTTGCCACAAGAATAGCTTTTCCTCCAGTTTCTAATACCATTTTCCTCATTTCTATCTGAGGAAGTATTGTATTTTAGTAGAGATAGGGCTTCGCCATATTAGCCAGGCTGGTCTCGAACTCCTGACTGTAGGTTATCCACCCATCTCTGCCTCCCAAAAGGCACGGTGGTTCACGCCTGTAATCCTAGCACTTCGGGAGGCCAAGGCAGGTGGATCACCTGAGGTCAGAAGTTCAAGACCACCTTGGCCAATATGACAAAACCTCGTCTCTACTAAAAATTCAAAAAATTAGCAGGGCGTGGTGGCACACACCTGTAATCCCAGCTACTTGGAAGGCTAAGGCAGGACAACTGCTTGAACTTGGGAGGCGGAGGTTGCAGTGAGCACCACTGCACTCCAGGCTAAGCAACAAAGCAAGAGTATCTCAAAAAAAAAAAACAAACAAAACCTGAGAATGGGTAAGGTATAAATAATAGAAATCTATTTCTTACAGTTCTGGAGGCTGAGATTTCCAAAATGAAGGCAACAATAGGTCTGATATCTAGTCTACTCTGTTCTAGTCTGATGTCTGTGCTTCCAATGGCTCCTTGTCCTCACATGGTGGAAGGGATGGAAGGGTAAAAAGAAATGCTGTGTAAAGCCTCCCTTGTAAAGCATTAATTCCATTAATGAGGGTGGAGCACTCATGACTTACTCACCTCATAAAGGCCCCACCTTTTAATAGTTAATATAACTTTGGGCATTAAGTTCCTACATGAATTTTGGAGGGGACACAAACATTCAAACCATAGCACTGAGTGAAGGTGAGGAGTTGAGCAACACTGAACTTTCACTGCTTGCCAACCTGTGCTAGATATATGACATGTGTGAGATATAAATGTTTGTTGTTTAAACCACTAAGGATTTAGGGTCTGACTGCTGCGATACTCAGTGTCAATTGCCCTGAGTAATACAACTCTTATTATTTATTTAGTACCTTTTATGTACTTTGCTATGCAAAGTACTAGGCTGTGTGTAATAGTGATTTGTTACAATTCTGACAGTTGACTTCCCTTGCCAAAAACGAGTCATGTTTAGTATTCATTCTGAATTATGTTATCATCAACCTCACCAAATATGCTCAATGTTTTAAAACCAGTGGTTCTCGGCTGGGCGTGGTGGTTCACGCCTGTAATCCTAGCACTTTGGGAGGACAAGGCGGGTGGATCACCTGAGATCAGGAGTTCGAGACCAGCCTGCCAACATGGTAAAACCCCGTCTCTACTAAAAATACAAAAATTAACTGGGTGTGGTGGCGGCCGCCTGTAATTCCAGCTACTCAGGAAGCTGAAGCAGAAAAATTGCTTGAACCCAGGAGGTGGAGGTTGCAGTGAGCCGAGATCGCACCATTGTACTCCAACTTGGGCAACAAAAGCAAAACTCAGTCTCAAAAATAAATAAGTAAATAAAATAAAAACAGTGGCTCTCAGAAAGAAAGAAAGAAACAGTAGCTCTAAATTTGATACAAGTCTTGAAATTTTAGAGGGAAAAGAAAGATTTCAGGCTTATTCTAGAAGATTTAATTAGGTGAGACAATTAGGATGAGTCCTGATTCTATGGTTGAGTATTTAATCTGCCTGATTTTCCCCAGAGGTAAAATTAGAGATAACACTTTGCTACTAATGTCACGTTATTGTAATGATCAAAATGAGTTGACTATATAAATTGTGAGGTATATATATACAAATACGACTATTCTCATTGAACCTGAACATTGATTTTTATCGTATCACACTTGTGCTTTAATAAAAGGAAAACATAATGAAAACCAGGTAAGGCAATCCAAAATGTCTTCACATTCAGAGTCTGTCTCTGAATCACTTTTGACTCTGAATCAATGTCTGCATTTTCTTTTCTTTTTTTTTTTGAGACTGAGTTTTGCTCTTGTTGCCCAGGCTGGAGTGCAATGGTGTGATCTCAGCTCACTGCAACCTCTGTCTCCTGGGTTCAAGTGATTCTCCTGCCTCAGCCCCGCGAGTAGCTGGGATTACAGGCATGTGCCACCACGCCCGACTAATTTTTTGTGTTTTTAGTAGAGACAGGATTTCACCATGTTGGCCAGGCTGGTCTCGAATTCCGGACCTCAGGTGATCCACCCGCCTTGGCCTCCCAAAGTGCTGGGATTACAGACATTAGCCACCAAGCCCGGCCGATGTCTGTAATTTTCAACGCAATATTACAAGTGTGGCCTCAAGAGCACTGGTGATATAGCATTCCTTAGGCAGGTCTTCAGGTCTTCACTTTTTTTTTCTTTTTTTTTTTTTTTTTGAGACAGTCTCATCCCTCCATCACCAAGGCTGCAGTGCAATGGCGTGATCTCGGCTCACTGCAACCTCC
>NW_012106919.1:2195017-2199372 GCF_000951045.1 Mandrillus leucophaeus
TATATATATATATATATATATTTATATATATTTTTGTATTTTTAGTAGAGACGAGGTTTCACCATGTTGGCAGGCTGGTCTTGAACCCCTGACCTCAGGTGATCCACCTGCCTTGGCCTCCCAAAGTGCTGGGATTACAGGCATGAACCACCGCTCCTGGCCAGATTATTTTTATCTGAGTTTTTCTTTCAAGCCTCTGACATCCAGTCTGCAAGTTTTGATGCTAATACTTTCTTGATCTTACAGGAAGGTGTCAATGGAAGGTTTTCAGGCAACAAGTGGGATTAATATAACTTGCTTAAATGGTACTTAAATGAACAAACTGAAAGGGCTATGAATTTCAGTTTTCCAGTCACGCCATCGGGATTAACAGTCAATCAAGTTTGGGCATGAGTAGACAATGACAACTACAGCACAACGGCTGAGCAGAAGAAGCAATTGTAAGACATCAGTTTTAAGACACATCAGTTTTAAGACACATCTTGGCCAGGCGTGGTGGCTCATGTCTAATCCCAGCACTTTGGGAGGTCAAGGCAGGTGGATCACAAGGTCAGGAGTTCAAGACCAGCCTGGCCAACATGGTGAAACCTCGTCTCTACTAAAAATACAAAAATTAGCCAGGCATGGTGGTGGGCACTTGTAATCCCAGCTACTTAGGAGGCTGAGGTAGGAGAATTGCTTGAACCCAGGAGACAGAGGTTGCAGTGACCCTAGATTGCGCCACTGCTTTCCAGCCTGGGCAACAGAGCAAGATTGTCTCAAAAAAAAAAAAAGACACATCTTGATTTCAGAGATATCACTATATATTTCTTGGGACAGATAAAATGCAGTAGTTATTTTATTAACACAAATAAAGGTATATAATAATAAGGCCCTGAGAACCTCAGCTACACAGGAACTGATAGATCATTCTTTCTTTTCCATCTCATTCTTAGCACTCTAATCCAAGCCTTTGTAATCTTAAATCTAGGACAAAGCAACAGAAGAATTTGGGGTATGGAGAAAAGAGAACTCATTTTGGTGTCTAAAGACCTGGATCTGACTCTCAGCCTTCAGTACTTTTAGGAGGTGAAGTCACTACTCTGGGGGAAATATCTGATTCAGAAGGTTTTTTGGGGGGGTATTTAATGTATGCAAAAGCACTCTGTAAACTGTAAAATCTCTATGCAGGAGGAAGAGAACTGGCTGCACTCCAGCCTGGGCGATAGGGTGAGAGTTCCGCCTCAAAAAAAAAAAAAAAAAACAAAGAAGGGAAGAGAACTAATATCTGTTGAGTGCCAGGAACTGGGCTGGGTATTTGGGCATTATCTTATTTGATCTGATGTAAATGCTAAGGCATATTATGTCTGGATAGTCACCTTGCTAGCTAATCTATTCTGTGGTGGGGTTTTATTTTTCTTCTTCTTCCTGAAATAACCCTTTCATTCCCTTAAACCTTAAAACAGAAAGCTTCTTTAGTTACTGTTCGTATCACAAACAAGTTGATGACTATGAGCTCATGACAAAGCTGCAGCCTGTCACTCATTGTTGCCTTGTAGCAAGACACATTTGAAATAAGAGACCCTTAGGCTACCAGTGTGCTGTCTTCCCTGTGATTGTTCTATCAGAACTAGCCCCTGGGACCACGGCAGAAATTTTTTACTGATACTGGATAAAAATTCCAAAAATAGGCCTGGCGCCGTGGCTCACACCTGTAATCCCAGCACTTTAGGAGGCTGAGGCAGGCAGATCCACTTGAGATTAGGTGTTCAAGACCAGCCTGGGCAACATGGTGAAACCCTGTCTCTACTAAAAATACAAAAATTAGCTGGGTGTGGTGGCAGGCGCTTGTAATCCCAGCTACTCGGGAGGCTGAGGCAGGAGAATCACTTGAATCTGAGAGGCAGAGACTGCAGTGAGCCAAGATCACGCTATTGCACTCCAGCCTTGGTGACAGAGCAAGACTCCATCTCAAAAAAAATAAATAAATAAAATTCCAAAAACAATCCAAGATGCATTAGACAATTTATACAGATTCAGGATTCAGGTGCACAAAAAGTTGACGTCCAAAAACTCTGGCCATAGAAACCAGAGATCCCAGTAACGAGATAATTTGGGGGCTATAACTCTATTCAGAGGTAGAAAAGTTACTGGCAAGAAATTTAGTCCTAGGGAAGTATAAGTCAGGAACTCTTTTCCCATCCCCAAAGTCCTGATTACCTTTGAGACTTTTCTTTTGAGACAGGGTCTCACTTAGTTTTTTTGTTTATTATTGATTGATTGATTGACTGATTGATTGGTAGAACCACAGTCTCACCTTGTTACCCAGTTTGGTCTCCAACTCCTGGCCTCAAGCAGTCCTCCCACCTCACCTCCCAAAGTGCTGGGATTACAGGCATGAGCCACCATGCAGAGCTGAGACTGACTCTTTGAACTAAAGACCTAGTCTCCTCATTATCTTCTAGCTGGAAGAATTGAGTCATTGAAATGAAGTGAATCTTAATCTATAAGCTGGGGTTGTAGATCCTAGCTCAGAGGCTAGAGGGTATATGAGGCACATTATTGCACCAGGCAAGTGAAATGCTATCTTGGCCTATTAATAGGTGGGGGTAAGGTGGAGTGGTGGGGGAGGTATTAAAGCAATAAACTTTATTATGTTTCAGATGACCTCAGGATGGGGGGCAAATACCTACACAAATTTGAGGAGTCCCAAGACCCATCTCATGGCTACCATCTTAGGACAGTAATGTAATGTTTAATTTCTAACTCAATGTAACATTCATATCATTCTCTGATTATTTTATGTACATCTACATTAATTTCTCACTAAGATTTTAAGCTTGAGGACAGTAATCACATCTTACTTTAAAAAATATTCTGGGCCAGGCACAGTGGCTCATGCCTGTAATCCCAGCACTTTGGGAGGCCGAGGCAGGCAGATCACGAGGTCAGGAGATCGAAACCATCCTGGCTAACACGGTGAAACCCTGTCTCTACTGAAAATACAAAAAATTAGCCGGGCGTGATGGCGGGCTCCTGCAGTCCCAGCTCCTCAAGAGTCTGAGGCAGGAGAATGGCGTGAACCCGGGAGGTGGAGCTTGCAGTGAGCCCAGATCACGCCACTGCACTCCAGCCTGGGTGACAGAAGGAGACTCCGTCTCAAAAAAAAAAAAAAAATTCTGCAGGCTGGGCACGGTGGCTCACACCTGGAATCCCAGCACTTTGGGAGGCCAAGGCAGGTGGATCACTTAAGGTCAGGGGTTTGAGACCAGCCTGACTAACATGGTGAAACCCTCATCTCTACTAAAACTACAAAAATTAGCCAGATTTGGTGGCACGCACCTGTTGTCCCAGCTACTTGGGAGGCTGAGGCAGAAGGATTGCTTGAACCCAGGAAGCAGAGGTTGCAGTGAGCGAGATTATGCCACTGCATGCCAACCTGAGCAACAGAGTAAGACTCTGTCTCAAAAAAAAAAAAAAAAAAAAAAAATGCATGTATAATACCTAGCATAATTCCTTGTTAAACCCAGAAAATTTATTCTTTTTATTTTTTATTTTTTGAAACGGAGTCTTGCTCTGTTGCCCAAGCTGGAGTGCAGTGGCACGATCTTGGCTCACTGCAAACTCTGTCTCCTGGCTTCAAGTGATTCTCCTGCCTTAGCCTTCTAAGTAACGGATTACAGGCACGCAGCACCACACCTGGCTAATTTTTGTATTTTTAGTAGAGATGGGGTTTCACCGTGTTGGCTAGGCCAGTCTCGAACTCCTGACCTCATGATCTGCCCGCCTAGGC
This sequence comes from Mandrillus leucophaeus, assembly GCF_000951045.1. Classification (NCBI taxonomy): domain Eukaryota; kingdom Metazoa; phylum Chordata; class Mammalia; order Primates; family Cercopithecidae; genus Mandrillus; species Mandrillus leucophaeus. The sequence goes on from NW_012106919.1 coordinate 2,198,790, forward strand.
CTCCCGAAGTGCTGGGATTACAGGCGTGAGCTACCATGCCTGACCCAGAAAATTTATTAATGTCACCTCTTCCTATTTAACTCTGGCAGAGATTGTATCTTGTGTGATCTCTTTAAAGGTAAGGACCCAGATTACTTTTTGCCATCAACACATGTTTTTCCAAGAACCCAGCCGCTCCAGAAAATCTATTTTATTTGCAGAACTATTGCAAAATCTGACACTCCACTTCACTGGAATGCCCTTGTAATTGCCAAATGTTGTCTTGCCTCATGGAAATTCTTGGCCAGACCTATGGATTGCCAGACCTTGCAGCTGTTTACCCTTGAAGTCCAATTCTCCTAATATCAAAACCAGTGACATTTCTTAATGACCTAATAAGAGTTGGCACTGAGCTAGTTGCCACTGAGGGTCTCAAGACATGATTGCTGCCCTTAAGTAGTTAAGAGTTTATATGAAGACAAACATGTATATTTCAATAGCATATTCAGACTTAAGTGATAATTTAGATAGAAGAGAAACAAAGGCGTGACACAGGGAAAAAAAAAAAAAAAAAGCCTATAAGGACTCACCGGAGGGAGACACA